>NC_047658.1:142849532-143199532 GCF_011762505.2 Arvicanthis niloticus
GTCAGGACTCAAAATAATGTAGGAAATTATTTTGAGACACATGCACATAAGTCAAAGTAGAAAATTAATGGTAGTTATTTAAAAAAAAAATCAGAAAAGGCACCATGACTCCTAGAAGCAATGGCAACATTTATATTCTTGTAAGTAAAGAACTATTTGGAATTCTCCAGATTTGATATTGATTAACTTCAGTTCTGGGTAACTGGGAGCTATTTTGGGAAAGGTTGGTGTATATATTTCTACCTACTCTGGGGTCTCTTCAGACAGGAATGACCAAAGCAGGTTGGAATTATCCAATGTGTGGGGTTTTTTTACTTATGTATTTTATGTATATGAACGCTATGCCTGCACACGGAGGGGTAGTACATCAGATCACATTACAGATGGTTGAGAGACACCATGTGGCTGCTAGGAACTGAACTCAGGTTCTCTGGAAGAGCAACCTGTGCTCTTAACTTCTGAGCCATCTCTCCAGCCCCACAAATGTGTATTTTAAAGGTGAACAACTTAGACCATCCTTCATTCAAGATCAACCTTTTAAAGAACTATTAGGCAGGCTCCAAGGTCAGATCAGAATCTCTAGTCTTCTCTGTGACCTGTGACCTGTGACCTGTGACCTGAATTCATGCCAAGTCTTACCCTCTCCTTATGGAAATAGAGACATTTGGACCATCAATGCTATCTCAAGTTATTACCACGGACATAATACTTTCAAATATTTGAGAAATTCTGGAAACTAAGAAGCAGAACAGTTGGTGCCCTTGATCTGACTACTTACACAGTTCTTGATGTTGAGGTCCGCACCGAAGGTCATGAGGAGTCGAATCATCTTATAGCGATTCAGCCTCACAGCATCGTGCAGAGGGGTGTCTCCTTCCTTGACGAAAGAAAAGCAGGTGTGATAAGTGGGAAGCCAGGAAGTGAGTCCTGCCAGAATACCCCAGCTTGCCTGAGTGATTTCAAATCAGCTGAGCTGATGCGGACACAGCCTTGTCAGCTACTCACTCTGTCCTTGGCATTGAGATCCGCCTCGCAGGCGATGAGGTGCTCTGCGCACTCGTAGTGACCGGTCCGCACCGCCACATGCAGCGCTGTGCTGAGCAGCTAAAAAAAAAAAAAAAAAGAAAAAAAAAACAGAAAATGGTGGACGGGGTGAGAACAGACACTGTCTGAGACCTCAAGGCATGTGCAAAGTGGGTGTGTGCCTGAGGTGTCCACGGATTAAGGACTAGCAGAGGACCTCCGTGGGCGGGCAGGACACTGAAGGAAACAGAAGCCTACAGAAGGACGGGGGAAATACCTTGTCTCGGGCACTGATTTTGGCTCCTTTGTTCAGCAACAGTTTCAGGACATCTGGGTTTCCTCCACGACATGCCCAGTGGATGGCTGTGGATTCAAGCTATTTGGGAAAGGAAAAAGAGAAGACAAGATAGCGTGATGAAGAATATCGTCGGGGGTAGGGGTTGGGTCTTCTGTTTCAAATGCTTGGGAAAATATAGGCAACTGATAATCAGTCTGCGTGTTCCTGGTCCAGAGGGTCACATCTGAGATTCCCACTAAACATCTCAGCTAAAGGGTGTCTGAGTGCCTGTATTTGTGTACGTCCTTAGGAAGCTTTAGTATGTCTGGTCATAGCCCAAAATACCTTCATCTGGATCTACCACTTCCTGCCTGGTTTTTCTGTTTGGTTGCTCGGTTTTGTTTTGTTGCTGTTGTTGTTGTTGTTGTTGTTTTTTTTTTTTCTATCTCTTGCTGTCTCTGTGATATTGTTTACATTAACACAGGCTAGGAACCTCAGCTGTCAATCACTGTGGTTATTGTACACTGTTCTTAGAAGAGATTGTCACCTCTGTTTTATTTGGTACATTTCTGAACTTCTAGATTCCAATCTTAAGGGTTTGGGTGTCTTTTCACCCAAACTTTCTTATTATTTGTTTCTTCATTATTTTCCAATATTTTGTCCTTTGATTCAATTCAGGCTAAGATCTTTAGATTTTTTTTTAATATTCCTTTTCCATTCTGCCATAATGTCAAATTGAGCTGCATATAAATAAATGAAGCATTTTTCCAGTTCAATCTTCAGGGTATAAAATATATTGTATACCGGTCTTTCACAGCAGCTGAATTGTTACAGTCTGATAGCAGCCGATTTCCTTAGCCATGATTCATTTCATATGCAGCCTAGCTCCAAATCTCATTGGTGGCAATTGGCATCCATCATATAAAGTATGCAGCTAGGAAAATTCTCATGCATTGCTGGCAGCTGAGGGGCCAGGACTGGGGTGTTGAAAGGCCAGGAAAGCTACTGATTTGATAATGACCCAAACTCTGTTGAGGTTACTGAATTCTGCTCAACAGCTTTCACTTCCTCCTCTTCACTGAAACACGCCTCCCCTTTTCAGTATGTATGGAAAATATTTTCCATATGACCCGGTCTCATCGCCCACCTCCCCTAGGCATGGGGGAATGAGCTTCTGACTGGTTTTCTCAGATCAATTTTCAATCCAATTGGGCCAGGTTTTTTTTTTTTTTTTTTTTTTCCAATTGAATGTTTTCCTGTGCTTTTGAGAAGGTCTGCTTATTTTGGCTCATTTCCAAGCAAGAAATATATTTACCATATCTCGGAATTCGATCTGGGCTCCAGCCTCCATTAACTTCTCCACAATCGCCAAGTGTCCTTCTAAGCATGCTCTATGCAAAGCAGTCCGTTTATACTGTCGGAGATTAAAACAAGAGATAGCGGTTTGTATAAAAATGTGCATAATCCTTTAAGAGCTATGAAGCTGGGTCTATGATGACCTAACTGATAGAAAGGCCAGCCGTTCTTCATGCATCCGAATGCCGGAGCTCACTGGAATTACAGGATTAGAATAATTATCTGGCAACTAGAACCTGAACTTCCTTCCTGTCCTAAACCCTTCCTAAGTTAAGTGCTAACGGCCAAGGCAGAGGAGGGATGGATGTGGACTTCAGATCTCAAAAACCATCTCAATGCTGAAACATCTCTTTCTGTATTTGCACATGCCAAGTACATCAGATGGTTCTCTTCCATCTAGAATTGTTGTTAGATTGAATATTAAAAACCATTACATTCATTTTTTGTTTTTTGAAAAAGGAAACTCAGCTTTGGTGTAAGCTGCCATCTCTGTTCCCTAGAGAAGCAATGCAAATTCGTAATTTCTGACAAGTTGCTTTGTATTGATGAACCATTGGGCCAATGGAATGAGACTGTGCTTACAGAGAGACTGAGATGAAGACAGCGCCTAGGAGCTGCTCCAAACTAGGAAGCCAGACGACAGAACTAGGCAGGGAATTCCACCTTCCCCTTCAAAGGTTGGAGCATTTGGGTCTGATCAAAGACACTACTAATAATATCTTTCACCAGAAGTAATTTTTTGGCCTTGCCTTTATGGAAGTCTAGACCAAGGATCTAAGAAGTTAAAGATGAACTGTCTTCATATAAATCAAACAGAATTATATGAGAACAGGAAAAGCCCCATGCAATCCATCATGTTAATCTAGTATTTGGGGGCTGTGGAGCAGAGGGGAACAATACATCCTTTTTTATGCTACTGGCAGATGTAGCAACAGCTGGAGAAACTTTTAGGTGGAAGACATTGCGACTGTATTTGCCAGCCTCAGGAAGGCATGAGGCTTACCTCATCACAGACATCGGGGCTGTTCTTGTCTGACAGGAATTTCTCTACAACTGGCAGTTTGTTCTCCAGCGCAGCTTTCAGAAACCTCGGCACATCCACAGGTTCGGTCTAAAGTGAGGGAAGAGGAGGGAGAGGAAGAGACAGACAGAGGAGAAGGCAGAGGAAGATACAGACAGGAGGAGAAGAGAGAGTAAGAGACAGACAGGAGGAGAAGAGAGAGGAAGAGACAGAGAATGGAGAGGAAGAGAGACAGGAGGAGAAGGAAGAGGATGGCCGTAAAGAGTAGAGGGGAGAGTGGAAAAGAACAAAGAAGAGAAAAATTGAGGAGAAAGGATAGAAAAGGGAAGGAAATAGAAAGTGGCCGTGAGAGTTCTGCTGGCGTCTTCCCGGTCTTCCCGCCACAGGACTCACCCCCGGCAACCTGTGAGCATGCGCAGTAACCAAACAGCCCTTACGATAATTTCAGGTTCTGGCTCTTTCACAACGGGAGCTTTAGTTTTCTTGTATTTTTTTCTTTTCTTCAGTTGAACAATTATTTCAAGATCTTCTAAGTTTTCAAGCTTTGATCTTTGTTCTAGTTTTTTCTTTTTAAGCTAAGGAAAGGAAAAGAAATTAAGTGATATAGACAGACAGATAGATAGATGATAGATAGATAGATAGATAGATAGATAGATAGATAGATAGATAGATAGATAGATACTTCTAACTACAGTGGTACCTAAACAAAATCTGCATACTCTGAGCAAAGAGTATGAGTGGTTTGAGCAAAAAGGAAATTTAAAACACTTTCAAGTAAGTGTCTATCTTCATTAAAGTGTTTAGGGTCTAATTGTAATCTAAATCATATCTACTTTCTTTGCTTGTAGAATTAGCCCTTGACTAGTGGGTTAGAGGCACAACATGGTCTCTCAGTAGTCATTTTGTTATTAGTACCATAAATGTCGTATTTCTATAGAACTTGTTTTCTTATTCTCAAAAACTAACGTATGTTTTATCCAAGAATAGAAAATACAGATAAAGTTCTCAACTACTGATGCCATTCTCTCTCAAGAGTCTCTGAAACACAGGTTACTGCTAACTGGTGCGCTTCTAATTTGTGTTAGTAACCTATAAAAATTCAATAAATAAATTTCAATAAATGTAGCAAACTTAATCTATGATCTGTGGACCACAAGTCGTGTTATTGAAAAGAATAAATCTCCTTGGCTCAAATTAAGTAGGCAGTATGTGACACTGGAACTTTTCTGGTTATTATTATCTTTCTGTCCTTTGATCAAAACGTGGTCATAGCACATTTAGTCATTGATTCAACCCTTCAGATAAGAGGAATCCAAGCATGATTCCCCAAGTCATTTCCATGTGCACTGCTTCTTCACGTCACGTGCTTCAAGTCTGATGAGGAGTCATCTTTAGAACAGTTTTAATTTATTTTCCTTCTCTCTTCTCTTTCCCTCTTCCTCGAGGACCTCCATACCCCACCCCCACCAGGAAATTTCGTGGGAGGTCCTCACCTCCGCCTCTCGCAGTTTCTCACTTTTCCGTTGTTCCTCCCCCAGGTTCAGGCTGTTGGCCGGAAGTGTCTTTAAGTCCTCTTGTTTCTCCAAAGCAACAGCAGCTTCATACTCTCCGTTTCTGAACTCCCCAGGAAGGAATTCCCCCGTGGACCCATTGTTGTTCTTTTTGCCTGTTACCTGTATGTGAGGAAGATGTTGAAGTCAGAAGCAAAGCTCCCTCCCCATCCTGGGGTAACTGTCCACAAAAGATGCCACAGGAGGTTCTTCCTCCTCAGTGACAACACCTCCAGGACCTGCACTGTCAGGAGCATAGCTCCAGGTATCCCAGGATGGCCTTCAGGTGCCTGTCTTCCTCTCCCACCTAAGATGTGCATCAGGTTGGCACACAAAAATTTACTTTTAACCCACACGACCACCTTCTCTTAGGAAGTCACTAATGCCAACCCCCCCATTATTCCTGAGAAAGACCATCTGAATTTCCAAATGAAATCCAAGATGAACGAGGTTTTGTCAGATAAAGAAAAAGAATGTCTTACATACCAGTTCCTCTACTCTCAGTACCATCATGTTGACAGCCCGTGAGTCTATGTTTTTCTCTCTTGTGGATGAGCCTCTGGAGCTGACCCTGTGGAGCCCCTCCACACCAGCTCGTTATATAGCTAGCGCTGGGTGAGATAATCTTCCAGCCTGGGAAGCCAAGTCACACCCCTGCCCCCACCAGTGGCCAATTCAGAGGCAGGTGAATTTTCATTCCAGACTTAGTGTCTGGGAAGCCCAAGAGGGAGATGACAAGCTGGCCGCAGTGTATGCGAATCAGGAAGAAATGTGAGAGGGCCATTCCTTTGGCAGTGACCACACCGCTCAGCAATGCGAGTCATCCTACGTATCGGGAAGCCAGGGACAGCTGCCTGTTAATATTGCACCACACCGCTGCTCTTTTTTCCTTCTTTGTCAGCTTTCATATGACTAACCTATCAAGAAAATGCGAGCACTGTGCATCACACTCACAGCAATATCTTTCTGATAACTGGACTTCTCAGCACTCCAGTTGGCTGGGAAGTGTTGTTTGGGGACATCCTATTCCTGGGGATACTCAGCCCGAGGGGAAGGAGATGGGTCTTCGTGCCACTTGTCTATATCTGTTTGGAATTCTCTGGAGTGATGTCTGTGGCTAAAATGGCCCCATGACATGCCATCGTACCAGCATTATGAGAAATTGAAAGCATTCGGTAATGCATTTTACTTTATGGTGTCACTGGCCATAATTAGTGCACGGCACGCTCACCGTGTTCTAAAACAGGAGGCTAAGCAGAGTATTTACCTCAAAATGGGTTCAGAGTGGTGCACAGACAGAGATGAGTCCAGTTATTAGCAGAAGCACAACTTTGATGCTGTCAGCAAAGTTTCCCAATGCTGTGAGGAAAGCTTGAGAGAGCCTGAGAAAAATGTGCATTTGAGGCTGGAGACTCATGGGCTAATGACAGGTCCTCTGCCTAGATACATGGGGCTCTCATGTTCTATTCCTAACACGGAAACAAAAAGGCCACAAGCTTTGCTCTTGAGGCAAAAATACCTGTTTCTGGCTTATCATCACTGACATGTTAAAATTTGAAAATTTTTAAATATTTAGATCGTTTTATAGTTCAAGGAAAACATTCTATCTTAAGAGCCACATAAAATACTTTTTATTTTTTGAGAAAGAGGAGTGAAGGGAGGGTGTCAGTAGAAGAGGGAAGTGTTAATTCGGGCGTTATGGTTGTTATGTCGGCCGTCGTATGTCTGTCCCTTCTCAGTGAACATAGTTGCTATTCTTACCCCATCCTGCTTTGGCTGTTCATCTAGTAAATTGTGTTTCGAGAACCTTCAGAACGAGACAGTGCCCTGAAAACCAATATACTAATACCTTGTCGTTCATGAGTTCTCCTCCCCTAGTGTCCTATCTGTCCTGAGACACTATCAAAGGACAATTGTTGGTCTTTTTGTTTTCATGGCTAACACTCTTTTCTTTGGTCTCTTGAAGTGACAAGCAGCTATGGCAGCTTTTCTCATTCCTATGGCCTTTTGTCCCAGGCCTGACTCAGAACTAAGGGAGGCTGGGGGTAAAGACCTTCCCTTTGAGGAAGGACTCTGGGCTGTTGAGCACTCTCGAATCCCTGAGTATTTTGTGCCTCCCTAAATTCAAGCAAGGCCAAAGATCTCCATTTACAGAGACAACACCTAGGCACAGAAAGGTTAGGCAACTTGCTACAGATGCAAAGCTAGATGATAAGGTTGAATCTTGGCTCCACCCATGAGAAGCAGAAAATCATGAGACCAGATAAAATTTCCTGGTGCGGTTCCTACTCAGATTTACTAAAAGCCCCAACAAAACAGCTTAAAGGCTCTCTGTGATGTCATCATTTGGAAGAAAGCAAAATGGATAGACAGAAAAGCTTTCCCAAACCTTTTCTCTCTCCACCCAGGTGATTTCCACTAGAACAATATGGTGGCCTCATGTTGTGGGGACCCTCAACCATAAAATTATTTCATATTGCTACTTTATACTTGTAATTTTGCTACTGTTTGAATCATAATGTAAATACCTAGTATACAGGATAGATGATATGTGACCCTTGTCAAAGGGTTGTTTGACCCCCAGAGAGGTCGAGACTCCCAGGTTGAGAACTGCTGCCCTAAAATCAGGCTGATCCCGAAAGAGAAGCTCCAGGAAATCCAGATGAGCACTTGGAAGTGGCTGGGGCTGGCAGAAGTGTTGGAATGGGCTGAATTTCACAAGGGGAATGGGCTAGGAAGCATTCATGGGTGGCAAAGTCACTGTAAGGCAGGCTTTTCCCCTGGGTTAGGCTTGTCATTGTTAAATACAAGATGACCCTCTTTTGATCTGGTTTTCACAGTGCGAGGCATGAACACAATGCTTCATAAATGCCTATACAAGTGCTGTACCACTGATATATGTATATTGCTTAGATACATTTAAGAACAGATAGGGTAAATTGTATTTTAAATGATTTGTATTCATCAAAATCGAGGGTAAAACTTCTCAACTGAGAGAGAGAGAGAGAGCTCTCATTTAAGAAGCTCCCTTTCCATAAAGGTTTACACAGTAGATAAACTCAGAGGTGTGTGTGTGTGTGTGTGTGTGTGTGTGTGTGTGTGTGTTTGGCTTTATCAGAGCCCCTGGGTTTTTCTTTGCCAAGATGAATTAAAGCAACAGATCTTTTAGCCACATCTCTAGTCATTTAGCAACATAATATGAAGTATCTTTGATGAGAACCAGCAAGGGAATGATGCCAGAGCTCAGCTGATGGGACAGCAAAACCACTGCCACCTTTGGGATTTATGCACTGATAGATGAAAGATAATCAGAATTATAATCCTCTATTCAGCAAGAGAATGTGTGAGGGAGAGAAGCATTCCTTACTGGCACCCAGGTCCTGAAAACAGTCCTGAGACACCACCTGGGTTCTGGTGTTATAGTTCAACTCCAAGGGTACTTTTGTCTTTCTGCATAAATACCAAATATTTCGTGTTCGCCCACCTAGCTCTGTTTTTAATCGCACAGGTAATATGCGCATCCACTTTTAAAGATCAATAACATAAAGACTTTTGCTCAGCTGAGCTCTTACTAAGCATTAATTTGATGTATGACTTTTCCACTTACTAATAGGCCTTGGAGATCATTCTCTACCAGTACAAACAGATCTAACTCATTGTTTTAAAGAGCTGGATGATTTGGAAATGCATATCTTATTTGACCTCTCTCCTGTGCATGAGTATGGTGAATTTTTTTTTTTACAATGGTTGCTTTTATCTGCCATGATTGAAGGCTTATAAAGCACATCAAAATTTCTTGTTATTAACATTCCTTGACCTTAAAAAACCTAACTCAACACTAAAAGGAGAGCTTCAGATGCTGACTTGGAAAACATCTTGTTCCACTCTAGTGATACTTATAATTGTTCCTTTGCCATCCCCCTTAATAGCCTCCAGGTCCCAGCTCCTGCTCACCTTCCTTGGCTCAGAAAACACCCCCAGATCCAAGCATCCTCACAGCCAAGGATGACTCATTGGAAAACACCAAAGAGACGTCAGAAAAGTAAGCAAGTAAGATTTAAAGCTGTTTCTCTTACCTGCCAACCAGGAATGGAATTGTTCATATTTGAACAACATAAAAGCTTTAGGGATTTTTTTAAAAACAGAATTGTGGCATCCACTGTCAAGAGAAGGGCATACAAACTAAAATGCTTCTACTCTGGGCTCTGGATAGGACAGTCCTGAGTGGACAGAGACTTCCTTTTCCAAATACTGGAGAACTCCTGACACTAAGGTAGGTAAAGTTTGGAGCTCTGATTCCCATAACTTGATACAGTCTATAGAAGAAATCCCAGACAAGCCCCCAATATAGTGTAGTCTAGAGAGTCTTGATTGGGTTTGTTTTCTCTGCTAGTTAAAGAAAAGGTGCCCGGCAGTGGTGGCTCACGCCTTTAATCCCAGCACTTGGGAGGCAGAGGCAGGCCTGGTCTACAGAGTGAGTTCCAGGACAGCCAGGGCTACACAGAGAAACTCTGTCTCAAAAAACGAAACAAAACAACAACAATAACAAAACAAACAAACAAGAAAAGGTGGGAAAAACCTGAAGTACAACAGGCAGCAGTGGAGAAATCTCACCACACACCAAATTAGCAGGTAAGGTATTTATTGGGGTTGAAGAACCACATGCAACAGGCAGAGAAAAAGACTCTCTGCAAGCAGCAAGGAGTCTCAGGAAGCAGAAAAACCCAGTCTTTCCTTGAGGCCTATTGGTTTTAAAGACTGAAGAGTTTTCCTCCCCTAATTTAGGGTTCATCAGTTTAAAGACAGATAGGATGGTTGATTGGTCCCCACTCTTGAGTGAGATTCAACCTTCATCTTGTTTGGCCAGTCCACCAGAGGGAACCTGTTGATGGGAGACAAAAGTTGCCAAGCTTTTGTCTCAAGTCAGGAGGTTGAGGAAGAAACTGATCACTTTGGAAATTCTTCACTTTTTTCTTTCTCTCCCACCCCCTTCTTTCTTTTCACCTAGTCATGGCCCCTCTCCCTGTTTGTCTGCATACCAGGAAATCTTTCTGACTCCTGGCCTCTCAGCCAGACAGTAAGAGTAAATAAAGCATCTTGGTGTAAATTCTGCGATTCATGTCAACCAATGGATACCAACAGTTTCAAGACACTCTAGTAGGTGGACGGTGTCCCCTAGATAAAGTTTAGTCAGGGTGAATACACTAACTCTATTCTAACAATTGTCTTGCCCTAACTTTCAAGATCTGACTGACTGACCCCTAATGTTCACTCTGGGCCCGGGACTTCAAAGGCTTAAACAAAAGCCTGCCCTCAGTGAGGCTAAATAAATATTTAGCTGAGCTCCTGGGGGATTCTTCAATTCATTTTCCAGCTAAACCACACTGCTTGAATTTCCCCTTTTAGTGAGAAATAAATTGCACCATTTCTCATGTTAATTGACAGGTAATCCTCTAGTAGTAAAGAAAGTTAAAGGTAAAAGCTTGTGGGCTGAGGACTCCGCAGGGTAGGACTTCATTATGATCCTTCAAATGCTAATGAATCCTAAGGAGAACAACCTCTCAGTTAGAACCCCTGAGATGTAAATGAACATTTTGTAGGGCAATGGTTTTGAAGACTGTTGCATTTTGAAGGCTGTGAAGCTTAAAAACAAAACCAAGGCAAAGCAAATGAAACAAAATACAAAATACAAAAAAAAAAAAAAAACCCTTACACCCCAAGACTCCAGGTAAACAAAAGGCAAATCTCTGCACTCCAGAACAAGTATTGGTCTTGGAAAAACTTCTCTACTGGGTTCTAATTTCCAATATTGAGAATATCGCTCTAGGACATGCTCTTCAGTTGTACTACACGGTTCAGCTAGTCTGATCTTAGTTTCAGAATTAGATTATTAATGACTTTGTCTTTACAAAGACAGTGAGAAACAAACAAGTAAACAAGTTAGTCAAATGCACTCATTCCAGAGTGAGCATGTGACTAATCAAATGCACTCATTCCAGAGTGAGCATGTGACTAATCAAATGCACTCATTCCAGAGTGAGCATGTGACTAATCAAATGCACTCATTCCAGAGTGAGCATGTGACTAATCAAATGCACTCATTCCAGAGTGAGCATGTGACTAATCAAATGCACTCATTCCAGAGTGAGCATGTGACTAATCAAATGCACTCATTCCAGAGTGAGCATGTGACGGCAGAGTTCTCACCTGTCCAGTCCTAGATTTGGTTCCCAGTATGAAGGAACAAAACAAAAACAGAATTACTCACTTAATATTTATTTAGCTCTACTGTGTGTCGGACACTTTTCTACACACACACACACACACACAAACAAAAAACACAAACTCCTCTGTCTTTGTGGGGTTATAGTTTTGCTGAATTATTTAAGGTAAATTGCTGTGTAACTTCATCTGCCTCAAGTTAAGGAAGAGGAAAGAAGGCGGAAGCTAAGGGGTGTGTGTGTGTGTGTGTGTTTATTTGTGTGGTGTGTGTGTGTGTGTGTATGGTGTGTGTGTGTGGTGTGTGTGTGTGTGTGTGTGGTGTGTGTGGTGTGTGTGTGTATGGTGTGTGTGTGTGTGTGTGTGTGGTGTGTGTGTGGTGTGTGTGTGTGGTGTGTGTGGTGTGTGTGTGTGTGTGTGTGTGGTGTGTGTGTGGGGGTGTGTGGGGGTGTGGTGTGTGTGTGTGGTGTGTGTGGGGGGGTGTGGTGTGTGTGTGTGTGTGTGTGTGGTGTGTGTGTGTGGTGTGTGTGGTGTGTGTGTGGTGTGTGTGTGGTGTGTGTGTGTGGTGTGGGGGGGGGTGTGTGGGGGGTGTGGGGGTGTGTGGTCTCTGTGTGTGTGTGGTGTGTGTGTGTGGTGTGTGTGTGTGGTGTGTGTGTGTGGTGTGTGTGTGTGTGTGTGGTGTGTGTGTGTGTGTGTGTGTGTGTGTGTGTGTGTGTGTGTTGAAGATGAAGAGACAAGAAACTCTGTTTCTTCAGGTTGGTTTTACATTATACCCTCCTAAATACCTTTTACAATTTCTAGTACCTGAATTACAAAAATAGAACTTGGAACAAAACACTCTCTAGGGATCCAAAGTGTAATTGAAACCAACTACAACACCGTGTATAGACAGCAACATTGAATCTGCAAAGGTTCAAAAATGATACATGGTTATAAGGCTTTCACCAGCCCAGTGAGCGGCCAACACCACATCTTTCCAATCTCATTTTTTAAAAAAGTCACAGTTTCAATTGACATAAATTAAAATATCAACATCAATCTGGAATCCAAATCAAATCAACCATAGTGATAACTTTGAATATGTTTATCTGCCCAGGTTTACTAAGTAGCTCAAAGATTGGAGAAAGAGCAGGAAGGGAGATTAGAGAATGAGACAGAGAAAAAAAAAAGGAGGAGGAAGAGGAAGAAGAGAAAGAAGGAAGGAAGGAGGGAGGGAGGGAGGGAAGGAGGGAAGGAGGGAAAGAAGGAGTCTCATTGTGAGGTCCATACTGGCCTTGAACCCCTGATCCCAGTGCCTCATTCTCTTGAGGGCTGCAATTACTGGTGTACCACTGTCAGCCCTCTGCTTTATTGTCTCTGCTGTGACCTCACCAAAGCTCTTCCCTTTGTGATAAGTGGTCAGAAGAGCTGCCGGTGACTTTCTATTAAAATTCATACTTTCCCCCCAAACAATAGGTTATTGTTTAGTCTTCTTCGCTCATTTGCATAGTTTTAGAAAGGCAAAACCCTTAAGAATCATCCTTCTCAGGCTGTGATAAGGATGACTTTACTATCTATTACAACTTCAAGAAGAATCAGTTAAAATATGATTGCATAATTATTCCCCCTCAATTTTTTGAAAGGCCAAATTTATTGTGGATGGTGGGGAATTGGTAATGATGTAGGGATGGGATTTTTTAAAATTATTTTTTTCAAAAGAAGTCCAATTGTCATAGCAACGCTCTGAAAAGATTCTGATGCAACTTTGGAATTACTTCACACGCAATTACATAGGACATCCGCTTGGGATGAGAGATAAATGCTTCTGTGACTGCAAACATAGGAAGAAAATCCATCTTAACATTCTTAGCCATTTATTAAAAGAAGGGGGAAATCATTTTCAAAATGCAATTTCTGACTTCAAGAAAGATTATTACAGAAAATAAAGTGTCTTGGTGCAGTTTGGAATTTCTTAATAAAACAGAAACTGCCACCGGCTATCTTCACTAGGAACTCTTGCCATCAGAGGAGAAAATGACAGGGCGCTGTCTATCCTTGGGCCATCAGGAATGCCCAGGGACAGACAGGTAGACAACAAGGACTAAGACTTCTGACACACCAGAACTGTGACACGTTTCCTGTGTCTTACCTAAATCCTGGCTTAGTCTATTTGTCTCATCTTAACACCAGGAAAGAATAACACCAGCAACAATGTTTATTGAGTATTTCTTACAATGACTTCTGTTAATCAAAAGTAGGGAAGTGACTGAAAATTGCAGCTCTTCCTATGGGATCTATGTGAACTACCACAGACCCTCCACAGAAGCAAAGCCTTCCTCAAAGGCTGCTCCTGTTCACCTTTAGTTTTTGGGAGCTAAAAGGGGCTTTGATGTTGTCCCATCCAGTCTCCTAGTTTCAGACACTGAAACAAGCAACTCCCGAGACAGATTATGAACTCAGTCAAGGTGTGTTTTCTTAACTTGTCCGTGCTGCATTTCTCCAAACTATGAGTTTCTGAAAATATGGCAGCAAAAAAACATATGTTATCACTTGTGTAGTGTCCTTGCAAAAATGTCTAACCTGAACCTGAAGCAAGACAACATGTAGGGCATTCCATGGCCAGCCAACGTGGGCTCTTCAGAAGGTTCCGTTATAGGACTTGTGAAAAAGGGATCGTCCTAGACGTCAAGGAGCTAGAGGCTGGAAGCCACAGCTAGATCCTGTAACTTGAAGCACAAAGGCCATTAAATGTGTTCTTGGGACAACTGAGAGCTATGAGTGTCATTGTAGACAACATGTTGACCTAAAGAGAGCTCTTCTGTTTGTTTCTTTGGTTGGTTGGTTGGTTGGTTGGTTGTTGTTTGGTTTGTTTGTTTTTTGAGACAGGGTTTCTTGGTGTATCCCTGATTGTCCTGGAACTCACTCTGTAGAACAGTCTGGCCTCAAACTCAAAGACCCATCTATGTCTTAGTTAGGGTTTCTACTGCTGTGAGGGGACACCTTGACCACTGCAACTCTAATAAAAGAAACATTTAGCTGGGGCTGGCTTACAGAGTCAGAGGTTTTGTCCATTATCATCATGGCAGGAAACATGGTGGCATACAGGCAGACATGGTGTTGGAGAAGGAGCTGAGAGTTCTACATCTTGATCCACAGGCAGCAGAAGCAACTGTGAGCCACCCAGGGTGTAGCTTGAGTATCATAGCCAGTTCCCCACAATAACACACTTCCTCCAACAAGGCCACACCTCTTCATAATATCACCTTTTATGGGCCAAGCATTCACACTTGAGTCTATGGAGAATCATTCCTACTCAAACCAGCACACCTTGCCTCTGCTTCCCAAGTGCTGGAATAAAGGGGATGAGACATCATCACCTAGCCAAAGAGAGTCTTTCTTAAGCAAGATAATGGCTTTGCTGGTGATGAAGGATGATCTTCTTATGCTTCCAAGATGTATTCTCACTACTTAGGAATGGGGTACTTGCTCTAAACTTTCAGAAAAAGAAAAGTGGGGAAAGAGTTGAGTGCGTATGCATGCCACACCAAAGACAAACAATGAATGGTGAAGACTGTCCAGGTACAATTTGTACTTTTCCTTCAACTTTCTACATGTTTCAAAAATTACTTATTTATTTTTTTTTTTTTTTTTTTTTTTAGTAAGATAGGAACCTAAGACTTGAGTCCCCCGAAGCAAGACTGTTAGTTTTTGTTTTTGTTTTTTTCTACACCGAGTTCTTACAGAGGTCCTGGCACACACGAGGCACCAAGTGTTTAAACTAAGAAGCTTAGTTCGTTGGAAGGGACAAACCAGGGAGTAGCCAGTCTGTTCTTACAAGAACCAGCATTTGTTTTCTCAGAGGCTTCGTAGAATTAAAGCTACACCCAGAATAAGGCTCCTCTGGTTTTGTACTTTGGTGTGGTGGTCAGATGAGCAGAGGTAGGAAAAACACATTTCAGACCAGAAGAGCTTTGGCATGACCTGTTTTCTTGTCAGTGCATGGAGCTGGAAATGGTGTGGGGAGTATTCCCATGACAGTTCAAGGACAGAACATGCAGACTCCGTCAACCACTCTACAGTCAGGAGAAACTGTGACCATTGGCCCTCTGAGACCATGAAATAAATCACCCCCAGTGCAAACGGTAGAGCTAAGTTCTGTCTACAGGTCACGCCACCAAAATGACATTTTTTTTTAAAGGTGAGTTTTCTGAGATTCTACCAGATGATAACTTACTAGCCTCCTTCCAAACTCTGGGTTAAGGAAATATGCATTTTAAAGATTTATTTATGAATTCACTGTTTTATGAGACTCTCCATGTGTGGACAGTGCTGGAGAAATCCAGAAGAGGCATTAGCTCACCTGAAACTGAGTTCAGGTGGTCGTGAGCCACCATGTAAGTGCTGGAAATTGAACCCAGATCCTCTGAGAGATCAGGGAGCATTCTTAACAACGGAGCCATCTCTTCAGCCCAAGGAAATATATATTAAGAAGTTGCTAAAGTGTAAAAAAAAAAAAAAAAAATAGAGGAGAGGTCACCAGAGGAAGTAAGTGAGACACAATCAACTTTTCCCCTACTATTTAATTTTCCCTTGCCCATACCCTTTTATTAGACAGATTCTCATTATTTAGACTAGGGTGGCCTTGAACTCACCAAGATCAACTTGCCTCTGACTTCCAAGTGATGAAATTAATTTTCTGGTGCCCCACCTCTAATCCTCTACCTCAGGCACTTGCAAGGCACATTAGTCTCTTTCTGGGATGGAATTATCATTCACCCTCCCATAGTGACTGGGTTCAGAACCTTTTGACTGCCCTCCCCCTGAACTCCAGCTTTGTCATTTTTCCTGTGTAGATCTGCAAGAGTGAAATCAGGATGATTTCCCATGGAAGGAGCCTGCCTGAGCTTTCTAAACTAAATTCCCCCAAGAAAGGGAAGAGCCTGTTTGCAGACAGACTCTCCTGGTGCCAGGAGCAGATCATTCAGGGAGAAGGGAGCCTGAAGCTCCTTGGGGATCTCTGCTCTCTGGAGACAAGGATCTTGGGTTTCACAAAAGAATTTACAGAGCCAAGCACCCATCTCAGCTGCACAGGCTGGGGTTGTTTATCAGGGATGAAAAAAATGTCCTCTCACTGAAAAAGAATGTTTGGCAAGGAAATGGCCCCAGGAAACACTACGGAATGGCTCTCCGGGGAGCCAGTTTGGTTTGACAACAGATCAGAATCACCAACCTGGGCTGGTAACACTGGGCAAGGCAGGGTCACCAGAGTTTTGGGAAAAGACAGCTGTCTTCTTTTCTAGGTAAATGATGTATGGCAACAGGAGAAGGTAAGAAAGAAGGAGAGTCTAGAAATCATATAAAAAAAACCACACACACACACACACACACACACACACACACACACGTAGCTTTTGATGTGTTAGTTTCCTTTCTTTATCTCTCAGCTCCCTGCAGCACCCACATCTTTTCCGAGCCATGTTTGGGGATGCTGCCGTGAATGAGGAAGTTGCTCTGCTCAATGGCAGGAGCACAGATAAGGTGGAGAAAAAGGATGGCCTTCCTTATTTGGTGGCCCACAGAGCCACCATGCTTCTGCCTCTCCTCCAGCAGCAGAAACCCTCAGACTGATTAACACTTCCTTATCTAGGAATTCCAAGGCCCATCATAGTCCTCCCGGATGTGCCCGACACTTGCCTCCTCTCATGAGGACAAGCAGATTACATAGTTCACATGCCTTTGGCATACCAGCCAGACCCCAGCTCTAAAAAAAAAAAAAAAAGCAGCCACAGAAGGAAGGAGATGCTTGGTGGGGTATTTTGCTGTTGTTGTTGTTTGTTGTTATTGTTGTTGTTGGGTTTTGTTTGGTTGGTTTGGTTTTATAGACATGGCTCAGACCCTGAACTAAGCCTAGATATATGGGGGGAGTGCTTTCCTCTCCAGGTGAGCTCTTCAGTCTCTCTGGTAACATCACAAATGAGGAAATTAGCAGCTGCAGAGGCTAATTAAATGCTCAAACTCACACAGCAACTGAATGTGGAGAGAGGAGCTACAACTCAAAGTCAAGCTGACTCCTGTCTAGTGGCCATCACTCATCAAGCAAGCTTTGTCCAGCTCTGCCTTTGTTGACTGGAAGAGACAAGGTTCCTTTCAGATACTCTATCTAAAGGTGCACTTGGGCTGGGCATCAGCATCACCATGGTTACAAACAAAAGATGCCTGCATCTGAGAACAAGGCAATGAAGAAAATGCTTACTGAATTGGCCAGTGCATACATGAGGATAATATATGAACAAAGGGAGCCAGTCAGATGGACTGAGAGGGTAGAGGACTCTCTGTCCATGCCTGATGACTCAGGTTTGATTTATGGAAACTACGTAAAGGTCAAGAAGAGAATTGACTGCATAAACCTGCCCTCTGCTACATGAGTGCCATAGCACATGTCCACAAACACACACACACACTCAACACACACACACCGCCAGGGCACATACAAAATCACTCACACATGTGTGCACACATCCACAACACAACACACCAACAATAATAATAAGTAAAAATTTAAATATATGAATTAAAGTGGAAGGAATATGGCATCTATTTATAAATCTCTAAATATGAATAAGTTGAATAAACCTATTAAGGACCAGCAATCTATCTTAGGGACCAGCAATTCTATCTCTGGCTATAAACCTAAGATGATTAAAAACAGGATTTTGAACAGATACTTGTTTTAGAATCTTTACTTATTTTTAAATACTTTATTAGTGATATCTACGGGTATTTGGCCTGTGTGTGCACCACATACGTGCCTGATGACAGAAGAGCAAAACAAAGATGTCAAATACACGAAGCCTGGAGTTACAGACTGCTGTGAGCCACCATGGTCCTCTGCAATTGTTCTTAACTGATAAACCAACTCTCCAGCCCCTTGAGAAGAGATTTATACACCCGTGTTTATAGCACCTAGGCTAACGTGTAGAAGCATCCCAAGTGTCTTGCAAGAGACACATGGAAGAGCATTGTGTTGTATTTGTATACAATCAAATATTATTCAGCCTTGGGAAGAAAGGATATTCTAGTATAGGATACAACATGGAGTCAGGAAGCACAGTGGTTGGAGTCGAAGACTAGAGAAGAGGGGAGTCGGAGGTTGGAATATGGAGTGTGCTCTCATCACGTGTCAAGAGTAATGGAGGTGCATGGTGGTGACAGTTGCATATCACAACTTGAACCCCACTCAACTGCACACTTACAAAGGGGAACAAAGAATCTCATGTGTCCTGCAGCAAAAAACAAGAGGAAAAAATGAATGACAAATGAATTATCTTAAGAACACCAGAAAGACACTCTTGTTTACTGTAAAACAATGAAAACCCAACCCTATGCTGTTTATGTGAGATACACTTATGTCAGAATGAATACTGGAAGGTCGAAGACAGAGGGCTGAGGCCAGGCTTGGTGGTGCAAGCCCGTGATCCCAGCATTCAGGAGGCTGAGGCAGGAGGTCATGCAACTGAGGTTAGCCTTGTCTAAAAAGTAAAACTCTTGTCTTTAAAAAAAAAAAAGAAAAGGGAAAAGAAGGAAGAAAAGGGCTGGAAGAAGATCGCATATAAAACATACTAAAATATATAGGAAGGACCACAATTGTACCAGACAGCATAAAAGCCAAAGGCAAAGCATACCTAGAGGAAAGAGAGAAGGCACAAGCCTAAAGAACCTTATTCTTGTGGCTTTTTTTTTTTTTTTTTTTTTGCATGCTAAACAACACAGCATCAAGATATCTGCCATGTCCATGTAGCCAGGCATCCTAAAAATGAGCAAATACAGTGAAAAGCACTGCTTTAGCCTGACAGGAACTTGCTGTGTCTTCCCCATGGAAAAAAATCTGTCTGCAGTTTATTTAAAGCAGGGAGCCCGGGCCCAGATTTGCAGATTGGAAAGTTCTGGGATATTGTGGGGAGGAGTTATTTATGCTTATGAATATTTTACATCAGGGACTCATTACAACAAGTAGATCACGAGAGTCACAGGGCATCCTAAGAAAAGGGACAAAGCCCCAGAAGGTTCTTGGAGTGTCCCTTCAGGAAATTCCCAACACTCCCACTATTACTGGGGTGCGAGAGGGAGGGACCTATGCAATAACTCAAACAAACTCATTCCAGCATCAGAAAATGACAAGTTACTGGAACGTTGGGGGATTAAGGGCTAGATAGTTTCAGGACTACAAGGCATGAATCCAGGGAAAGAATTCACACCAGAAAATTGAACCCTATCCTGACCAAAAACTGGAAATAAAGACAGGGAAAAAAAAATCAACTAGGAAGGTACTACATTTTAGCTAAAATGTACCGGGGTTTAGGGAGAAGAGTTGACATGCTGAGTAGAACTTTGCCCATGTGAGCGGAAAATCCGAGCAAAAGTGAGGCAGGATCTCTGTATCAGGAGGGGTATTGATGTAGTTGAAGTCATTGGTATCTCATGTTGTGTACGAAAATTACACAAACAAACCAAATCATCCTGTCCAAACTCTGTGCCAACAGGGGTTCAGGTGTTGCTGGGGCTGCCAACATGTTGATTGGTGTGTGTGTGTGTGGTGTGTGGTGTGTGTGTGTGTTTGTGTTTGTGTGTGTGTTGTTTTATTTATTCTATTTTTTCTGGTGTGTGAGTAGGTTGAGGACACACATGTTATATATTACTGTACCAATGTGGGTGAATAAGCAGATATTAAGCTCAAGTCTCTTTCTTTCTACTCCTTAACTGGCTTTTCCTTTCCTTCTCTCTGGTCTGCATGGTGGTCTCTGGGTCCCACTTCCTTCAGACCCCTGACTCAGGTGTTGTTGACTCTCAATGAGGACCCCTCAATGAGATCCCTCTGGCTGTCTGCCCTTCTTTTCATCATTCGTCCATCTCCCACCTTCCTTTCCCTGCTTTCTGTGTTGGCTGTGGCTGCTGCCTGCCGCTGCGCAGTGCATTTTTTGTTGATGGAGTGAGCATTAAAGAAGCCCAAATATGGTCAGAGGTTTTGGTCAGGGCCGAGACCACTGTAGACAAGCAAGGTTTGCCTTCTGCCCAGAACTAAGGAAACAAAGGGTTGTCAGAGACACTGGTCCGCTGAAATCCAGACGCTGCAGGTCAGGAAGGAAAGTCCTGTTTATCAAAGGCAGCGAAGGCTTTGTGCTGGCAGCTGCCTCTGGGGTAATACGGTCCATTTTCCATTCCACATCAATTCGCATTCCCGCCTGTGATGATCACTTTGCTCCGCTCCTGCCATCTTCCTTAGCTCCCCTTAGATTATTAAAGCAGGCACAACATAGAAACTATTGAAAGATTTTCTTTTCTGACACACTTTTTTTTTTTTTTGAAAGAATGTCCAAAGAAACGACTACTTCGAGGTCCTGAAATGTCAAAAATTCCTATTATTTCCTGCTGCAGCTAGAGCCACGAACCTTCTAGAACACTGAGGTTTCTTATTTCTTGGAGGGAAGGATAAAGGAGAATCTGATTTGCCTTAGAGTTAACCCGTGTGAGAAGCATTGTTTTCGTGATGATCTTTGAGTGAAAGGCACCTGAAAAACTCCCGATGGACTGATGAGGAAGTCACCTTTCTATTAAAGAACTTTGATTAACCAAGCATGCAGAACACAGACTGTTAGGATCTACAGAAAACCTTCTGAATGAACTGGACCAACTTCAGTCACAGAGGACAGCTGCTTGCTGTTGAAGGACATGGAGAGAGGTTACAGAGCAGCATTTATTATTATTATTATTATTATTATTATTATTATTACCATGTGTGTACATGTGAGCATGCAGTCAATATTAGGTGTTTGTTGTTGTTGCCCTGTTGATGACAATGATGACGATGATGACGATGACGACCATGATACATGGGCTTATCATATCTATATCTATATCTATATCTATATCTATATCTATATCTATATCTATATATCTATCTCTATCTCCCTGGTTGTCCTAGTACTCAGTTTGGTGACTAGGCCGACCTCAAACTCTCAGAGACCCTCTTCCCAAGACCTCTGCTTCCCAAGTGCTGGGATTAAAGGCTCGCACCATTATGCCAAGCTCACCATGTTATTTTTTAAGACAGTGTCCTCGCGGAATCTCACTGTCACCATGTGGGCTTGACTGGCTTGCCAGTGAGCCTCTGGTATCAGGTCCTTTTATGCGGTGCTGGGGATCCAAACTCAGGTCTTCAACTTCCATAGCAAGTACTTTAACGACTGAAGCATCTTCCCGGTCCCCCATTCCTTGCTTTCTGTTTTCTTTTTGTAATTTTTCTAGGGGGATCCAAGCCAGAAAAGCAGGAATACTTTCCTCTTCAATTCCTGGCTCATGAAATAGATTAGAAAAGGTTTTAAAGTCTTCAGCAAGGCTTTGTAGGATGAGAAATTGTCCCAGGTGGGACAATATAATATGCCTTTTCCTGGCCCAACCTGTGTAATACCGTTGATGGCCACTTGCCAGGTGCCAAGCTCTGGGATTTTTGATTGTGCAACTCTTTTGTTTTTGTTTTTTGTTCTGTTTTGTTTTGTTGTTGGTTTTTTTTTTTTTTTTTTTTGAGACAGGGTTTCTCTGTGTAGCCCTGGCTGTCTTGAAACTCACTCTGTAGACCAGGCTGGCCTCGTACTCAGAAATGCCCCTGCCTCTGCCTCCCAAGTGCTGGGATTAAAGGCGTGCGCCACTAGCGCCCAGCTGCAACTCTTTAATCTATTTACATTTTAAAGATAAAGAAACTGAGTCCAGTGTTTTAAGTTAATTTTCTCAAAAGCAAGAGATCTGAGAGTCAAACGCTGATGTGCTAACTTTGCCACCTACACTTTCAAATCCCATGCTTATGGCTAAACTCTCCATCCTGAATGAAGCTAGAGAGAAAACTGACAACACGTGTCACCCATTTACCTTCCTCTGAGCCTCCACAGGCTATCACAGGACACAGTCTGTGCAAGACTTTAGAGACCATAGAAGCAAGAATTGTTCTGCTACTCCCAACCACACGCCATTTGCAAAGCCCAATGTCTATGGTCTCAGAGTGGTCATTTTAAGAACTGCATAAGAAAGAAAAGGAGCCTCAGAGCCAGGGTGGCTAAGTAACTTGCTCAATGGCACATGGCAGCCGACAGAGCTGAGACTTGGGTCTAAGATGGGGCTTACTCCCAGCCCAGTGCCCTGTAAGCATCTCTGGCAGCCATCTGGGTCAACGGATCATGACTGGTGGAGATCATCATGCTGAAAAAGAATTGTCCCAGAATATGTTAAGATTTAGCAAGAAAGGTGTTGGGATTGGTTAAGTTTGTGAAAGAACATCAGAACTGGGAGAAGCATGCTTGCCACAAATCTGTCATTTCTGCCTACTTTGTGCAATCTCATCATTCTGCAGAAAAAGAAATGGAGGCCCACTTCAGACATTTGGAGATTTTGATATATTCTCTCAAGAGTTAATGGCAGAGGAAAGAATGAACAGAGATACAACACGCCCTCTCCCCCAAAGTGAGAAAACAAACAAAAGTAAAGAGAAACATCCAGTGGTTTGAAAAGTCCAGCTCACTTACCATAACATTTAAAACAGGAAGCTGGGTTTTTCATGCTTGTGCACATTCAGTAACAAGTTTCACAGTCTCTTACTGTGGTAGGTAGTGGAGGGTAGTGATCAAACTGAGCTGGGGTGTGTCCAGAGCGGAGGGAGATTAATCTCATAGTGTTCAGACTTCACCAAGTAGTTCAGACCCCTCTTTCTCCTGCCTTCCCATTTATTGTCACCAGCACTGGCCCCTCCATCCTTGGCTAATCTTCCTGTCTTTAAAGAGTTTTACCTTATTTTCCCTACAACCATGAACTGTCGGGTGTTGGCTGAGAACGTTATCTTGCTCATCCATAGACTCTTCTTGGCTTTTCCTGACCTTGTATCCATTTTTATTGACTTGAATTGAGTCCAGCCAGGGGTAGAGCAAGACATTTCATCTCATCAAGATGCTTCTTACCAAGCCTGATGACTTTCATTCACCGTCTGCTACCAATATGAAAGAAGGAAAGAAGGAAACTCCCCCAAGTTTTCTTCTCACCTCTACTCATGCTTTGTAGCAAAAATGTCAATAAATGTAATAAATCCTGCTGTGCAAAACGAAGACGAGAATAAATATGTGAAAAAAAAAAGGGAAACTCAAAAACAGCTCCAAATAGTAATTAAAACACAGAGCATTGCTGCTTTTCTGAGTTATGTAAAAATGATAAGCCGTCATTTGAAAGAGGATCAGGCCAAGGGCGAAGCGATTGGAGGCATTTGCATAGCCCAGCTCAGTGAGTGATCTATGACTGGAACTTACTGGGTTTACAAAAGTTATGCATTTTTAACCCTGCCCCCCAGCTATTAAATGAAATAACACCAGATGTGATCAAATGCCACTTTTTTGAGCCCTGAATAATTTGGCTTCTGGCTTTTGGTTTGCTTCAATTTACAGTGTTCATGTGTGTGAGGGGGAGGGGAGTGTAAATTAAAATCATGAGTATTATTCCCTGGATTTTTCTCTTGGACACATGCAAACTCTGAGGATTCCCAGCTGATAAAGTCTGTGACTAGCACAGGTAAAAATCTCTCCAAGTGACTTGTAGAATATTTTTAATCTGTCAACAGTTGTGAACGCCAAGCATCTCCTTCTAAACTTCAAATCGTCAATGTGGTAAAATCAGCCATGGGTGCCTGGATGCTGTCCTGGCTCTCACAGAAGCCATCGTCACTACTAGTAGATTCTTAGTTTGCTATGACAAAGAACACATGTTGCAATTCTGATCAATAGGAATTTCTCTTCTAAAAGTTTGGTGACTGGGTGTCTGAAAACAAGATGTAACCAGAGTTGTTTCCTTCCAAGAGCACCAATGATAAAGGCCTTTTCCATGGGTTTCTGCCTATTGTAAGTTGAACTACATCTCCATAAAATTCTTATCCTCATGCTTTTAGAATGTGAACTTATTTGGAGATAAAGTAGTACAGGATTAAGTTATGATGAAGCCACCAGGGAGGACTCTAATTCAATGTGACTGATGTCCTAAGAAGAGAAAAATATGAATACAGACTCATACAAGGAAAGCATTGTGCAGATATAAGGAGTAGCTACTTAGGAGGCTGGGGCAGGAGGATTGCTTAATGCCAAGTATTTGTTTTCAGTCTAGCCAAGACACATGGAGGGTGATGGGGAACAATAGATCTCTCTCCACAGAAGCAGCACCCACTGAGACCTTGTCCCTCAGCCTTCCAACCTTCAGGACTAAGGGAAAGTAATTTTCTATTGTTCAAGCGATATGTGGTCCTTTTTCTAGTATGCTACCATGTTAACGAACCACCAAGATTTCATGCTTCCAACTTGTAACTACATCACCTCCATCCTTACCTATGGTTCATAGGTCATTTCCTTGCATGAGCATCTTCTGCAATTGCCCTTTCTGCTTAGTCGTGTTGATTTGGGTCAAAGGAGTCTGGAATGACTTCATATTAACCAATCACATACGCTACCACTCTATTTGGAAAAATCAAACTCTGAGATATTAGTTCTTAAAATTTTTAATGTAGAAATGGGAGAGGGGACAAAACTCAATTGGTGACATTCACTCACTATAGGAGACAGAAACACACAGCATAACATAGTGCAGCTTCACCTAACAAGAGGAGTAGTCAGGTCCTTTCCTCTGTGAGCCAGGCTTTCCCTGAATCAGAATGTTATGGCCATGCTGACTGAGGGACAGAGCTTTGATCTCAAAAGTTTGGAAGCTTCCTCTTCCCCACCTTAGAATGGTGCCTAGAGACTAGGAACAGAAGCTTCCAGAATCCTGAAAGACAAGGGTCTTTATGGAGGGGACTAAAGTTGGTGCAACAACCAGCAGGCTTATGAGTGAACTCCTCAGTTAGCAGACAAATGTGATCCGATGCCTGTTCTTATATAGTTTGTTACCTCAATTTTTTATTTCATATGTATATATATATGCATATATCTAAATATGTAAATACATATCCATATATATATATATACACACATATGAAAGCTGTATACATTTACAGCTTGCATAGTTAGAAGACTCATATTCCAGGACACCTGAAGATAGGATGCAGTTAAAGCTATAGAATTCACAAATAAAGCACTGTAAGAACACATGCTTTTCAGGCATTGTCTGTGGTCATTTCTATGGTATAAGACAGATGTGTGCATTGGCTACAAAGACTGTGTGGCAATCAAAACCTAAAATGCAATCTGCCTTCTGTATCCTTGGTAACTGTAGAAAAAACATATTAGGAAAAAATGCATCAGGGCTGAGCATATATAGAGTGTTTTCTTTGTTTTGAATTTTTATTAGATATTTTCTTTATTTGCATTTCAAATGTTATCCCCTTTCCTGGTTTCCCCTCCAAAAAACCCCTATCCCATCCCTCCTCCCCCTGCTTCTATGAGAGTGTTCCCCCACTCACCCACCCACCCCTGCCTCCCAGACCTGGCATTACCCTACACTGGGGCATCGAGCCATCACAGGACCAAGGCCATCTCCTCCCACTGATGCTCAACAAGGCCATCTTCTGCTACATATGCAGCTGGAGCCATGTGTACCTCCATGTGTACTCTTTGGTTGGGGGTTTAGTCCCTGGAAGCTCTGGGGAGAGGGGTCTGGTTGGTTGACATTGTTCTTCCTTTGGGGCTGCAAACCCCTTCAGCTCCTTCAGTCTTTTCTCTAACTCCTCCACTGGGGACCCCATGCTCAGTCCAATGATTGGCTGTGAACATCCACCTCTGTATTTGTCAGGTTCTGGCAGAGCCTCTCAGGAGACAGCTATATCAGGCTCCTGTCAGCAAGCACTTCTTGGCATCTACAATAGTGTCTAAATTTGGTAACTGTATTTGAGATGGATCCCCAGGTGGGGCAGTCTCTGGATGTCCTTTCCTTCAGTCTCTGCTCCACACTTTGTCTCTGTATCTCCTCTGGTGGGTATTTTGTTCTCCTTTCTAAGAAGGACCGAAGTATCCACACTTTGGACTTCTTTCTTCTTGAGCTTCATGTGGTCTATGAGTTGAATCTTGGGTATTCCAAGCTTTTGGGCTAATATCTACTTATCAGTGAGTGCATACCATGTGTGTTCTTTTGTGATTGGGTTACCTCACTCAGGATTATATTTTCTAGTTACATTCGTTTGCCTAAGAATTTCATGAAGCCATTGTTTTTAATAGCTGAGTAGTACTCGATTGTGTAAATGTACCACATTTTATGTATCCATTCCTCTGTTGAAGGACATCTGGGTTCTCTCCAGCTTCTGGCTATTATAAGTAAGGCTGCTATGAACATAGTTGAGCATGTATTCTTGTTATATGTTGGAACATCTTTTGGGTATATGCCCGGGAGTGGTATATGTCCAGAGCTCAAGTCCAAGTGGATCAAGGGCCTCCACATAAAACCAGATACACTGAATCTAATAGAAGAGAAAGTGGGGAAGAGCCTCAAGCACATGGTCACAGGGGAAAATTTCTTGAACATAACACCAACGATTTATGCTCTAAGATCAAGAATTGACAAATAGTACTTCATAAAATTGCAAAGCTTCTGTAAGGCAAAGGACACTGTCAATAGGACAAAATGGCAACTAACAGATTGGGAAAATATCTTTACCACTCCTACATCTGATAGAGGGCTAATATCCAATATATACAAAGAACTCAAGAGATTAGACTCCAGAGAACCAAATAACCCTATTAAAAATGGGGTACAGAGCTAAACAAAGAATTCTCAACTGAAGAATACTGAATGGCCGAGAAGCACCTAAAGAAATGTTCAGCATCCTTAGTCATCAGGGAAATGCAAATGAAAACAACCCTGGGATTCCACCTCACACCAGTCAGAATGGCTAAGATCAAAAACTCAGGTGATAGCAGATGCTAGCGAGGATGTGGAGAAAGAGGAACACTCCTCCATCGCTGGTGGGATTGCAAGCTGGTACAACCACTCTGGAAATCAGTCTGGCAGTTCCTCAGGAAATTGGCCATAGTATTTATTACCTGAGGACCCAGAGTGGGTTTTTGGTTTTGGTTTGTTTTGTTTTTCCAACAATTCGTAAATGACAGAACCTAACAGTTGGCCTTAGCATTTTCACCATACTAGATAAAAGTAATCTACAGATTAATTAAATGTGTGGGAGAGTGCACACAGGTCCTATTCAGGCAATATGGTGATTTACATGAAGGATCTGAGAATCTATGGGTTCTGGTGGCCTTGTAAGTTTGAATGCATTTCTCATGCAGTCCTTTACAGATAAGGTTTTCCAACCTCCATCCTAAGTGCAGACAGTTCTTCAGCCTAACAGAATAGTGAAAGTTAGAGGAACAAGTCGGTTCCCAAGGTTCAGGAAGAAAGTCAATCCTGCTTTCAGTGACTTAACTTTAAGGTGTTTTGCTATGCAATGACAGAGAAAAAATGTTTTTATAGGTTCTATTAATTTGTTTTTAAACTTTGTATTAGCTTACAAAGAATTAGGCTTCATCATAGTGTTTTCAATCAAAAATTGTATTTGTCGTTTCTCTCCCCTTTTCTTGCCCACCTTCCTCCCTCTGTTGTGCCCTTGGACATCCTGTAGCCATGTCCCATGTCATTCATTCATTCATTCATTCATTCATAGCCCCACCATGTAGCTCTGGCTAGTTAGGAACTCTTGATATAGATTAGGCTGGCCTCAAACTCACAGAGATTTACCTGCCTCTGCCTCCCAAGAGCTGGGATTAAGTATCTGAGCCACCACTATACCCAGGTCACATGTGACCTTTTGCCTACCACACCCCTTTTCTTAACATCTCTTGTTGTGTACTGGTGATCTACTATCCAGTCAGCTAACTGTCTTCTAGATAACTTATTTACTTAACTTCCATTTAAGGACAAAATCATTTTAATGTCTGTTTTTGAAAAAAAAATTGACTTTGAGAACCAAATATTAACTTTTATTCATAGGAATGGCTACATTTTCCCAGGTAACATATTTAAATAAAATATATAGACTAAATAATTTTAAACAATATTTTATTCTCAATATGCATGCATATGTGTGTACAGGTGCCCACAGGGGCCAGAAGAGGGTGCTGGATTCTCTGAAGCTGGAGTGGTTGCAAGGGACCTGGTATGGGTGTTAGGAACCTACTAAAATCTTTTTACAGGACCATCTACTGTTATCCACCATTGAGCCATCCCTTCAGGCCCTGATTATTTATTTATTTATTTATTTATTTATTTATTTATTTATTGACAATGTATCTGTCATGTATTCCAAGCTGTCAGAGCCTGATATGCACGCAAGAATTACATTTAACTTTCCATCCTCCTGCCTCCACGTTTCAAGCATCAGGACTGCAATCATGTACCACTCTGCCAGGCTTACATGGTGCCATGGATTTAACATAGGACTTTGTGCTACTAGACAAACACTCTTAATGAGCTGTGATCTCCGCCTGAGAACAAATGATTTGATAGAACAAAAACTTACCATTAAGTGCTGTTAAATTCTACGGATTGCCCTGAAGCCCCAATTGTCTGAATTTTGTGTTACTTGGGTAGTAGCCTAAGATTTGGACAAGATCTGAAAACGACTTAGAAAAACTCCTTCCCTCTTGCATGTAGGTGATAAGGTTGGGCTGCTCCAGGGTGAACCTAGAGAGACAAATACTGTGTCATTTGTTTTCTGAGGAAGCTGTTTTCTGAGGACTGACTTCCTATGTAATAGGTGTAGCTATGGAGCAACCACAGAAACGTGCACTTGACAGTGAGTGCTCGGAACCGTGGGGGCTGGGAAAGCCTGTATCTTCTCTTTTAACCTGGAGATTGTTTCTCAAAAACAGCATTCAGGAAATCACCGGATTAAGAAGTAAAATAACCAAGTTCTCATCTTTATGCCACCTGACTTCCACAAACCAGGTGAATGATGATATTTGACCCGTTCTTTCCATGCTGAATGTCAACAATGGGCTAAGCGTCACGGCTAAGCAAAGCTAAAGCCACAGCCAAATTCTTACTCCAACAGAAGAGACAGAATTCGTGTGTGTGTGTGTGTGTGTGTGTGTGTGTGTGTGTGTGTGTGTGTGTGTGTAGAACATAAATGATATATTTTTTTTCCGAGACAGGGTTTCTCTGTGTAGCCCTGGCTGTCCTGGAACTCACTCTGTAGACCAGGCTGGCCTCAAACTCAGAAATCCGCCTACCTCTACCTCCCAAGTGCTGGGATTAAAGGCGTGCGCCACCACCGCCCAGCCTATAAATGATATTCATATAAGCAAGAGTGTGTTGCAGACTACAAAAGTCCCATGAAGGAAAACATAACAAGAGACAAAGTTTTAGATATTTTTTTGGTTTTGTTTTATTTATTTAATTATTTAATTATTTATTTATTTACAAGAGTGATGTGGGAGGAGCCAAAGAGAGGCCTGAACAGAAATTAACACTGTTCTCTGCTGACAGAGCCTTCAAAATAGAGCACACAACACGTGAGCAATCCTCAAGGCTAAAGCATGCTTAATACTCTGAGAACAGCCAAACACCAAAATGGCTGTAAGCCCAAAGAGGCCAAATCATGCAGAACTTTCTAGATTATTGACAACATGTACATTGTTCTAAAAGTCAAGACAAACTGGAAAGCTTGACGACAGGATTGGCTTTTTTTTTTTAGTTGAATTGATACATTTATTTAAGTAACACTTAAATACATCAGCCCCCTGTCCTCCCAGTACCACCTTATGCAGATCCCCTCCATCCACCCTCCCCTTCTTCTTTGCAAAGGGGAACACCCCTCTGGGTATTAGTCCCCCTTAAACACTACCTCCCTCCTCTGCACATCAAGTAACTGCAGGACTAGGCACATCCTCTCCCATCGAGGCCCAACCAGGTAGACAATTTTGGCCTAAGGGATCCACAGGCAGGCAGGCAACAGACTCAGGAACAGAGCCTGCTCCAGTTTTGGGGGAACCCCCTGAAGACCAAGCTGCTCATATGCTACATACGTGCAGGGACTATGTCCAGCCTGTGCTCGCTCCTTTGTTGATGACTGAGGCTCTGGGAGCCCCCAAGTGTCCATGTTAATCAATTCTGTTGGTTTTCCTGTGGAGTCCTGTCCTCTATGAGTCCCCATTCCTTCTCCCAACTCTTCCATAAGACTCCCCAAGATCCATCTAATGTTTGGCTATGGGTCTCTGCATCTCTTCCCATTGGCTATGGGTGGAGCCTCTCAGAGGACAGTTATGCTCCACTCCTGTCTCCAAGCATAACAGAGTATCAATAATAGTGTCAGGAATTGGTTCTTGCCCATGGGATGGGCCTCAATTTGAGGCAGTCATTGGTTGAACATTCTCTCCATCTCTGCTCTATCTTTGCCCCTATACTCCTTGCAGACAGGACACATCTTGGGGAGAAGGTTTTGTGGGTGAGTTACTGTCCTTATCCCTCCACTGGGAGTCCTGTCAGGCTAGAGGAGGTGGCCACTTCTAGAGCTATATCAACCCCCCCACTGCTAGAAGTCTCAGCTAGAGTTGCCCCATTATACCCTCGGGCCTCCACCCATCCTAGGTCTCTGGCATGTCCTAGGGATTGCTCCTGCCCACCACTTTTCCTTCTCTCTCCCAACATCTGATCCCTACCCATCCCCTCTCCCACCCAATTCCTACCTTCCATCAATCTCTGATATCCATTTTGTTTCCCCTTCTGAATATGATTCAACCATCCTCCCTTGGGCCTTCCTTGTTATTTGGGGTTTTTTTTTGGTTTGTGGATTATAGTGTGGTTATCCTGTACTTTATGGCTAATATCCACTTATAAGTGAATACTGTACATGTCCTTTTGAGTCTGGGCTACCTCACTCAGGATGATATTTTCTAGTGCCATCTGTTTGCCTGCAGAATTCATGATGTCCTTGTTTTTAATGGCTGAGTAATATTCCATTGTGTAAATGAACCATATTTTCTTTATCCATTTTTCAGTTGAGTGACATCTAAGTGGTTTCCAGTTTCTGACTACTACAAATAAGGCTGCTATGAGCATGCTTGATCAAGTGGCCTTGTGAGATGGTGGAGCATCTTTTGGGTATATGCCCAGGAGCAGTATAGCTGGGGCTTCAGGTAGAACTATTTCCAATTTTCTAAGAACCACCAGATTGAATTCCAGAGTGGTTATACATGTTTGCACTCCCACCAGCAGTGGAAGAGTGTTCTCTGTGCTCCACAACCTTGACAGCATGTGCTTGCTTTTGATCTTAGCCAAGTGTAGCTGGGTGTAAGGTAGAATCTCAGAGTCATTTTGGTTTGCATTTCCCTGATGACTAAGGATGTTGAACATTTCTTTAGGTGCTTCTTGGCCATTTGAGATTCCTTGGTTGAGAATTCTCTGCTTAGCTCTGTATCCATTTTTTAATTAGGTTGTTTGGTTTGTTGGTGTCTAACTTCTTGAGTTCTTTATATATTTTGAATATTAGCCCTCTGTCAGATATAGGGTTGGTGAAGATCTTTTCACAATCTGTAGGCTGTTGTTTTTGTCCCATTAACAGTGTCCTTTGACTTAAAATTTCATAAGGTCCTATTTATTAATTCTTGACCTTAGTGTCTGACCCATTGGTGTTCTGTTTAGGACGTTGTCTCCTGTTGAAACTGATGAGTTTCATGCTATTCTTCACTTTCTGTTCTATTTGATTTACTAATCTATTTTTTATGTTGACGTCTTTGACACACATTTGGACTGGAGTTTTGTGCAGGGTGAGTTTTAAAAGATCTTCTGTCATCCATATTGAGCATTGACTGCAGGGCAGGGTGGAAGTCGGGAGACACATGAAAGAGTTTTAGAGTAGGCTAAGTGAGTGTTGTGACTGGGTCAAGCAGACATGTAAGAGGGCATGGAAAACAGGCATGCTGTATGCTTGACGATAGAGCCTAGGGCCCATAGATGGAAATCTGGTAAGGTCTAAGAAAATGAATAGAGTCCAGGATGACACCAAGTTTTTATCTGAGGCTTTGGATAAAGACATGAAACTGCCATTTATCAAACATGGAAGACTTTGGGAAGAATGTATTTCAGGTGAGAAGAGACCGGGGTTTGATTTGGGGACCTTTGAACTAAAGGCATCTATTAGACATCAGGAAGATATGGAGAGTATGCGCTTAAATTTGGGAGTTTGGAATTCATGGGGGGAGGTCATTTACACTGGAGAGGTACTTCAAAGTCAATACTGTAGGGGTAAAATTTGTTCTATAAAAATTTCCACTTTATTGGGCTGGGTGCCATTGTGAGTGTTTGAGTCCCAACTCTGGTAGAGTTGCCCTGATAGCTGAGTGTCTGGAAGAGTGTCAGTTGTCCAAGAGTGGGATAGAGGATGAGCCATGAGCTCTCATTCTACACTGGCCAAGGGCTGAACAACAGGCTGTTTGTTCTTCAGTGCCCCAGACTTGTGTGTGTCCTAGAATGCGTGAGCAGGTCATTTTAGAAATCCCATATGGTAGTGTTTCTGATGGCCCCCAAAGCTATTGTATAGCAAACTAGACTTTGAAGACATGGTTAAGTTAAATACCTTTAGATAGTAAATTATTTTAAATTGTCTAGGTGAAGCCTTGGTTCAAACACAAGTGTCTTTAGAAGGTAGGTATTTTATTACATACTGAATGTGATGGTATGCTGAAAGAAGACAGAGACAGAAACAGAGAGGGAAGGAGAAAGAAAGAAAGAAAGAAAGAAAGAAAGAAAGAAAGAAAGAAAGAAAGAAAGGGAGAGAATATGAATCATTGACTTTAGAGATGGAAGAAGGGACCATTATCCAAGAAATGTAAGTCTAGAAATAGGTAATACAAGAAAATAGATTCTTCCCTGGAGGCTTTAGAGCAGTAACTCTCAACCTTTCTAATGCTGCGACCCTTTGATACAAGTTCTCATGTTGTGGTGATCCCCAACATAAAAATATTTTGGTTGCTATTTCCTAACTGTGACTTTGCTACTCTTATGAATCATAATGTAAATATCTGTGTTTTCTGATGGTCTTACATTGTTTGACCCCTAAAAGGGGTCAAGACCCACAGGTTGAGAACCAGTGCTCTAGAAGGACTGCACCACCTTCAAGGTCTTATACATAAAAGAGGCACTTCTGTGAGGAATGGAGTTAGTAGGATTACTTTTGTATCTGTCCCTTGACCCACCAGCGTTAAAAGCCAACCCCGCCTCAACTGCTAATAATAGTTTCAGATCCAGGATAATCTTGCTGAGTTCCATTAGGAAATATCCTTCCCTCACAGCCCAGCAGCTATCTGGATCCACGAATGAAAGACACTCATTCACTCACTCACGGACACACAGCTAATTATAATATACCTTGACTCGCTCAAAGGCTGGGCAGTTCTAATCTTCCACCCAGCTAGCATACATTTCCCTCCAGTACTCTAGGCTACACCTTGTAAATCTTTGTTTTATCTTTGCTGCCTTATTATCTTCTGGGCAGCCCCTAGTCTTTGCTACCCAAGATGCTTCTGGGCAGCCCTACAGGGAACCGAATTTTTTCTCACCTACATTTCAGATGATTTTCCTTCTGCAGCTCTAAATCTGATCCATTTCCCTCTGAATCATGGTGATTCTCTCCCTCCTTCTTTCCAGTTCCTAGCCCACACAAATCCAAAGGTCCTGCCTCAGCCTATCTGCCCAGTCATTGGCCATAGGCTCTTTATTGATTGATCAAAATCCAATTGGGGACAAGGACTTTCAGCATTTGGACATGTGAATTCCCAATTTTGGGGGCCTGATTAATTCAAAGGATTAGAACCAATCCCCAGCAAAGGACTGCTGATCCAACCTAACCTAGAGCTGCATGAACCAAGCTAAATATTCTCAAGTGGGTCCTTGAGAACTATGGCTGGAGTGTCAGTCAAACTTCCTTCCTTGTCTTTGGTTCCCAGAAGCATGTATTACAGCTCCTTAAGACACAGAGCCACACATCAGCCTTTGGTTGATACAGTATATACTTATATTGTGATATATACTGCACTGCAGAATAACCCACTCTGTTTATGCAGGGTAACCTTCCTGAGATGATGCCACAGCAGGGCACCTCCAGGTGATCTGGTATACAATAGAACAAATGCCTTCCATGATGGTCTGTCAGATAAGATATTATCTTCACTGTAAGGTAGGCCCATTGATCTGCATTCCACAGGGGACAACATACCAATAAACTAGAAATTCTGTAAACCTGGACAAGGTGTAAGCCACACCTCAGATGTGGTGAAGGGAGCAGCACCAGCAGCAAAGAAAGAAAAAAACACATTCAGGCATAGTAGATATCAATTAAGATAAAGATAAATTACTGATTCCTCCGGTGTGGTCAGTTTCAACAGAGCCCCTTGTTATCATCAAGTAATTACATGATTAATCATCAGTACTATCATGTGGCTAACTGGTTCCTTCACCATAGCATGACATAGCAAGTTCTCAGCGTCAGTCTCTGCAGCTGCCAAGAAGGGTCTCTGTGAATGACAGTAATTAGTGGAGTTTCAAGGATAAGAATCCCATTGGAAAACCCACCCATGCTGTGATGGCCACTTACAAGCCCATTGCTCAAGTGCCACAGTGGCTGAGGGGAGGAGTTGCCTTTTTTCCACTGGATAGTTTATCCTGCTGACTAGTTCAGTGTTTTCCCCAAGATATGAGCAGACTGCTCTCATTTTCACATGACTCCCAAACTCCCTTCACCCTGGTCTTCCTAGTATCCTTGCCAGACAAATCTTTACTTCTCTGTGACCAGTGTACATGTGTACCTCAGGCTGTTTCTCACTTTATATAAACTGCGTCTTTCTGAATGTGAAGAGTGTTCTGTAGCAGTGTCTTTGGAGAGTAGCTCTGAGTAGTGTCAGGAAATGACCCATGTGCACATTAGCGTTACCTATCTGTGAAGCAGACTAAAATTATCTCTCTTGTCAGGTGATTAGAGAGATCCTTAGGAGCTAATGGGTGACAGCCAGGAACAAGGCATCCCCGAAACATAGGTCAGTCTTGCACCATGACCCCAAGTGATAGTCAGTTCTTTGTTGTAAATGGCATGGCCTTGATTCAGAATCTCCATGTCTGCTTTAAACCTTGTTGGACCTTGGTAGATGCTCTACAAAGTATTGCTATCTACCACTCAACAAGAAGGAAGTCATGTCTGATATTGGAAACTTTGCTAATTACAGCTATTGAAGTCATGGATCTTGGAGGAAAACCTTCAACCACCACTTTACGCAACCCACATAACCCCTTTACAACAATCTAAATATTTTTCATGTGCCCACAGATAAGTGTAGTGTTTGATGTTTTCCAACATCAAGGAAACTTCTCTTCACAACAGACAGAGATCACAGAAAACCACAACTAATAAAAATGCAGAGCTGGGGCTGGAGAGATGGCTCAGGGGTTGAGAGCACTGACTGCTTTTCCAGAGGTTCTGAGTTCAATTCCCAGCAACCACATGGTGGCTCACAACCATCTATAGTGGGATCCAATGCCCTCCTCTGGTGTGTCTGAAGACAGCCACAGTGTGCCCACATATATAAAATAAAGAAATAAAAAAATAAAGAAAAATGCAGAGCTGTGGAGCCCAGTTCCATAGGATATATGTAGAAAACGACTCCTACACCTTAGGATCAGGGAACATCTCAGTAAAGAAAGCAAAAAGATTGTCGGATCCAGAGGACCAGGAGTTTTCTATGAGATTGTGTCTCCTAGGAATATCAGAATATGCCCATAAGGTTTCACATACATGACTGCCTAAACACGAGATGAACAAGGACAACAACAAGAGATGTGCTAACATGGATGGGGGAAAGTCCAGGAGGCCTCAACCCCTACACAAAGAACTACAGTCAACTAAGGAATCCGGAGAGCAGGAGAAATAGTCTTCCCCAGGGAAGAGAATACCAACCAGTTACCCAATACCAAATGGTAAGCTCTAAAATTGCAATTAGTAACATTATATAGACTGAGCAGGTTGTATTAATGTATTTAGAAACCTATATGCATGTGCATGTAACAACAATTAATGAAAATAGAGGCCATGAGTTTGAAAGGGGAAAAGGACAGATATACGGAAGGGGAAAGGGAAGGAAGAAATGATTATGTAACAGTCTCCAAAAACAAAGGAAGTTAAAGAAACACACAAATTTTAAAGTGGGAAAGAGCAAAACTGATAGAAATTCACAGTGTACTGAGAAAGACAAATGTGTGAACAGATGCATGCTGTGTGTTTAGTCTTAAAAGTTCAGAGAAGACAATTTCCTAATTAAACCAAAACAAAAAAAAAAATTGAGAGCAAATGAAATCTTGACTAGGAGTAGACCCCATTCTTCCCCACCCCCAGAAATGAGTCCCTACCTTAGAGAAATCCCCACTGACAGAAAATGCAGAGAAATGTTCTTGTTGTGATATCAAGACCAGGGGCAGTCACTGGGATGTAATGTCCTTTCAGAGCTCTGGAAGCCTGAGAGGACTCTCGACCTTCTGAAACTCCATGTCCTGAACCGCAACCAAGAACTAAATTGGTCTGCATGCTTTTCTCAATCTGAGATTTTAGGAGTTGAGATAATGGAATGTGCTGATGTTTTACAAGTGAAAGAAACAAATAAATATAGTAAATGTTATATAAATAAGTGCTATTTGGAAATCCCCTCTCAGCTTGCTTGCAACTAGAGACAGAACTCAGATTTTTAACCAACGATCTTCCCAATCTCTTCAAACACTTACAGTTTACTCTTTGGCTCTCTGCTTGTATTCCATTATAGATCAAACCAAATGCATTCTGGCCTGATTAAATAAAAGGAAAACTGAGTACCTTAAGCAGGTAAGTGAATCCATAAAACTGGAGAGGTTAGCAAAGGCATTTCTACACATCATGGGGACAATACAGGACTCCAGAGGCACGTAGATAAAGAGCAAAGTGTGTCTATTAAAATGACCTTAAGACTAAAGCCACACTTGCAGGAGGAACACATAAGGTCAATGTGGTGGTTGGAATGTGCTTGGCCCATGGGAAGTGGTACTATTAGGAGGTGTGTCCTTATTAGAGGAGGTGTGTCACTGAGGGGGTGAGCTTTGAGGTTCTATGCTCAAGCTCTACCCAGTGTGAAAGATATCCTCCTCCTGGCTTCCTGCAGAAAAGTGTCTCTCCTTTTCACAGCCTTCAGATCAAGGATCAAGATGTAGAACTCTCGGCTCATCTGGTGCCAACTGTGCCAGCATGATGCCATGCTTCCTATCATGATAATGATGGACTGAACCTCTGAAACTGTAAGCCATCCTCACTTAAATGTTGTCCTTTATAAGAGTTGCCTTGATCATGATGTCTCTTCACAGCAATAAAATCCTAACTAAGACAGTCTCCCAGGACCCAAAAAGAGCAGGCAGGGCAGCGGGTGCCATGGGGGATGGCACAGTCCTTCTGCCCGTTACTCAGGCACATGGTCTGTTATCACCACCTCTCACCACATATCTGCGTTCCTTGTGATGAGGGTCTGTGGGTCCGGATGGACAAACCGAGGAAAAGATCTGTTAAATGGTGCAGAAATACCAGGGAAGCTTTCTGAGAAGAACACCAAGTCTTTGGGTTAGTTGTATGTGGCTCTGCTTTTAAATGGAGTTTGTTGTCTTGGTTGTGAATTTCCAAGTGAGTGGGTGCTGAGAATTGAATCCAGGATCTCTGCAAGAGAAGCCAGTGCTCCTAGCCACTAAGCCATCGCTCCAGCTCCAGTGGCCTGATGCTTTCCCGCTTGAGAAAGGTTGAGAGCCCTGGCTCCACCCCTCTTTAGATCTGTGCCCTTGACTACATAACTTAATCTTTCCAAACCACTCCCCTTGAAAGACCTGCATCGTTTGCTACTCTTTAATGCTTCTATGTGTTCTCCTGTATTATGTGTTTCTCACATATATACTGTGTCGCATAGTGTCCACCAATATGAGCACGGTGGCAGGCTGTATGTAGGAAGCTACACCCAACAAAGTCTCACCAACATGACTGTCCAAGCATGAGCTGGACAAGAGCAACACCAATAGGCAGGCCAAAGTGGCTGGGAAAAGCCCACGAGGCCTCAAACCTACCCAAAGAATTACAGGGAACTAAGGAATATTGAGAGCAGGAGAAGGAGTCTTCCCCAGGGAAGAGAATACCAACCAGTCGTTATGTTGCAGAAATTTTCCTGCCACGTTGTATTTGCAGTGGAGCTCGGTGATTGGGCAGTAAAAGAGGTAGGCGGAGTGAGGAAAAAGGAGGAGAAAGGAACAGGAAAGGGAGGAGAAGGAGAGGTTAGCAACATGGAGGAACACATGTGGGTCTCTAGCAGGCTCGGGTAGCAATTCGTATCAAAAGGTTAGATATTGGGCTACAATTCTAACTGTTTGGGCAGGGCATTGTCTGCTCTGAGCCAAGAACCGTGAGGGTGGCAGAGCTGAACCAGGGGCCATGCTTTGTGGCATGGACTCCAGGAAGCTGATTGAGAGGCAGCCGCCGAGCTAATTTCTCGTGGGTCTAAGGCTGGTGCTCCTGGTGCCTCTGGCCGCTTCTACGGTGGAAACATGGTGGCAGTCCAGATAGCTAGCCAGACAGAGCCCGGCGTTTCAAAATACTTCCCGTTTCACAGTTATTCAAATGGTCAGCCCTGAAACATACATACAAGCAACATTACATGGATTGAGCAAGTTATATTTAAGAATATAACTGTAAATACATATATGTATGCTATAACAATTAATGGGAAAAAGAAAGGTATAAGGCAGGTACAGAAAGGGAGAAATGTTGTAATAATACTATAATCTCAAAATTTTAAATGTCACCCTTTTATCAATTTTTGCAAAAATATCCCTAATTCATTTACTCTGGGCAAGATGGTTCTGGTTACCGTGACAGGAAAAGGGGAAGGGCAAGTAAGGAGTAGGCCATTCCTTGAAGAAAGTTCAGTCCAGTGTGAGGCCAGACAGGTAGACAAGATGCTTACCTCACCTGCCTCGGTCTTTTTTCTCTTCTCTTACAACGTGTGACTGTAGAGAACCATTTTGGGAATAGAAACTTCGGGAATATTGGGAGCAGAAGTGCTTTCTGGGGTGACAATCCTGCCTCCTAGTGGTCAGGTCACACGTGCCCTTTCTTAGAAAACGTACTGGATATCAAGAAGCCATGTAGCTCTTTCCAAGATGGCTCAATTTCCTGAAAGATCCTGAGGGGAGCAAGCAGGAGGTAGGCAGGGCGGGGTCGGGGGTGGGGAGATGAAGAGGGATGCTATCCTGTCCCCTCCTGTTTCCTTGTAACCCCTTAAAGTGTTACACCCTCGCGTGCACACCCTTTCCCCCCTCTTCTTGTTTCTTAGGCCAAATCTTGCTGACGTTCCAAGTCTTATGAATGGACTGGAGCAAGCAGAGATCTGAGTCAGCCAATGAGCGCAAAGGATGCAGTGAGCTAAGAAGGTGATGGAAGCGGAAGTGGAAGTGGAGACAGATTTCCATTGGCCAGACAGGGGGTTAACCTTCTGCTGGTTAACACTCACAGCATGCAGCCTGGGCAGAGCAGAGCTTTGGTCCTGTTAATGGGAAACATTAACTTTGGCATTATCAACAGCTCTTCCCCTCACTGTCCAGGGTTACTGTGAAGCTTCCTGCTGATAAATGAGAATGATGAACGCCACCATCCCCAGTTTCTCCCACCAACCCAGGTAGGTGAAGGAGAAGGAACTATGAGTTGAACAGTCTCATAGTAAAGTCTAGTGCTAATAGTGACCCCTGCAGGATCTGCCCAGAGGTGTCCACAAAGGTGTTGGCCTTTGGGTAACTGTAGAAGGCATGGGCAAACATCTGAATTAGGAGTGATGCTGCCACCTTCTCCGTGAGTTTTAAAGAACGTTCTCCAGGTAGTCTTTTGTACACATGGGTACGATGCATGCCCAGTGTAATAGCTTTAATTCTACTGCTCCTTGTGTTTGTAGACTGTGAATGAGTTGGTAGTATAGACACTGTACCATCATCACCAGCAGCAGGGAACAGACTACCGAACTCCACCCACACTTCAACCGGGGCACACAACATTTTCTGTTAAAGCGATTCTTGCCTTCATTGTAATATTCACTAGGCTCCCCACCCCTCTCTCCTCTAAGCTGTCCCAGTTACACTATGAAGTCAGCGTCTGATTGATGAAGCAGGATATGTACAAAGACAAATAAAAGGCAGATTGTCTTCCAGGCTTGTAACAGGAGGGGCAGGGAGCTCTAGCTTCCATTGACACATCTCCAGCTGCACCAAGTGAATGGCTGTGCTGTAACTATGGAGGGAGGAACAGCTGAACAACGGTAGCCAACTAAAAAGAAAGCCCAGCATGTCTCCTGGCTGCCACATAGCTGCGATCTGTCTGCTCAAGTAGGAGCAGACAGATGATTCTACTCTCAGAGCCTGAAGCCATAAGAGATTTGAATCATAATACATAACTTCCTTTGTCCTGACCACATGCTCTGAGCAACTGGCAAATTACAGTTCGATTTCCGCATGTATTTATCAATGGCCCATGTTGTGGTTGAAAGGTTATAAGTGCCTTATAAAAACATATCTGCTCAGTCTAAATGTTGTAAGTGAATGGAAAGGTTTGGGGTTTGCCGGCCTCAAAGCCATTTCATCCTTATGTTACATCTCTGGGGAAACTATCAGTATTTCAGGTGGAAGTGTACCCTCTCCTCACGCATTCCTATAGGAGGGTGGCGCCCACATCAGATGATTCTGGAGATCCCTTGCATCCATTTTAGAAGCGTAGACAAACCACTCACAGTGAATCACCTTGGGGAACTTGTCTAAAGTCTGGGATGAGAGAAATCTTACACTGGAATTGCTGGAATAGCAGCATCAATCTAGGCCAGTACCCTGTGAGAGAGGGAAGGCCAGGGACGAAGAATGGAGCAAGGATGTATGACAGGAGACCTGGAACTCCCCAGCTGGTTAGATTAGCTCGTGAGAAGGCCTAAGCATCCCCTCTCTTCCCTCACAACACCAGACTTCCAGTACCACCTTGTCTATCTTTTTCCATGGGTGCTAGAGATCTGGACTGAGACCTAAAGCCCAGCTATCCCATTCCCTGGGATCACTTTGTTGACCACTGATTCCGAGTCATCGCCTGCACCACTCAGGCCATGTTTTCTACCACCTTCTTCGGGGTTTAGTGAATCTGTTGCTGATGACAGGAAGTCTATCTTGTTGTTGTGCTTTGAAATAAAACTAGCACAGGATGAAGAAAATTACTGTTAGTAGTCTAAATGCTAACACAAGCTTCAGTTGCACTTAGCTGGCTTTTAACCATGGGATTCATTTATCACAGGTAAGATCCACGGCATGGAAGTCAGTCAAGCTATCTGGTTTTGCCTTGAACACCCATAGCAAATAGCTGGAATTCTGCGAACACACTTCATGGGAGCAGGTCTGCAAAGCTCACTTAAACAAGGAGACCCCTAAAGCCATCAAGTACAACTGAGCATAGCAAGTGATTTCACAGTCCCCTAACTTTCTTACAAAACAGTTAAATATGTGTCTCTTGGTCTTTACCAGGTTTTCAAAGCATGAACTGGTAACAAGATTGTTCAAGGCTTCACATGACCTTATTGAAAGCTCCTGGGCTTCACAGGGTCTATGCAGAGGTGGAGTACAGGGCTTTTTGTGGACAACTATGGTTTTCTGAATTTCTGTTCTTGGCATCAAAGCTTGCAGAATTCAAATGCTATTGCAGAGACATAGTAACAAAACAGTATGGTACCATACCAAGCCAGACATATGGACAATCAGACTAAGACCCAGAAACACGTCCACAGCCACAGCCACAGCCACAGCCGCCTGAATATTGACAGGGATCTCAGATACACACATTGTGAAGCCATTGTCTTCAAATGGGGCTTGGAAACCTGAATTTCCACACGTGAGAGAGTGAAACTGTCTGCATCTCTCAGAAAAAAATTAATGTAAGATAGGAGAGTATCAAACGTCTAGGGAAAGCACCTCGGAGCGCTTGAAGACATAAGCTAAGGACAGTTTGAGAGATGCCTTAATAAGCTCAGGAAGTACTCCAAGAATTCAAATCCAGGCTCGTGTGACATTTAAAAGCTTATGAATCACAAAGGAAGCAATCACCAGGGGGAAGAGATAGCCTTCAGAATGGGGAAACTCTACCAGCTACACATCTGAAAGGATTAATATCTATCAGAGCTGCAAAAGAAGGCATAAATAACAAAACGTTCCATCAATAAATAGGCTAGTGAACTGCACAGACAGTTCTCCAAAAAAGAGATACAGATTTAAAATAAATACTTGAGGTCATGTTTAAACTCCCCAGTCATCAACAGAATGTGGATTAAAACTACATTGAAATTCCTCTTTGGCCTAGTCAAAATGGCTGCCATCAAGAAAATAACAACAGCTTAGAGGCACACACGTACCCTTGATCCTAGAGGCAGAGGCAGACAGATCTTTGTGCATCCAGGGTTTTAGGCCAGTGAGAACTACATTGTGAGATCCTGTCTCAAAAAAAGTTGGTGAAAATGGTGGAGGAAGAACATTTATATGCCAGTGTGAAAATGTAGACAAGTGTAGCCTTTGTAGAAATCAGTGTGGAGGTTCCTCAAATAAATAAATAAATAAATAAATAAATAAATAAATAAATAAATGAATGAATAAAACTCCTATTGGGCCCAGTTGTACCAGTCCTGAGTATATATTCAAAGGGACCCTAAACTGCTATACCATAGAGATAGTTGCATATTCATGTGTATCGGCTCACTGATCGAAATAGTGAATAGGTAGAGGTCCATTTTGTCAATGGATGGATAAAGAAAAGTTGGCACTTATGTGCAATAGCAATTTAGTCAACTGTAAAAAAGAATAAAGACTTGACATTTGCAAGAAAATGTTTGGAACTGGAGATCATTATGCTAAGCAAAATAAGTCAGATGCAGAGATCAATGCCATGTTTTCTCTTCTCCGTGTGTTCTAAATTTAACTTTATATACGTGCATGTGACGTAAAAGTAGACATGGGACCGTGAGCGAGGAGGAAGAGAACTAAGGCGGCAGAAAATAAATTATGAAAGTGGAATTGCTTAATCAGGTCTGTGTATATATTACCATGGAGGAATCTGAACTTAAATGTACTGGACAGCATGGTGTTATGGTAAATCTCCAACCCAAATAGGACCGGTCAATGAAAACAGAACTCAATAATTATGAATATAAGCTGCATGCCTAGATTGGGCAGATTCACCACTACACTACTCTATTCCCCAGCTATGAGACTCAGATAATTGGGTTTTCCAAGTCATTCGTTTGTCCTTTCACCTCCTGCTCCTCAGTTGTCTTCCTTCCCCTCCGTCATTGTCCTCTCTCTCTTCCCACAAACCTTTATATCTCCACCTCTCCTTCTTCTACCCAATCACTGGCTCCAGCCTTTATTTTACAAATTAAGGTGGGCAGAAGGTTCACTAGAATTCACCTGTGTACTGATTCACTCCTCCTCTGCAGCCCTTCCCAGGAAAGGGGAATTAGCATCAAAATACAAGGCCGGGCTATCCACAACAGCTGTGGAGTTTAGTGGGAAAAGTACTTCACCAACATCCTTGAGAACTGTAGTGATTTGAGTAGGTTTGACCCCTATAGGTTGTTCAAATGCTTGGCCTATGGGGAGTGGCACTATTGGGAGGTGTGGCCTTGTTGGAGGAAGTGCATCACTGTGGGGGTGGGCTTTGATGTCTCTATGGTCAGGCTCTGCCTAGTGTGGAATCAAGAGTCTCCTTCCAGCTGCCTTCAGATCACGATGTAAAACTCTCAGCTTCTCTAGCACCATGTGGGCCCACACTTCTGGCGTGATCCTCACCATGATGATAATGGACTAAGTCTCTGAAACTAAGCCAGCCCCAACTAAATGTTTGCCTTTATAAGAGTTGCCTTGGTCATGCTGTCCCTTCCCAGCAATTAAACCCTAAGACAAGGACCCAAGTTTGCATCCTCAGTATGCATAAAATCAGGGTATGGTGGGACACTTCTGTAACCCCAGTACCATGGTTGGGAAGTTCAGGGTACAGGTGAGAGTCAGGTGGAGGTGGAGGATAACCAGACAGGCTGATCCATCGTGTACATATCACATTTTTTTTTTTTTTTTTTACTTATTCATCTGCTACAGACACCAGGCTGATTCCATAGTGTGTGTGACTATCATAAATAGTTCTACAATGAAGACAGATGGACAAGGATATCTGTAATGTGCCGACTTTAGAGTTTTTGGGTAACTAACCAGGAGTCCTATAGCTGGCATTCAGTACTTTTTTTTTTTTTTTTTTTTTTTGAGGAACCTTCACTAGTGATTTCTGTCGAGGCTGGACTAGTCAACATTCCCACCATCAGTGGACATCTTCTCTTTCCCTGCAGCCTAACCAGCATGTGTACTTGTTCTCTCGCTGAAATGTAGTTTTTGACGATGTTTCAATTTTCATCTCCTCATAGCTGAGGATGTTGAGTGTGTCTTTATATGCTCACTGGCTATTCGTACTCCATCTTTTGATAGCTGTCTGTTCCTTTCGTTAGCTCATTTACTGTTTCGGGTGTTTGAAATTCAGATTACTGAGGTTTTTTTTTAACGTGTGTCTGTACATTCACATGCTAGAAGTGGGAACAATGCTAGAAGTCAGAGGACAACTCGTAGCAGTCATTCTCTTCTTCCTCTATGTGAGTCCCAGGGATTAAACGCAGGTTCTCAGGTTTGACAGCGGTGCCCTTCTCCACCGAGCCACCACGCTCCTCATTGGGTTTTTAGTTCTTTATATCATTTAGATATTAATCTTCTGCCAGATGTATCACTAGCAAAGCTTCTTCCCATTCTCTAGGTCTCTCGCTGATTTCTTTTACTGCACAGAAACTTTCTAACGTCATACAATCTCATTTATCCATTCCTGGTCCTAATCCCAAGCTATTGGAGTCTTCTCAGTGAGTCCTTGCCCGTTTCTAAATCTTGAAGTGTTTTTGTTCAAGTTCTCTTCCAAATCCTCTCGAATTCCAAGTCTTATATTAAGATTTTGGACCAACTTTGAATTTATTTTTATAGGAGAAGAGCTGTAACTGTAAGTTTTAGTTTTTCTTTAGATGTAGATATGCAGTTTCCCCAACACCATTTGTTGAAGAAGCTATGTCTGTGTTTAGCATCTTTGTCAAAATGTGGGTGGCTGTACCTGGGTCCTTTATTATAGCCCATGGTCTGCATCTGCTTTCATGTTCGTACCATGCTGCTTTTATCAATATGGCTCTACAGTGTGACTTGAAATCAGAGTGTGTGATACCTCCAACATTATTCCCCCCCCCCCCCCTGTATTCCTTTGACTATTTTGGATTTTTTAATGCTTCTATATGAATTTTAGAACTTTTTCTATTTCTGTGAAGAATAACATTGGAGTTTTTATGGGTACTACATTGAATCTATAGATAAGTTTTTAAACAATATAACCATTGTGTTATGTTAATTCTTTCAAACCATAGAAGAATTTTCTAATGCACTCTTCAATTTCCTTCTTCAATGTTTCAAATTTTTCATGTGAGAAGTTTTCCAGTTTCTTGCTTAGGTTTATTCCCGGGCATTAAGAATGATTTATGTTAATATTTTAAATTATGTGCATATGCATGTGTGCCTGTGGGGAGTGTACATGAGTACTGGTGCTCTAGGTGGCCAAAGGAGTCAAACCCCAAAGGAGCTGGAATTACAGGCAATTGTGAACCATCAGATGTGGGTTGTGGGACTCGAACTTGGGTCCTCTGCAAGAACAGTACAACTCTTAGGCATTGAACCATATCTCCAACACACCTAGGTGGTTTTTGTTTGTTTGTTTTTAAAGTATTGTGAATGTCATTGTTTTCTGATATCTTAGTTATACATCACAATAATTTAATATAACTTGTCATCCATTCTAAGAGTTATTTTGGTGAAAGCTTCTTAAAGTACAGGATGATGTTTTCTCTAACTAGGTATATTGCACTTCTTCCCCATGTGTGTTTTAGTTCTTTCTTCTGCACTATGACTCTAACTAAGTATTGGAATTCCATATTGAACACCAACAAAGAGTTTGCATCCCTGATTCACTTCTGATTTTAGAAGAAATGCTTTCGGTCTTCCCTGTTTTATATAATATTAGGTACAGGCTGGTCATATACAGTCTTTATTATCTTAAGAAATATCCCTCCCATTTATGGTTTTCTTGAGTATTTTATTATAAAGGGATCTTGGACTTTGTCAATCGTCTTTTTTTTCTTCCTACATTTATTGTGATGGTCATGTGATTTCTGTCCTTTCTATTTATGTGACACGCTACACGCATGGATTCGCCTATATGGAATATCCTTGCATCCCTGGAATGAAGCTACTTGGTCATAATGGAAATTGTTTTTGATGTGCTGTTAAATTAATTTTCCAAGAATTTTATGAAAAAAATTGCATCTATGTCATCACAGAGATTGGCATTGTGTGTGTGTGTGTCCTTATCTGATTTGGGTATCAGGCTTTGAGAAATGAATTTGTTAGAATTCCTTTTATTTTTATTTACAGTCTAGTTTGATAAGCATTGGCATTAATTTTTTAAAGTCTGGTAGAATTTTACCAGTGAAACTTGTGGTCTGGGCTCTTTTTTTATTTGGTGATTTTTGGTGACTACTCAAAGCCCATTGCTTAATATGGATCTGCTTAAATTGCTTATATCGTCTTGATTTAATATCAAGAAATTATTTTATTTCATATAGATTTTTCAATTTACTTGAATGTGTTTACAAAATGTTCCTTAACAGTCCTTTGAATTTTATTGGTATTTGTTGTAACTCTTTCTTATTATCTCTAATTTTGTTAATTTGTATATTATTTTATTTGTTGTAGTTGTTTTGAAACAGCATCTCACTTTGTAGCTCATGCTGTCCTAGAATTCACTATTTAAACTAGGCTGGCCTCAAACTCACAGAGACACACTGCCTTTGCCTCCTAAGTGCTAGAATTAAAGATGTGCACCAGTATGCGGGTCTTGTCTGTCTAATTTGGATCTTCTTTTTTGTTGTTTTGGTTAGTTTAGCTAAGAGTTGGTCAATCTTGCTTATCTTTCAAAAACCAATGCTTTGTTTTACTGATTCTTTTATATTTAGGGAAGGAGAGAATATGAAGGAGAGGGAGGGGAATGGGAAGAAAGGAAGAGGAAGAAAATAATACCAAGTCACCTGTGTGGGAGGTTAAAGGACAATTTTGTGGAATCCCCTTCCATGTGGGTCGTGGGGATCAGACTTCATTCAGCCATCAGACTTGACAGCAAATGTTTTTATCCACCAAGCCATCTCACCAACCTTCACTGATTCTCTCTATAATTTTCACTTCTGCTTCATTAATTTCAACTCCAGATTTTATTATTTCTTTCCATCTACTGATTTGTGGTCTAATTTGCTTTTTGTTTGTTTGTTTTTATTGTTCATCTCTGTTTTATTCTGTTATAATGAGACAGAATACAAGAAATTATTTCAGTTTTCTTGACGTTTTAAGACTTGCTAAAATATAGTCTGTTACTAGAAAATGTTCCATAGTCTGAAAAGAATGTATATTCTGTAGTGTTATACTGGAATAGTTTGTAAATGATTGTTAAGGAAGTCCATTTGACTTACAGTGTCATTTAACTCTGATGTTTATTTGTTGTTTTCTGGGGCATGGGCTCTCAGTGACCTATTAGTGACAGTGGAATATTGTGGTGGCCCATCATTATTGTGTTTAAGTCAACAATTGTGTTTGCATTCACTACTGTCTGTTTTATGAAATTGCCTCACCCAATGGTCAGTGAATCTATGTTTAGAATTATAATATGCTGTCAATGAATTCTTCTCTTCATATGATGTGTGGTTATTTATCTTTTCTAACTGATTTTGATTTGGAGTCTATTTTGTTAGACAAGCAGCACCTGCTTTAAGTTCTACTTGATCAAAATGCCCTTTTCTATCTTCTCAATCTAAGGCTGTGTCTGTCTTTGTTACTGAAGTGTGTTTTCTCACAACACAACAACAAATAGTTGGATCCAATCTGTGAGTCTAGATCTTTTGATTAGAGAATCAAGACCATTAACATTTGGAGCTGTTATTGAAAATCAGGCATTGAAAACTGTCTATTGGAAAGTCATCTATTGGTCTCACTCCACAGCTAAGACTGATTGATAACTTGTGACTCTCCTCTTTCAGTTTCCCATGGACTGGAACTATAAACATGTGTGTTCCATGTCCAGCCTGAAATTGAAACTTTAAGGTTTCGAGTGGTTTTTAGTTACTCAAAATACTAAAATTTAAATTCAGAAGGTTCAGACTTTTATTTTGTGGGGAACTCAATTGAATGAATGCACACTGTAAGAACAGAAAATAGTTGTTGCTTTCTAAAAATGAAAATCATATTAACTTCAAGAAAATAAACATCTCTGAAAGAAAATAGGATATTGTCTTTGAAAGACAAAATGGCTATTTCTGTACAGCTTTGTTTACCTTAAATAACAACTTATCCTTAAATAATGTTTACAATGATGACTTTTGTTATGCAAACCTGATTAAACCACATGTTTGATTTGGGTTTTCCTTCATTTGGGGTAGTTAAGATGGCCACATAGTTTTAAATATACAAAATACAAACAGCAGTCTCCTCCCTAGATTTTCTTCTCCAGAGGCAAACAATAATACCAAAATTTTGGAATTCTTCCAGAGATATTTTATGCATTCCCAGGCAAATACAATTTTCAAAAAAATGTTTTTGACACAAGTTATATTGTATTTCACACACTGCTCTGCAATTTGCTTTTTCAACTTGATGAAATTTTGGGGAAAATGTTCCATATCAGTTCATCAGGGTTCCAGCATTCGTGGCTGCAGTTTTGCCAGTGCGTGGTTTTCCACAGTTCATTGGCAGGTTCCTCCCTCTGGTGAAGTGTACATGGTTTGAACCATGTGTTATTCTAAACAATGCACAGTCTCTTGTACATGTCGTTTTTTCACAGATATCATAAAATAGCAATATATGGAATTGTCTAGCCGTGGTTTTAAATAGTTTACAGCACAAGTGAACAAGCCCTTCTTGCCCAAACACTGAGTGGACTATTTGAGCCATGGTGCTGACAAAAACCTAGCATTTGAAGAGTCAACCAGAAAAGAAAATAAATGACATTAATCCCTGTCAGAGACCACCGTTTTGCCAAGAAAATGTACAGTGGGTGTGTGTGTGTTTGCGTGTGCACATGTGTGTACAGAGAAGACATCCTGATTGTAAGTTTTCTAGAAGTCATTACATACATTTTCTCCACAGTCAGGTTCTACATTTATCTCTATTTATTCATTTTGTACTATTGCAATTCAGAAATCTATTGTATAGGCAAAAGTAGAAGTATTATCATCTGCATATTATGTGATAGCCAAAGGCAGAAAATGGGAGGGAGATTTGAACAGGACCAGATAAAGACATTTGCTTGCCTATTGACAAGAAGGCTGTGGAAATTGATTCATGGACTCCACTGCATATTATTTACAGCTCAGGGGACATAGTAATATGTCAGAGTTAACCATAACACAGGACAGAAGTCTGATTACACAGCTGGAGTCAATCGACCCCCATTAGGCATTCCTACTGCCTTTTTCAAGTCATGGAGTGAAGAACTCTACTACAAGACATCTGCACTGGAAAAAAATATTGACAATTGAGGTCAAGGCTCCTGGTCCTGTTCCAGTAGCATAGAAAGGATGGAGGTGGGGGACAACTTGACCTTAATGAAGCCATCACTGCTGGGCTTATTCCTGTCTGGTGCATTACACATTTCACATACACTACGAAAAAACTAGTGTGTAAGCAAGTGTCATCCTTAGGGGTGCTGGCAGGCGGGACTTTGTTTAAACAGCACCCTGTGACAAATCTCAGGAAGACTAAAAAATAAATAGCCTTAATCAAGGGAGGTGGGTATTATGAAAAAAAAGATGGGGCTTCATTTTCAAACCCGGAGTTCTATGAGCCTAGCAACCGTCCAACATCAAGATGAATTATCTGCTTGTCTGGAAGTCCTAACATTCTGAAGCTATTTTCTCTGTATTTCTGAAATACAAACCTCCTTTGAGCTCAGAAACGTGAATGTCTACAAGGGCTACCAGCTGGAGTTCTGAGGGTGCATAATACTTATGTGAGCATGCTTCAGTATTGATATATGTTTGTAGGGTACACCAGGAAGGCAACTGGAGCGGATCCACATATTACATGACACCATATGAAGCTGGTCAAACTATGGTCTGCAGAGAAACAGAATCCACAAGTAGCTATATTAGGGCTGTCAAACAGCTCCCAGAAGACCTGACCCTGCTGGCTGTGCAATTACAGACACCTGGAAAGCTGTCTTGCCCAAAGAGCGGTGAGCACCCGCCAGCCAGCTAACATCTGCTTGGAGGGAGGAAAGACAGGGCTTTGCCCTATCAAAGAAGAGAGCAGGCATCTCTTCTGTGTTCCCCTGTCACACACTGTTCATGGGTCTGCCCGTCACCCTGGGATGAATTCCAAGGCTTTGTTCCAAACCTTTCTATCTGCACTGCTCCCAAAGATCTATTACCCTTACCTGTGTGCTCCCAGGGGACTCTGGTTTCTATAACAACAGATCCTAACCCCGCCCATCCATTGTGGCGTTTGTGCAACACCATCTGTCAATCTAGGATGACAGAGCCCAGCCCAGCTCAGCCCCTCCAGACACTTGTTCTTATCCAGGCAACGGTGTTGATCAGCAGTTATTTTCCAAGGGTGGAGAGAGGGAAATGGAGACTAGGGTAAACAATAAATAAAAGCAGAGCTTTCATAAGCCCTTCTAATCTAATCTGATGGTTTGCATTTCCTTCACTCTGCTCTCTTCAGGAACATTCAAGCCACAGCAAGAACAGGAAGTCATTGCTTGTCTATGATGTCACTTCAGTCGTCTTTGGCATGAGAATTTGAATTTAAGATTTTAGTTTTAATCAAAGACAGCTGGGGATTTAGTTCAGTCAGTACAGTGCTTGCTAGCGTGTGTCACGCCCTGGGTTCGATCTCTTAACATGGCATAACCAGATGTAGTGATTTCCAGCGCCACATAAGCCAGAGATAATTGCATATGCCTGTAATTATAGCAATCAGGAGTTGAATGCAGGAGGATCAAGGTTAGTCTCGGCTATAAAGAGTTCAAAGCTAGCCTTGGCTATAGATGACCCTGTCTTAACAAACAAAAAGTACCAATAAGAATAAATAAAATCAGAGAAAAATACGATGCAGTTCTGGACACAACATTTTTGTCTTTCATGGGTAGATTTTTCTGAAAGACCAAATGAGAAAAAAATAGACTCGGAGCTAAGCTGAGGGCTTGGTTCAGTAAGAATCCTTCACCCAGAAGGACTAATATTGCAAAGTAGAATTAGGAAAATGGAAAGACTTTTTTTTTTATTGGAACTATATTTACATTTGCAGCCATCCTTGTAACTGGAAGAGCCACATGACTAAAAACTGTGGTCTAGGGGTGCTAACAGGGCTGTGTATCCTGATGCAGAGGCAGGCACAAGATACTGCAGGTTACAAGAACTGCTCTCTATACCTGTGGTGCCCATTAAAAGTATTAGTCCTCCAGGGTTGGGTCCTTCTGGACCAGGCACAGTCGCTAAGAGCTGGTGATTTTGCAAACCATTTTAGCAACATTTACTGCTGGGAAACATCCTCTTGGGAACACCAGAAACTGGCACGATACATCTTTTACTCACTATGTTTATATCCTGATGGAAAACTTCTGTTTCAAACAGGGAAGATTTTTTCCCCCAACAAATATGATGGATGGGAACACATTTTTACACGTCGTGTCGTAGTTGCCAAAGTATTATGATTATTAATAACAACTGTTTTCATTCTGATAACCTTCACAAGTACCACTGTGCTTGACATTCAAGGTGACCACACGAGGTGAGCAAGGCTGACCTTCAGTGGCCTCCCTTTCTATCAGAAGCACGTTGGGATTAAAAGTCTTGCCAGTGTCACAGGGTAAGTTGTTGGCACAAATCGCAACACAAATACCCTGGCAAATAAGTTAGCAGAACTTTCTAGTCTACCATTCTACACACTTCAGAAATGATCCCAGGGATCTAAAAACAAAACAAAAGATGTAGTACATATCCATGCACCCCTCCCCCCCCCCAGGAGACTTCAGTCACTGATGGCAGGCTGGTTTGTAATACAAGGGACTGTAAATGCAGGTTGGGGGTGGGTAAAGCAATCAGTGCAAACAAGTACTATTTTGTCACACACGTAGTCATTTGAAAGAGATCCAATGGCAGGGGCTTTTTTTTCCAACCAGGCAGATGATAAAATGTGCCTGTGTCTACACAAACACATACTATGTTCTGCACCCTCCGGCCTATAGGGGGTCTACAAATTCCTGAAACCTAAAGATGGGACAAATCTGCAATAATTTACTGCAACTCATAGTACACGGGAGACCTTTTCAGTGCCTTGCTCAAAGTTACACTTGTAATAGTTGACAGAAGTAAGACAAGACCCCAGACCCTCAGGTACCAGACTCAGCTCAGAGTGTGGTGACTCTGAGTCCCTGGGGGAACTTCCAAGTCACTATTGCACCAATACATTTCGTTCAGTTGAATTTAATTACATGATCACAGAAGGCCTTTGAGCAGGACTTAAAGCAACAGAGGCTGGAATCAACCGTCCTCACCTTGCTTTGGGCTGTTCTGACGAAAAAAAAAAGGGGGCTCTCTGGAAATCAACTTCAACCCTGCAGTTCCCTGTGCTTCAGCAACAAAGTGTGGAGCCAGAGTTGGCTGAGGCTTGGTGTGGTGTGATGCCCAGGACAGGGCTTGGCTCTGTGTTGCCTGTGCTTTCTACACAGCTTAGTTTATCAACCAGGGTACAGCGAGAATCCCAGAAAACCAGGCCAAAGCAATCCAAAACGCATGTAGCAAGGGGCTATGGAATCTACTCAGGGGCTGTCTCAGGGGCCTTTCCAAATTATCCATCAGGAGGTTTGTTTTCAAACCTCAGTCCAAGACCAAACCACTTAACCAAACCAGTTATGTCAGCAGCTTTGCTCAAGGTGTCCCTGAACAGCTGTCAGCAAGATTCTAAAAGGAATACAGGGGCTTGAGACTTGCAAGCTCTGGGGTGGCCTGAAAGCAGGGTCAATAAGAAAATTTCCCTTACATCTCTGTTGCAAGAACTTAATCAGGGAACATGTCCTGAAGAATGCACCGTAGTTTGTGTGTGTGTGGTAAATGCTGTGATCTGCTGAGTTTCTCCCAGAAGTTGTCTTTCATGGTGATTGCAGACTCTTCTCTGGAAACAGCTCGCATCAAAAAAAAAAAAAAAAAAAAAAAAAAAAAATCCCTCACAGGTGAGTCCTCCATTTCTGGATCCCAATTAAGAAAAGACAATAACAACAGCCACATTCAGTTTCACAGTATAAGAGAATTAAGAGAATACCCAGAGGTACTAGGACCTCGAACATGCTGATAACGGCAGGCTATTATCTAGCATACTATAAAATCAAATGGCAAATTCTCAAGATACTCAGGACTTACTTCCCAGTCTCAACGTGTGCATTCTCTTCACTGGAAAGTAAAGTCATCTTTGGATTTTGTTTTGGTCATGTGCTTGCCGTGTGTCAGGAAGCCTGGCCTCAGTGAACAGACCTGTGTTTTGATTGATAACTTTATCAGGAAACACCAGAACATCAGCAATAGGCACAATCTATTTGCTGTTCTTGTGTTTGCTCTCTACACTCCAAATCCAGTGTCTGACCTCACACCCTGGAGGGCTTACTCTCTTTGACCAAATACTATTCTCAGGACACTGTGGTGGGGTGGGGTGGGGCAGCAGAGGGGTGCTCAGGCCTGTGGGCAGATTCCTGTGTCTCTTCCATAAAACTTCTGGTGGTGGAAACCTGGCACTCCTGATCCTATGATGGGGAATCTCTATCACTCAGAGATAAGAAGAATCTCACATCCCAAGAAGTGCCCTGAAACTTCATTTTTCCCTACCCCAATCCTCTCAGCATGTTTTTCTTTTACAGACGTGTGTTAAATCTGCTTTCTGGCACTACTACGAATATCTGAAGTAAATCAACCTAATGGGAACCAAGGGTTTATTTTGGCTCCATGTTGGAGGTCCAATCCATGGTCAATTGGCCCTATTGCTCTGGGCCTCTGGGCCTCCCTCTGGGCCTCTGGCCAGGAAGCATTCCCTGATGGAGGAACCTAAATTATTCACTTCATGATGAGGAAGCAACAGAGAGAAAGGGGAAGAGACTGGGGTCCCCAACTCATCTTTTTTAGGGTGTACTCCCAATGGCCAAACACACATTTTACTGGGTCTGACTGCTTAGGGTTTCTGTCACCTTCCAGAAACAAGCTGGGAACTAAGAATGTGGCGCACAAGGTGCTAGGGAACATTTGAGACCCAAATTGTATGTTGCAGGATGATACAGATTCATTTCTATGATGGCCTCCTCGACTCTGGCTAGACTGCTGGCTCCCTTTTCATCTATCTGTCTCAATACAGCAATGGCCCACGATCACCCAAGAGAACATGACCTCTGCAGTCCTTGAAAGGCTCTGTCATCACAGCCTCTCTGGCAGTGCCAAGCAGGCAAGTACAGGCACCAACACTGAGAGACATTTTGGCACTCAAAGAGAACCCATGCCTGCCATCTGCAGACATGACAGCCAAGGATATGACCGTGGGGAAGCCCTTCGCATGGGTCTTTCCTTGTTGTGTTTATATTTAGCACAAACAAAAACAAAACCTACAGCTGCTTTTCTCAGTAGCAGGTATTGCATAGCAACCCCAAATAATAAGGAGATATTGCTGTCTCCCCCCCCCCCAGTTAGGATGTGTTCTCCCCAAGTTAGGGGACTTCTAGACAGTTGCCTGTGTTTGGCTCACATGATGTGCACAAACTGTATGGTATTGAAAAGATTCAGAGGGGAAAGGATTGGATTTTAGTCTTAGCTTAGAATAATTTTTATATTCAGATTTTTGAATAAGAAGTATTTGGGCCAGTGAGATGACCCAGTACATAAGGGTATTTGCTACCGAGTCTTGACAACCCAAGTTCTATTCCTGAGACCCACATGGTAGAGAGACTCAAGCTCCTGAGGTTGTCCTCTGACCTCCACATGTGTACCTTGGTATGGGCATAGGTGATCACCCACAAGCAATCTAAATAAGCAAGGTAGAAAAGAAATATTTCACATATGTACAAAGTACAGAAAATAAAATAGGCAAAACATTTGACCAGATTAAATAGCTAATTTTTCTCTTCATACTAACAAGCTGAAGCTAAGGCCCCTTCCTTTGCGTCCCTACTTCCTTTCATCTTTGGTCTGATCTGTGTCTGTTATTCCTGCCCATGATCTAGAACTTTCACTGAATATCTATAAATTCGGACAATTTTAGTTGTTCTATGTGTATGTAAATGAGCATACATAGCACACACACACACACACACACACACACACACACACACACACACACGTAGTCTTGCAATTTGCTTTTCTTTTCCAACAGTAAAATTTAGAGACTTGCTTAAAATAAATGAATACACGGCAGCCATAATACAACAGTCTAAGGTGCCACGGTTTGCTAGTCGGCCCTCGGAGGCTCAGCTTCTGTTTGCTTTGCATTTGCTTGTGAATGCTGTGCACCTGTCCATGTCTTCCTTGACATGGAATTTTGAGTTGGTAAGCATCTCAGTAGCCACGCCATCCTTGGTGCTGCCCATGGCTGTGCCCATGTACACTCTCGCTAGAATACGTTTCTGTTTTCCCGACCTCAGCCCTTGTGCGTTTTTAAGTTCTGATCTTCCAGGTGCAAAAGGCATCTATCCTTTTATTGTACACCTCCTCATGACTCATGACCATGGAATTTTGTTTGTTTGTTTGCTAGCCAGTTCTGGTGTGGGGTTGGGGTGTGTGCATGTATGAGAAAGTGATTCTAACCCCCTGTTTTCTTCCCATACATCTGTTACTATAGTCACCCTAAAATTATTTTAGCTGTAACTATCTTCTCTCAATCTCCATCTTGCCTTTCACCATGGTTTGTTATACACTATAGATACCACTTTAATTTTCATAGTCAAATTAGTATATCTACTCAAGGCTCGTGTGTAGAAGGATTTCAGTCCAGCAAAATGGCTGCTCTGATCACATTCAAAGACCTTCCAGGTTTGTGTGATCTCCCTGGAATGCAGTCACACCCTTAGTACACAGCTTTAATCCCTCTGGCTGGAATCCTTTACCACACACCTTTAATATCAAATTGAGGGGCAAAAAAAGTGATAGTCAGAGAAAGATTTGACAGAATGAGTCATAGATAAAATGCACCCAACTCTCAGGAAAAAAGCTATTTAAGAGCATCGTTCACGGTGGGGGGGGGAGGAGGCAGGGGAAGAAGAGGAAGAGGTAGGGGGAGGGTAGAGGAGGGGGGGAAGGGAGAGAGAGGAGAATTCAGTCAGTTTGTCAGTTGAGAGTCTGTTCAGTGGAGCTGAGTTTGTTCATGAGTTCATGCAGTTCAGCAGAGACAGTTGAAGCCAAACTAAGATGGAGTCGAAGATTAGAAAAAAATTGCCAGAGTTAGTCTGAAGCCAAGCAGAGCAATTCAGTGAAAAGCTGAAAGAAGCCAGACTGAATCAGTCAGCTTGAAGAGTAGTCAGTACAGCTGAGTTGAATGAGCCAGACAGAGTTCAGAAAGAACTAGAAAGGGCGAGCTTATTCAGTAGTAAGCCTATGGGACAACAATTACATCAGGTGAATAAAAGATAATTTTACACTCATGAGTATTTGCCTTTTGTTTAGTCATCTGTTCCTAACTGCATCCAAGATGTTCTACTGCCTCCTTTCCCAAAATATAAAATTTATTCTCTTTACACTTAAAACTTTGTCCATCAGGAATTTGCTTTTGCCAATATGGTGACATGGGCATCTAGCTCTATCTTTTTTTTTTTAATAGAAAATTAATTATTAAGGATACTGCAGACTTACCCACTATCTAAAGTTCCACTCCCTTTAAATATATATTCCTGTTAGGCGCCATAAGAACCTCGCCCCAAGATGGAGATGGCCACCCGAGGGCCGAGTGATAAACAAGTCCTTATTAGGTGTGAAGGCTGTGCTTCAAGGTGGCCTGATCTTATGCAAGCGTCACAAGCCTATGGAGAGATGATATGTGGCATGAGTTCATGGGCTCCTGGCAGGGTTTATAAGCTGTGCCCGGGAAGGGATCGCTGGCTCGCCATCTTGACTACCAACTGCTAAGCATCCTGAGTAAACTGCTGTGAGAAGGAACCGGTTGTTCTGTGTCTTAATTCCTGCTGGTCAGGGTTGGCTCAGCACATATTCCCACATACAAGTTGGTCCTTTTCTTGACCCTTTACTATTCCATGGTTTCATCTGTTTATCCCTACTTCTATATAAGAATCCTGACATTACATTAGCTGAAAGGCAGGCCTAGTTGATGTGACTCCTCCCCTTTTAACCTTAATTTTTCTTTAGCCTTCCTTCCTGCTGATGGTAATTTTGGGTTCCTGGGTTCCTGTAAAAAGCACTTGTGCCAGTTATTTATGTACATTTATCTACCAATCTCTTTGATGCTTTGCTTTAGCCAAATTCCACAATGTTTTTTGCATATGTGTGTAGTGTGCATGTGGTTTGCTCAAAACCACATGCCAAATCCCACAATGTTTTTTGCATATGTGTGTGTAGTGTGCATGTGGTTTGCACATGTGAGAGCATGTGTGTATGAAGCAACATGCATGTTTGTGTGCCTGTGTGTGATGATGATACCAATATGGGAAGGCTTGCTCACAACTCTGTGTTTTATATATTGAGGCAGAGTCTCTCATTGAACCTGGAGGCTCTTATTTCTGGAAGTCTAGCCAGCTGGCTTGTTCCAGGGATGCTGTCTCTGTCTGCTAAGCAATGGTATCACAGGTGGGCAGTCACATCAGCTGGCTTTTACATGGCTTCTGAGGATCTGGACTCTCATCCTCACAGAAGTGTGGCAGATGTTCTACTGTTTGAGCCATCTTCCAGCCCCACCCTGCAGTTTGGTCTGCTGTTTCACCTCCTTACCTAGGCACAGGCATTTTAAAATGTCTATTATGATTCCTACTCTGACTCATGACTTATTACAACTATTTAAAAATTTCCAAACATATCTCTCTCTCTCTCTCTCTCTCTCTCTCTCTCTCTCTCTCTCTCTCTCTCTCTCTATCTCTCTCTCTCTCTCTCTATCTCAATCTATCTCTCTATCTCCCTGCCCCCAAGTATGTATGTTTGCATTTTGTAATGCATTTCTATTTTGAAAGGCAATCCAGTCTATATAATTGATTCATTTGTTATTTTTAAATACTTGCTCCATGGTGAAGTGTATAGTCATTCAAAAAAGAAATTTAGTATGGAGTCTTTGTTAGGTACAGGAAATGCTGTGTTTAAACTATTAACTGTGTTTTTTTGTTTGTTTGTTTGTTTGTTTGTTTGTTTTTCGAGACAGGGTTTCTCTGTGTAGTCCTGGCTGTCCTGGAACTCACTCTGTAGACCAGGCTGGCCTTGAACTCAGAAATCTGCCTGCCTCTGCCTCCCAAGTGTTGGGATTAAAGCGTGCACTACCACCGCCCGGCTAACTGTGTTTTTAAATCTTTTATATACTTACTGAAAACTGTATTTGCTTGAGCTATTTACTGCTGAGCATCACGTTAAGATGCTTCATTGTGGTTGTGGATATTTATTTTTTAAATTATGGTCATTCATAGTTTTGAGACTACATAATTACGTAAATACTAATCATTATTATTATTTGAAAGTTTCGTTAATTTATACAATATATGTTGATCATACCCATTCACCACAACCCTCCTCCTCCAACTCCCCCAGTGTCTCCTACCCCATCTCCCTTGCAACTTCACAACCTCTTTTTAAAAGTGTTATTAATAATCCCTGAGTCCAATTAGTGCTAGCCATATACATATGGGTATATGGTCCTCCATTGGGGCACGAGCATTTCCTGAGCAGTTACATTCCCAAAGGACAGTGACCTTCTCCCCTGGGGCAGCCACCAACTCTAATAGACAGGGGTGGGACATCGGGGACCCTCTGTCATCCATGCTGACATACTGACTGGTTTGATCTTATACATGCCTCATACAAGTGTAGCTGCTATGGCCTGATGCATGTGACAGCCATGTCATGTCCAGAGGCCAGCATTTCACAGCTTTCCTTCCTGTCTGCCAGCTCTTATGTTCTTTTTCTCTGCTCCTTCTTTCTAGTTCCCTGACTCTGGGATGGTGGGAGGCCAGTGTAGGTGACCAGTCACAGCTGAGCACTCAGTGCTGAGTAGAACTTGTTGGCCACAAGGAAGATCATATGGCCCAAATTTAAAGCAGTACAAGTCTCTGGGTACAGTCTGATAGCGTGATCCTTTAGCAAAGCAACAATAGTTTCCTCGTTAGCACCTATGAGCTACTCAGACGTGGGCTTTTGACTGGGTTTACAATATCAGGTCAGATGGGAAATTATATTATTAAATGTTTAAACTGAGGTACACACCTGTGATTTCAGAACTCAGGAGGCTGAAGCAAGAGGATCACTGTGAGTTCGAGGCCAGCTCGTTTACCAGTTCGAAACCAGGCTGACCTCGAACTCAGAAATCCCCCTGTCTCTGCCTCCCAAGTGCTGAGATTAAAGGTGTGCAATTATGCTCTAATTGTATTTTGAGAGAAAAGTTTTATTTTAACAGGAAGGGTGATATGTAGGAGCTAAGGTGGGAGGAGTACTGAGAGGAAGAGAAGGAGTAAGGAGAGGAGGAGAAGGAGGAGAGGAGAAGCTAGGTGATGAGAGAGAGAAAGAGGGGGGAGACAGGGAGGCAGATGTTTACGTATCTCCACCAGTCAAAGATAGTTATATATATATATATATATATATCTTGGGTAGTGGGTTACACCTCTGATTGAGCATTACCAAACTTATAAAGCCTTTGATTAACATTTTTAAAAAAGTGTATAAATGCAAAAAGGAAAAGGGGGCATGGGATAGGGGCTCTCTAAGGGGGGAGGGAATGGGGAAAGGGGATGGCATCTGAAGTGTAAATAAAATATCCAATAAAAAAATGAAAAAAAAAAAAAGGTGTGAGCCACCACTGCCCGGCTCACAGGATCCTCTTTATGTTTCTACCCATTCATCTCATTGTCCATGGCTCCAAGGAATGTTGTTTTACAACAGAAACTTTTACTGACCTCCAAGTTTGCTAAAACTGGAGAATGAAGCTTGTTTCTTACTACTCCTTTTTGTATTTGAATGGTTTCTAAGACATGCCATATCACTGCTTTTTCACTGGCCTTTCAGTTGCTGCCATTTCACTGACCTTTGAACCCCATGAAGTCTCACACTGTGCCTAAGCACGCTTGAGAAAATGACAATTTTAGTCACTCCTTGTATGACATGGTTTTGCTGTCTTGTGTTTTAGTTATGCTTTATTTTAATAAGCTTGAAATTTTTATTTTGTGATCCACTGGGCTTTTTTTCATAATAACTATTTTAATTACAGTGTTAACATATTAACCTAAACTTCACTGTCACAGAAAGATATCCCATAAAATTCAGAAAATAGTCAGGTTGTCGTGAGGAGGAAGGAGCCTTTTGAAGACTTCAACGCACTGGATGGAATGCCTCAAGAATTTCAGCATAACTTTTCTTCTCTTTTTCAGGAAAATCTTCTGGATGTAGTTTTATATACCCAAACATATCATGGTCCTTCACAGCATACAAATAGTCTTGATGTTTTAAATAAAAATATCCAGCAAAGAAAAAGGAAGCAACATATAAAAGCTGGCGATGCAAGCCTGCTTTCATCACAGGTCTCTTCCGTATCAGGTTGTCCAGGAGGCCGATGTAGACAAGCCACAGGTCATTCAGCTTGGGCAGGGGCAGGCTCCGGGCCTCATCTGGCAGGAATTTTAAAGGCTTATGGCCCAGCCATCCATTCATCATATTGATGTGGGTTCCACTCTACTGGGCTTTTAAAAGATTTTTCCAAATACATACTGACCCTTCCTCTTCCTCCTCTTTCTCCTCCTCCTCCTTCTCCTTTTCCTCCTCCTCTTCTTCCTCCTCTTCCTCCTCCTCTTCTTCCATCCTCCCTATACCTCCTGTGTATTGGAGATCACACTCAGGACTGCACATATGCCAGGTGAGCATTCCCCACTGACTTCAACCCTCTGCCCCTCATTTACCTGAAAAGTCTCATGCCCATACAGACAAGCTTTTAGAATCAGCATTGAACTGTGAATTATGGTAATTTATTGGATATTTGCTTTCCTGGGGATGCTTTAGTTTGTTTTCTGTTTTATATTTTAATTTATATGAGAATTAAGTCCTAGGCTATCACATTTTTCCCCCAAGCACTTAAAACTCAGACCAGTATTTTGTGGTAGATATGACTAAGTCGGCTGGCCATAAAATTTATAGTTTTGCAAATTTTGTTTCTTTCATATTGTTGTAAGCAAAACTATTTTGAGTACAAATTTCTAGAATAAGTACACATTACATCTAAACACATTCCTGTATTATTATACTAGTATGTACATGATACAACATATGTAAAAAAAAAACATAAGGACCACATATATAAAACAGTTTAAAGCTCAATTTTTTCAGTAGGTTTTTTTAAAATGCATATTTCCAGTTATAGTGGCACATACCTTTTCCTCATGGGAGGCAGAGACAGACAAATCTCTGTGAGTTTGACGCTAGCCTGGTCTACAGAGCAAGTTCCAGGACAACCAGGATCACATAGTGAGATTCTGTCTCAAGAAAATAAAAACAAACAAACAAAAAACAAAAGCATATTAGCCTTTGGCAGTTTGATAAGTTTAGCTAATAGTATTGTAAGGAGCAAAATGCAAAAAGAAACGCTACACTGGCTTGAAAACATTTGATTCAACGGCATATTTAAATGAAGCAGTAAGAAACTACTCTTTGGCTCATTTCAACACTTAGATTCAGCGGCTATCACAGCTAACAATAAAAATTTGTTACCACACAGGAATACGTGGCTGCAGATGAGACAAACCATAGCTGCACTGAAGAAAATGTGGTGGCCATCATCTAATCCATGCATACCAAGATTACCATGCTGGAGAGGCTGACACAAGCTAAAGTTGTCTGGGAGGTGGTGGTGGGGGGAGCTTCAGATGAGAAAATGCTCCATAAGATCTGGCTCTAAGCAACCTAAAAACCTAGGGCATTTTCTTAATTAATGATTGATGGAGGGTGCCCAGCCCATTGTGGGTGATGCCATCCCTGGACTGGTGTACCTGAGTTCTATAAGGAATCCATGGGGAGCAAACCAGTAAAAAACAACACTCCTCCATGGCCTCTGCATCAGCTCCTGCCTCCAGGTTCTTCCCAATTTGAGAGCTGGCTTTGGCTTTCAGGACCTGTAAGCCAAATAAACCCTTTCCTCCCCATGTTGCTTTTGGTCATGGTATTTCATGATGACAGCAATAGAACCCCTACTAAAATAATCACAAAAGCTTTCGCTTGCATCTAACTTAATTAGGCTCCCATTTCCTCCAAATGTCAACCAATTGTTTACACAAACTATTACTTGTTGCAATTTTGTATTTTGTATTTTCTTGTTTTTAAATTTCTTTTTATTGGGTATTATATTTACATTTCAGATTTTATCCCCTTACCCCACTTCCCCCAACCACCCAGGAACCTCCTATCCCATCCCCCTACTCATGCTTCTATGAGGATGTGCCCTCCCTACCCCTCCCACTCCTACCTCCCCACCCTCACATTCCCCACGAACTCGGTGTTCGTCCTTCATGAGACCAAGAATCTCCTCTCCCACCTATGCCCGACAAGGCCATCCTCCCCTATATATACAGCTGGAGTCATGGGTCCCTTCCTATGTGCTCCCAGGCTGGTGGTTTAGATCCTGGGGAGCTCTGGTTGGTTGGTATTGTTGCTCTCCTCATGGGGCCACAAACCCTTTCTGCTCCTTCAGTCTTCTCTCTAACTTCTCCATTGGGAAACCCTTGATCAGATCAGTGGTTAGCTGTGAGCATTGTCCTCTGAATGTGTCAGTCTCTGACAGACCTCTAAGGAGACAGCTATATCAGGTTCTTGTCAGCATGCACTTCCAGCCATCCACATCAGTGTCTAGCTTAGATGACTGTACATGGGATGGAGACCCAGGTGTAATGGTCTCCAGATGGCCTCTCCTTCAGTTTCTGTCCCATGCTCCTGGATTGGCAGGATTAATTTAGTAAAAATGGCCATCTTGCCAAAAGCAATCTACAGATTCAATGCAATCCCCATCAAAATTCTTCATAGAGATAGAGCAATTTGCAAATTCATTTGGAATAGCAAAAAAACCCAGGATAGCGAGAACTATTCTCAACAATAAAAGAATTTCTGGGGGAATCACCGTCCCCCACCTCAAACTGTACTACAGGGCAATAGTGATAAAAACTGCATGGTATTGGTACAGAGACAGGCAGGAAGATCAATGGAATAGAATTGAAGATCCAAAAATTAACCCACATACCTATGATCACTTGATCTTTGACAAAGGAGCTAAAACCATCCAGTGGAAAAAGGACAGCATTTTCAGCAAATGGTGCTGGTTCAACTGGAGGTCAGCATGTAGAAGGATGCAAATCAATCTATTCTTATCTCCTTGTACAAAGCTCAAGTCCAAGTGGATGAAGGGCCTTCACATAAAACCAGACACACTGAAACTAATAGAAGAGAAGGTGGGAAAGACCCTAGAATACCTAGACACAGGGGAAAAGTTCCTGAACAGAACACCAATGGTTTATGCTCTAAGATCAAGAATTGACAAATGAGACCTCATAAAATTGCAAAGCTTCTGTAAAGCAATTTTGTATTTTCTAAAAGACCACATTCAACTCACCATACCCTTCATTTGGGAGAGTTGCAGACAGATGAAAAAAAACCTGTTACATTGTGCTATTTGTGTGTACACTTAACATGCAGCTAAGAGCCCCCCCCCCCCAACTTTCATCAGGAACACCTTTACATTGTTTTGGTGATAAATAAATTGTGACATTATAAAAAAGGTTTGACACCCCTAACACCTGGAACCATTTGTATTAGTTCCCTGTGCTTCTGGTGACAAAATTCTCCCACTTCTTGTGTTTCTGTTTCCTTCATTTTAAAACTAAGGGCAGCTGGCAGGAGAGCCCAGGATGTCTACCAGGTGCTGATCCTGTTACATGAGTCAGTGCATATCCATGTGGTGGAATACTGTGTGGCCGCGAAGACACTGGGACACTTTGTGCTACTCTGGATGAACCAATATGTTATTTAAAGAAAACGGCAAAGCCCAAAAGGGCATGTCAAATACAAACCCTTTGTGTGAGCTGCTTTAAGATAGAGGGACAAAGAGGCAGATGGGATTGGGTATAGAATGTTAGCTTCTAAAGCAATGACTTTAGCAATGGAAAGGACCAGGAAGTGAGAGCTCATGCTTGCTCTCTCTTCCTATTGCACTTCTAAGAAGTGCTTGATTTGTTCAAACACAAATAACATGTACATGTATATACACACACGCTATTTTATAGAGACGTATATATAAAGTCGTCCCTCTGTACCTATGGGTTTCAAATCAACTAAAACTGGATTGAAAATATTCAGAGAAAATGTACTTAATGAAACATGTATTAACTTTTTTTCTTGCTATCATTCCCTGAACTGTACAGTAAGACAACTTTCCACCTGGTACTTACATTATGATTAAGCAAGATGTTGAAGTCTATTAGAGGACATGCACAGATTAGATGCGATGTATTTGTTACTTATTTATCGCTGTGTTAAAGCACCAAGACCAAAAACAACTTATGGAATGGAAGAAGGAGTTTCTTTGGCTTCACAGTCTCAGAGGAATAAGTGTCCATCATGGTGGGGAAACATGACAACAATGGGCAGGAAGCTGAGAGCTCATACCCTTAACCACAAGCACCAAGCAGAGAGAGCAAATTGGAAGTGGGGTGAGTCTATAAACTCTCAAAACCCACTCTCAGTGTACTTCTTCCAGCAAGGCCACACCCCGTAGCCTCCTGAAAGAGTGCCACCTACCACATATTCAAATACCTAAGCCTATGGGGACATTTCTCATTCAATCCACTGCAGGTAGTTTCTATGCCATTTTATATAAGAGACTTGACATCTGTGAATTTTGGTATTTGCATGGGTGTTAGAGTCAATAGCCCATAGACAGTAAGTGATAACCCTATCTATCTATCTATCTATCTATCTATCTATCTATCTATCTATCATCTATCTATCCATGCATATTGTATGCAAAGGTATATTTATTTTAGAGGACATGTGTATATATTATAAATTATGGATATAGTTCAGACCCAAAGGAGAATTTTCTCAGTCAAGAGATGTAACACTTTTCTGCTGCTGTTTCTTTATAATTTTCTGTTTATACAGCTTTTATTCTATTCTACTTACTTATTGTGTATTTATTTTTGAGGTGGGAATCGCAGAATAGCCCAAGCTTCCAAGTGCTGGAATTACAAGCATGCACCACCAGAGCCACCATAAAATCAACAACAAAAACAAACAGAAGACAACGTTCCAGTGTAGGAAACTGTGAACGCTGTTAGTTTCCTAGAGCCAATATAGCAAAGCAGTTAACATAACATGGCACAACATAAAGCAGCTAATATAACAAAGACAGAGTGGCTCAAGCAGAAATTTATTGCCTTACACTTCTGGAGACAAGATATCCCAAATTAGGTGCCGGGGTCCTTTTGCAGGCTAAGAGGAAGGCTTTTATCCCATGCTCTGAGGTGGTTCCATGCTCTCTTCCGTCTATTCGCTTGCATCTGCCTCTATAGGCAATTCCCTCTATTTTATAAGGATGCTGAGTATATAGAATTAAGGCCCACCCTAAGGAGTGAATTTTAATATGATTATCTGTAAAGACCTCATCTCCAAAGAAGGATATATTCTGCAGCATTGAGGTTTCGGCGTAGATTATTGGGAGGTAAAACAGAATTTAACTCCTCAGAGTGCTTTACCATGACACCAATTTATAGACATGGAAGGAATTAAGATCTTATCTCCCTAGAGCCGCTGTGCTGGGGTTCATTCTTGAAGGCTAAGTCAGACATCTTCCTCTGATGGGGAGAAAAGAGATTAGTTTCACAGCCTCCATCTCTTCTGCCAAGAAAGCAACATGAGAAGAGAGTTGTGGAGAATAAGCCTTCTGTATGGCAGAGACATGTAGAAGACACTTAGACACCTATTCAGGAAGAAATGAACGTAAGTAGGGGTCGACTTGTGATGGCCTTGTAAAGAGATTGAATCCAACTCAGCACCAAGAGACAACATCCACACAGCCAGAGTTGGCCCCTAATGGAACCGTCCAATCTGCAAGCCCATCCCCAGCTTCAGGAAACTGAGGCAGAAACCAGAGAGAGGGTTCTTTAATAGCTAGGCAGGTAGACTAGGCCAAGTCATCGTACTGTACTGTGAAGTTGAGCTGAGTAGGGACATGGGGGGTGGGGGCCTCTTCACGGGGGACACCACAGGTGAAGACACAAACTAATGTCACTTTCAGTGGGAACAAAAGAATCCCTAAATTTTGAAAGTCGAGGTCCTTTGTGAATCCTTAGCCAGTAGCAGCATGGCTGAAAAGAGGGCTGAGAGAAAAGACACTTTGTCCAAGGGAGAGGGCTGCCCAGATAGAGCTTTGCAGTCATAGTTTCTCAGAGCCATGAAGTCTAGGCTGGGACATGGGGTCAAAGTATGAGAATTTTGGCTCAAGATGAGTAAAGCTGGCCTCAGCAGCTGCCACCGGCTCAAAATGTGTATGTTCAAAGAATGTGACCACTTGAGACTCTTCCTAGTTCCAGCTGCTCTGAGATATTAGCGAAGGTCTAATTGAGGGGAGCACGTGGGGTAGACCTGGCGTTTATCTTCCTGACGCATGGAAAATGTGGTTTGGAGGCCGAGCTGGCAGACCCAAATCACCTCCAGCCCCTGCCTGTTGCTAGCGTGTTTCATCGCCAGGCAGGGGCAGATTTCATCAGCAAGCAGGGCTGACTCGGCTTGGCCTGGCCAGGGCACTCCTTGTGGCTATTTGTATCCTAACACCAGCGCTGACATGAGAGGTTAAATTCGCATCAAACACGGCACCAAGCTTCTTCCAAGGCCTGTTTCCCAGTTAAATGTGAAGAAAGTCCATCAAATTATCACACCTGAAGATGAAGGAAAAATTTGTTCACACGTAGCTCGTATTTATAAACCACCCTGGAGTCCTTACCAGGTTACTTAATATAGAGGATAGCATCTCACAACTGAGAGATTTTGTAAACAACCAAGCTGCCCTTTCACACAGCCCTGAGCACAGTCATGGAGGCCGTGGCTATTATACACAAAGACAGGCATGAAGAGGCTCAGTATCCCTAGGAAGCAGCTCTTGCTCTCCCATGCTACCCCATCCCATATCATATCTGCCATCTCTTTTCCAAACTGACATGTATTTATGACCTAACTGTTTAATGGTATTATAATACAAGTTTCCCAGAGCCAGTCATCGTTTCTTCAGCCTCTGTACATGCATATTTTTAATATATCTTTAATTGCATCTTCTTTCCTAAACTTATTTACTTTCAGGTTCTTTTCCTGCCATAGGAAGAGGGCTCTTCACTAAGGCTTTGGGTCTGATTGAGTCTCCTATGCAAGCCTTGGACTTTAGTGACTTGCTGGGCTATGCGCTTGCCCCCAGGCACCCACTCATTTGTAAGCTTAAAGGAACTCTCGGCTATGAAAAGCTGTGTGGTGTGCTGTTTAAGAGCCTAAATTCTGCAGTCAAGACTGATGAGTTAAAACACTGTTACCACCACTTACACTTCATATGACCTTGGGAAATGTTCTAAATGATCTGTTCCACGGATCGCTTAGGCTAACCCAAGAAAAGTAAGTTATTCTTCACAGGGAGGTTGTGAGATGCTTTGAGGACCAGCCACACCTATGGTCACCAGACTTAGAGGCCAGTGAAGTGGGTTCTTGGATGAGTTCTCTTGAGTCTTCACCTCATCCTCTGCTCTTGCTGGAGGCTCAGAAAGGAAGGTCTAACCAAAAAGAGGCTCCATGCCTGTCTAGAATCCTGGCCTGCTGTAGCCCGAGGCAGCCCAAAGAGAGGCTATTGATTCACAGCAAGTTTGGCAAAAATTCGATGCTGAAAGAAGAGACCATCCTTGGGCTGGACAGATGGCTCGGTGGTTAAAAGCACTGACTGCTCTTCCAGAGGTCCTGAGTTCACTTCCCAGCAACCACATGGTAGCTCACAACCACCTGTAATGGGTACCCAATGCCGTTTTTCTGGTGTGTCTGAAGAGAGTGACAGTGTACCCACATACATGAAATAAATAAATCTTAAAAAAAAAAAAAAGTGAAGAGACCATCCTTCTGTGACCTGAGCAGCAGGACACTGTGCCTGAATCTGTGTAGTAGCCAGGAGGGACAGACAGCTCTGGAAGCTAGGGCTAAAGAGTGAGCTTTGGGCCTGGGGCTAGTGGCACTGCTGAGAGAGACAGCTGGTGCGGTTCACACTCAAGCTGAGCACCTGCTGTCATTCCAGTGTGGCGGAAGGAGCCTCGCTAGGCATGGCCCCTTTCAGCTCTCCTCACTGGCTCCTGCTGGAAAGGAGCCATTGTGTTTCCTGGTGAGGGGATGAACTGTGGTGAGCCCAGGTTCCCCACTATGGATGGAAGGGACACTTATTCCCCAGCTGGGGCTCCTTCAGCAATGAGTCCTCATCAGAATCACCTGAGGGTCATGCTCTGTCCCTGGACAGCCTGATCCGGAGTGAGCAGCTGGGACAGTCTGATGCCAGAAACCACGGAAACAGCTCAGGTTCCTGAGAAGAAGGATGCCAGGTTATGTGTTTCCCTTCCACCAGAGCCTGCCTTCTCTTTCTTCCTCACCTAGCCAAGGAGCTCAAGAGAGACAGAGATTCACCCCTCCCTTCCCTCACCCCCAATAAGCTGAGCTGCCTCACAAGAGAAGCCTTCCCCAGAGGACAGGAATCTCATCTGGCCCTACTTTCTCTTTCCCAGCGAGTGGTCTGGGGTCACTTGACCTGAACTGGCCACAGGATGGCCCAGCACCGTCTCTTCCGCTTTGGTGACAGTTTGAGTTAAGTGACCCCCACACAGCAAGCAGGAGACTCGCTCCCACGGAAGTTGGGGGGTGGAAGTGGGATAACTCCACTTCACTTACTCTCTGAAATTTGGCATCTATTTGTGCTTTTATCTTGCTGTGGTTGTGTATTAAAGCTTAACATGCCCCGTCCTGTCTAAATGCACCCATATTTATTTAGTGAGTTTTCTAGTTCCAGTGTGAAGCAGCAAAAGGTTCTAGAATTCTAAAATATGACTTATTTTTTTCATCTATGTGTGCTTAATGTAACTTGTAGGAAAACATAATACAGTTAACCCAAATCAGCAATGAAACTTTTAATCACATGTATAAGTTTTATTTATTCTCCGTGGCAAGATTTGTCTATAAATCCTATTTTGACTTTATAAAGCCTCAAGTTAAATAAACCATCCAACAAATACATCAACAGAACTGGAAACAACTGAGAGTCGTGGCCAACATCCTGTTGCCCTGAATGGAGAACATCCAATAAACACAGCATTAATAAACATACACACACTGATCCACCCTTCTAATAAATTAAGTAACCTTGGCGTGAGTCGCATGGCCAGACTTTTGCTACAGGGTAAGGACTTAGAAATCTTGGGAGATGATTGGTCAGTGGGAGAAGCTGACCTGTGCTCCAGATTGATGACAGATTACAGTGTGGTCAGACATGCCAGGAACACTGGTGACCCATGGGAGAGAGAACTTGACATGGCTGGGTGGGCTGGGGAAGGCTCCGCAGAGGTGATCCCTAAACTGCAACTTGAAGGGGTGTCTGGGCTTCACCAGGTACACGAGGAAGGGGAAGCATGGGAAGAAACTCCAGAAGCAACATGACACATTTGCAGGGTTACTGACAGGTGACTTTGTGGGCAGCCCTAATACATGGAGATGGGGCTAAGGAGAAAACAGCAGGCTGAACCTGGACTCTAGAACCTGGTGGCTCTGAGCCCCGCTGCCCCTCACAGGTATCTAGCCCCAAGCAACCCCAGGCAAAGCTAAGGATCCCTAGAAGATACTTATCACATGCATATAACTAAGCTGACTGACTCCCCCAGTGTGTCCAGGAGGGTTCTGATTATATCACTAAGGGTTACAGGACCAGGGCAACCTGTCACCCCAACCAAGCTAGGGTGGTCTTCCTGATGTGCTCAGAGAAATAGGTCTCGCCTGTTCATGAGTTGGTTCTTACTCAAGGTTCTTCCATAAGCCACCAATAATCAGTTCCCTACCTCACAAAATACCCACTAGAGCTCTAGGGTCTTAGGCAGCTCTCAGTGACCATGGTCTGTGGAGTGGCAACTACTTCTTTTCCCCCTTACCAATGAGCAGCAGGACAGACTGTTACCCCTCTCCACCATGCCATCTCCTGGGGTGTCCACAGCCCTACAGAGATAAGCCAAGCCTAAGTGTAAGAAAGGTTTGCAAGATGGTGCTTCTAATTCCAGGGAGCAGTCACTTCTGAGGCAGGCCTGCCAGAGCCTTCCTGTGCTCCTGACCTCAGGGCTGGCTCCAGGTGAGAGAGTCCAGCACATACCTGCAGGCAGGACATGTGACCCAGCTGTCAAATGACTTTGAAAGTCTCAGGCCTGCTTGCTTCCCAGAGAGGCCTGCCATTCAAGATTTATTCCTTCACTTCCTTGGTGGTAGGTTTTATTTCGAAGGGCTTAACAGTGGAAGTGTTTGAGGACTTCAGAAAGACTATTTCAAGAAAGAAACAGTTGGGAGACTTCATCCCATCACACACAAACACACATCCTACATCTGCTAGCCCCGCCCCCTTCTATTCTTCTTTGTATCCGGGCTACAGTTTGGATTTAATGCTTGGCACTCCAGCAACTGTCCTGTGACCTTGAAAAGAAACCATTCATTAAGACTATTTGGCCGAAAAGATAGACGAAAGCCTGAGTCTTTGAGGGATCAAGAAGCTACTTTAATAGTCTATGACTGGCCATCTCTAGCCATTCTTTTAGAAGGAGAGGTAAATCTTGTATGCTTTAGCCACTATTACTGAGGGCTCACATAATCCCGTGAACTTCTTAAAATGACTGACAGGGAATCTTTATCTCAGGGAGTAGTCCCAAACCCTACCACAAGGGGGTAGCCTTGTCCCATAGGCCTCAGTAGAACACCAGCATCAGCGTTCAGTACGGATGAGTTACTGTCTTAAACCACAGCTGACTGCTATGGCCCAGGCTGGCTGAACTAGACTGAGTGCTACCTCACTGGTTCACCCAGATCTCTAGCTACTGTATGTGATTTCCCAAGGAAAGAAAGCATGCGGGGAGGCAGTTCTGACTGCAGCCAACCCACTTGTATTTCTAAACAGAATGAGGAACCTCTGTTCTAAATCACCTTCAAGTTAGTGTGGTATGTGCAGACTTTCCCTTGGTTCTATTTTTGTTTCTTTCAAGATGTGTATTCCTATTAAGACACCTGTGAGAGCACTTTAGCCGGGTGGTGGTGGCGCACGCCTTTAATCCCAGCACTTGGGAGGCAGAGGCAGGCGGATTTCTGAGTTCGAGGCCAGCCTGGTCTACAGAGTGAGTTCCAGGACAGCCAGGGCTATACAGAGAAACCCTGTCTCGAAAAACAAAAACAAACAAACAAACAAACAAACAAAAAAGACACCTGTGTGGCAGCTCTGATAGGTGGAGATTCTTTCCTGAGTATCACTCAAAAGCTCTGCTCCCTGTGAGGTAAAAATCTGCCTGTGGCATGCCATCCGTTGACTCTTGCTCCAGTTCACTTCCAACCAAACCTCAAAACTCCCCAGGCAGAAAGTTTCAGTGATTACAGGCTTGAAGTTGGGGAAACGGTTCATCCAGGTCTCAGGCTAAGAGTACATTGCTGTTATCGGGAAAGAACAATGCTATGTCTGTGAGACCCACTGTGAGCTGACCCACTAAGGCGTTCACAGCAGGAACAGCACTCTGCTGACAGTGTCTGAGCCCATGGCTGTGGATATGACTCCTCCTGGCCTGCCTCCAGTTCACAGGTTAACACTACACAGCTAAGGCTTGAGGATAGATGGAAAGCTAGCCCCCACATCTTCTCGTCTCGATTTCCTTCCTAGATATCTGGTAGGAACAAATGTGGTACCTGGAGACAGCTTACCCAAAGTTGGAGGATCATCCATTCCCCTGAGACATACAGGAAGTTCCCACCTATGAGAGAATCCCAGTGTAAGAGAAAAGATCAAAAGCATTACAAGAAAAGAAACAGCGTCTTACCCCTAGGGACCCCTGGAGAGCTGAACCTAGAACATATAAAATTCAGGCTACCGTGTGACAATGACATGTTTCCTATCTGGGCAATAAGCATGCATTGTTGAAATTTTCTGAAATTCATATGTAATGCATTTACTGGCTTTACCTTGCCAAACCTTATTGGGGATAGAGAATCTGGCATTGCAGAGTGGGTAGGGACATAATGACACATTCTGAAGTGCACCAAAGGGACTGACTAAAGCCCAAACAGCCGCAGGCCTCCAGGTCTTGCACTCAGGTTTCCCAGAGCAGCTAATGTTTCCTTGTTGCTTTATCGTTTCAGGCGCCTCCTGCTCTGGTGCGATGGAGTCCATCACCGATGCTGAGCAGCTGGCTGGCCAATACCCTCCAAGAAGGATGTGTCTAGTCAAGCCCAGAGCCTCCAGGGTTGTTTCAGCCTGATGTCATCCTGGGAGGATATACACTCCGCTGTTATAGGGGCCTGGTGCTAAGGCCACCTTGATGGCAACTTCCCTCTGTCTTTCAAATTGTGGAGAAATGAAGGGGCTTTGAACTACCCTTGGGTGCACCTCCTCTGGATCACCCCCAGGCTCACCTCCTCTGGATCACCCCCAGGCTCACCTCCTCTGGATCACCCCCAGGCTCACCTCCTCTGGATCACCCCAGGCTCACCTCCTCTGGATCACCCCCAGGCTCACCTCCTCTGGATCACCCCCAGGCTCACCTCCTCTGGATCACCCCCAGGCTCACCTCCTCTGGATCACCCCCAGGCTCACCTCCTCTGGATCATCCCCAGGCTCACCTCCTCTGGATCACCCCAGGCTCACCTCCTCTGGATCACCCCCAGGCTCACCTCCTCTGGAATGACCCCCCCATTTCTTCCAGGAATCTGCTATACAAAAGCTCCTTTTCGTCATAACGTATAATCAGAGCCCACAGGATACAGAGAGGCAAAAATGTGCCCTTCTCTCCTGGACCCTGTGAGGATGTAGCAATGTTCCCAGACCTGCCTTTTCAGTTTGCACACTAGATTTAGCGCACATAAACACAGGAAACAGAACAGTGAATATGGGGGTGGACTGCAGGAAGAACCCCCTCCTTCATGCTAATTCCCTTTGACATCACCTTATCTGTTCGCACTAGCCGTCCCACCAACTTCAGCTTTCCTGAGTTACCCGTGGCAGTAGTCTTTTGATGGAGGAGGTCCTGCCTGTGGCTTCCCCACTCGGCTCTCGTGCTCTTCCGTCTAAGGGCTGCCAAATCCTTTCATCTTAGTTCCCTATCAATCACTTTCCAGTCACGATGTCTGAAGTACCTGCAGAAACACCTTACAGGCTCACATTCTGTCATGGCGGAGAAGACACAGCAGGCAGACCACATGGCAGCAAAAGTGTGTAGTGGTGACTTGTTTCCACGGCACTCCAGAAGTAAGAGTGGACACAGAAATGGGTATCATCTCAGAGGCCAGCCCCACACTTCCATTCCCGCCAGTCTGACCTAACCCCTGAAAGCTCCACCGACTACAGAATGGTGCGGCGAGCTGGGGACAAGCATCCAGAAGAGGAGTCTGTGGAGGACATTCCAAAACATAGTAGGTCTACATATTCACTCATCTAACTGACAAAAACCCTACCCTGTCTATAACAACCAGTCTCATGCTCTGACACAGTTTTCCCTGGAAGCCCAGGCAAGACTCCAGACAGTCTAAAGCGGCTGCTCTCAACCCATAGGTCGTGACCCCTTTGGTAAACTTCTGTCTCCAAAAATATATACATTACAATTCATGACGGTAGCAACATTACAGTAATAAAGTAGCAACAAAAATAATTTTATGGTTGGGGGTCACCGAAACATGAGGAACTGTATGAGAGGATGGCAGCACCAGGAAGGTTGAGGACCATTGGTAAAGTATCAGAGGAAACTCTGCCTCCTGGAAGACAGGCACGGCAATGTAGGCTTGGGAGGCAGGCAGTGCTTCCTGCTGCCCAGCCCAGCAGTGGTTCCCGGAGGCTTCCTATAGGTTCTCTTCTTCATAGCAACCGTGATGTCAGCTCTCTCGGTGACCAGGCTGCCATGGTGTTTGCTCTCTCAGCGACCAGGCTGCTGTGAGGCTGATGTAAGATGGTCCCCTCCAGCACTTAAGTTGGCCTGCTCTTCCCTTCCCCACGTTCTTGCCTCAGAACTCACAGGGCTCAGACCCCCACCTTCTGATGTCTCCTTCTTCTCTGTGATTCCTCATCTCTAACACACAGCCTCTGCTTCCCCGAATAGACCCTTTTTTTTGTAGAATTTTAGAACGTGGCATATACTGTCATCACAGCCTGGAGTAATCCTATTCCAGCCCCCCTGCCTCTGACCTGCTCTTAGATACTACTCTTTCAGACTCAGGTTCAATGTTACTTCCTCATCTAGATCATAAAATCACCATGGTCAAGCTTATCAAAGTTCACTATGCATAAGAATTGCTTGGGTATATTTTTTCTTCTTCCTTTTCTGTCTGTCTGTCTTTTATTTTATAGTTAAAATTTTATTCATTTATTTATATATTTATTTACATCATAAATGTTGTCCCCCTCACCCAGTCTCCTCACAGAGTTCTTCCCCCCCCCCCGCCCTTCCCCTTCACCTCTGAGAGGGTAGCCCCTCTGGGTATCCCCCACCCTGGTGTATCAAGTCTCAGCAGGATTAGGCCCATCCTCTCCCACTGAGGCCAGACAAAGCATTTGTGCCAGGGGTCTCAGACCAGCCTGTGCATGTTCTTTGGCTGTTGGCTCAGTCTCTGGGAACTCCCAGTGATCTAGGTTAGTTGACAGGGTTGTTCTTCCTATGGGGTTGCCATCCCCTTTAGCTCCTTTAATCCTCCCCCTGACTCTTCCATAGGGGTTCCTGACCCCAGTCCAAATGTTTGTCTGCCGGTATCTGCATCTGTCTCAGTCAGCTGTTTATGGGGCTTCTCAGAGGACAGTCACGCTAGGCTTCTTTCTGTAAGCACAACATAGCATCTTAATAGTGTGAAGGACTGGTGCCTGTCCATGGGATGGGTCTCAAAATAGGCTGGTTACTGGTGAGCCATTCCTTCAGTCTCTGTTCCATCTTTGTCCTGGCATTTCTTTTAGACAGGGATAATTTGGGGTCAAAAGTTTTATAAGTGGGTTGGTGTTCCCATCCCTCTACTGGGTGTCCTGTCTGGTTACTGGAAGTGGTCTCTTCAGGTTCTATATTCCTACTGTTGGACATTTTGGTTAAGGTCACCCACTTGAGTCCTGGGAGCCTCCCCCATCCCAGGTTTCTGAGACTTCCTAGAGATTCCCTCCAATCCTCCCCCAACAGCTGCATATTTTGCTCATTCTCCTGGCTCTCTGGGCCTCTCTCCCCATGCCTGATCCTGATCCACCAATTCCTCTCCCCTTCTCCTCTCCTACCTTCTTCCTTCTGCCTCCCATGACCATTTTGTTCCCTTTCTAAGTGGGATTCAAGTACCCTCACTTGGACCTTTCTCCTTGTTTAACTTCTTTGAGTCTGTAGGGTATATCTGGGTATTCTAAACTTTTTGGCTAATATCCACTTATCAGTGAGTACAAACCACGAATGTCCTTTTGGGGTCTGCGTCACCTCACTCAAGATGAAATTTTGTAGTTCCATCCATTTGCCTGCAAAATTCACAATGTCCTCATTTTTAATAGTTGAATAGTATTCCATTGTGTAAATATTCCACATTTTCTGTATGCATTCTTCAGTTGAGGGACATCTGGGTTGCTTCCAGTTTCTTGATATTACAAATAAAGCTGCTATAAACACAGTGGAGCACATGTCTTTGTGGTGGGTGTATTTTCAAAATGCAGATTCATTTTTCTTACCTCTGCCCGCCTCCACCAAATTCTAACTCTGTGGATCTGGAACAGTGGTTCTCAACCTTCCTAAGTCTATGACCCTTTAATACAGTTCCTCGTGTGTGGTGACCCTCAAGCATAAGATTGTTTACATTGCTTCCTCATAACTGTAATTTTCCTACTGTTATGAATCCTAATGTAAATATCTGATAGGGAGAATGTCTGATATGCAGCCCCAAGGGGCTCTCTAGACCCACACGTTGAGCATCACTAGTTTGGAAGGAAGCCCAGGAATTTGCATTGAAACAAGCTCACAGGTAATACCAACGATGCTAGTCTGAAATCCACATGACTGACTTAGAGTTATATTGCTCTCATGAAACCCCATGACCAAAGCAACTTTGCGGGGCGGGGAAAGTGTTTATTTGGCTTATACTTTCATTTTACTTTTCAGGACAGGAACTCAAACAGAGAAGGAACCTGGAGGCAGAGGCCAGGTGCTGCTTACCAGCTTGCTCCTCATGGCTTCTCCAGCCTTCTTTCATACAGAACCCAGAACCACCAGCCCAGGGACAGCACTACCCACAACGGCCTGGACCCTTCCCCATCTATCATTAATTAAGAAAATGCCTTACAGGCTTACCGACAACCTGACCTTATAGAAGCATTCTCTTCATTGAGGCTCCCTCCTCCCAAATGGCTGTAGCTTATGCCAAGTTGACATAAAATTAGCCAGTACACTACACCTGGAGTATCTGTTCCCCAAACTAAATTAACCTCCCCTGGATCAGTGACCCTAGAATTCCACACTTGTCTGTCAAAACACTCGATTGGGGGCCAGTAAGATGGCTCAGCCAATAAAGGTACTTGCCACCAAGCATGAAGATCTGAGTTTGGCCCCTGGAACCCACATGGCAGGAGAGGACAACTCCTCCCACTTGTCCTTTAACCTTTACATGTGCATCTCTCCACCCCCAAAATAAATGAATGAATGAATGAATGAATGAATACAAATTAATGTAAAAGGGGGGGCAGAGATACAGCTCAGAGGTTAAGGGCAAGGCACTGTTGTTCTTGCAGAATATCAAGGTTTGAATCCATGCACCCACATGGCAGCTTGTGATCATCTCTAACTCAAGTACCAGGGAGTCTGAAGCCCTCTTTGAGGGCACCAAGCATGCTCAGATGGACATGCAGAAAAAACACTCCTACACATAAAGTCAATGAATTTTTGCTAAAAAAAAAATAATAATCAGTGGTTGTTAATATTCTCTTAGCGTCAAACCTCCTGGATAGGCTGAAAATACAATAAGGCAGATGTGTCCGTATTATTGATGGTTGACTCCCTATCAACTACCACCAGGCTTATCTTCCAGTATATATTCAATAAATCAATACATTTCCAAGGAGGAAAGGAAAGATAGGGGAGTGGTCTCTTGCTGAGTATCTTCCACAGGTGAACAAATTAAATTTGAGGCCGTTTTCAAAGAGGAATCAAGAATATACTGACTACAATTCTGAGGGAAAGTGCCTAGACAACACCTCAGGCATTTTGGAATGTCATCATTTGCATCATCTCTGATGATATCATTTTGTGACGACAAAATAATCCATGAGACAGTATTTCCAGCGAAAAAGCTCGCAGATAACCAATCCATCACAATGACAGCTGCCCCTGAGTAACAAGCCGAAAGAATTCACCCACTTCCCATTCTAAGAGTGGCTTGCATAGGACATATGGGTATGGAATGACATGGACCTAGGACACCACTCCTGGTTCTGTGACCCTGCTTCAAGCTCCAACCTCCAGGAGAGGATGAAGTGGCACTACTCAGGAGTGATCAGTAGGCAGCCAGGGATAGCATCACAAATTGCCTGCACTTGACTTCTGTGTGACTCAGGCTCCTTATTTAACCCTACAGCTTTGATTTTCCTGCCTTTTAAAAAATGGTTCAAAAATCACTATACTAAGTTGACCTATATTAAATCACTATTTTACAGGTTAAAATAGTTGAATTTCAAACAAATTCTGACTAACACCTACTCCTTACACTTATTTAGAGGATTAAATGAGTCAATTATAAGTCATGAGGTCTAAAATGGCCGTTGCACATTGGGTACCACAGAGGGATCTTACGGCATATTTGAGTTTGCTGAAGTCCCCCAAAAGTTGATAAACATTACAGGCATCCAGCAGTTCCACACCTATTATAACTACTCTGTTAGAGTCTAACTTTAAAATCACTAATGCTTTCAAATGAGTCACAGTATCGTCAAGCTCCTGCGTGAGCTCATGACCGTGAAGTTCAGAAGCAAGTTGAGTAGAGACTAGAGAGTAGAGAGAGGTGAGGATCATGGATCTGGAGAGACAGCAGCCCAGGATAGTAACACTCTAGTAAGTGTTGGTCTTATGTCTCCATAATGTTCTGGAAACCCATTTATGTAGGACAGAATGGTTATTCAAAATTTCATGCAGTTAGGCACAATAGATTCCCTTTGCCAGCCTAGATTTTGCTGGCTTTCTTGACTCTCCATGGTATCTTCACCTTTCTCCTTCACATTTCAACATGTTTTCCCATTGGAATCACATGTTAGAATCATGTCAGCCTTTAATCTGGTTTAATGTTTCTCTTTATTTTTAAGCAACCACGTTCTGGTGAGACTTTTGTCCCATATTGCGGGGACAACTTATTTCCTAAGTTACTTTGGTAAATATCTCAGGGTCTTAGCGGGTTTCCTCTGGGCCTGTGGTACAGCTTCTTCCAACAGTTACTAATAAACAGCCAAACTGCCTTGCTTCCTCTCTTGTTCTTCCAGCCTCTCACTATCACAAAATAACCCTCCCGTATTAACTCTTACATGTTTGAAATAACATAACATGGGGTTTCTGTGTTTCTTACCATCCTAATGTGTATTGAGCATACAAATTTGAAATGAATCAGGTCGATTCCAATGCAAATTAGAGGGATAAGCATTCATATAGTCCTGTGAGTTGTATACAGCAAACTGTGTACCTTTCATTCTGCTTTACTCATTGGACATTTATTGAAAATCTAATCACACACACACACACACACACACACACACACACACACACACACACACATCTACCCTCCTACCATTGTCAAAAAAATTAAGACGATAGTTTCTTATGTCCTGGAGGATCTCAAAGTAAGGTTGGAGCTGGGACTGCAGAAGAGACAATGTTTCGATGTGACAGGTCGTGGGGGAACATTCCATTCAGTGGAGGCAGGTGACACTTTGGATGCCTCTCTAAGCTGTCCAGCAACACAGCCATAGGGGAGGGGGCATGTGGAAAATGTCCTCAAGCCAGAATGGGAAGCGAGTGCCAAGGCCAGACCATAGACAGACTTGTGGTGGTTTGAATGAGAATGGCCCCCACAGGCTCATGTATTTGAATGCTTGGTCCTTGTGGTAAAAATATTTTGGGAAAGGGGATATTAGTATGAGGAGGTGTGTCACTGGGGGTGGGTTTTGAGGTTTTAAAAGCCTATGACAGATGTCTGTCTGTCTGTCTGTCTGTCTGTCTCTCTCTCTCTCTCTCTCTCTCTCTCTCTCTCTTTCTCCCTCCCTCTCTCTCTCCCTCCCTCTCTCTTTCCTTCTCCCTCCCTCTCTCTCTCCCCCCCTCTCTCTTTCTTTCTCTCCCCCCCTCTCTCAATGTAAGCCCTCAGCTACGCTCCAGTGCCATGCCTGCCACTCTGCCATCATGCTACCCAGCATGATGATCATGAACTCAGTCTATGAAACTTTAGGCAAGCCCCCAATTATATGCTTTATTTCATAAGTTGCCTTGGTAATGTGTTCTCAGTAGCAATAGAACAGCAACTAAGACAGAGTTGAAAGGTTACAAATGAAGCTGGGATGGAGTCAAGACATCCAGCCACACAGGGTGGCCTGCACCACACTGAGGAACAGTGAGGTCAGTGATAACGGCTTGGCCAGTTCACAGTTGGAAAGATGCTGTTTGCTGCAAAGAGGAAAACCAAAGATTTCTCTAGAACCTAACAAATAATTGGCTGGCTAATAACAGAGGTTAAAGTGTTAATGTTTTTTAAATTCACTAGATATTTTTGAAGGACCTGGCAGTGAGATTGCGTCTGGAGACATAAAGATAAATTAGTTTCTTACCTACAAAGAATCTGGGTTAGTCCTGATAAATATTAAAGGTATACCCAAGAGGAAGGCAGGGATCAAGTAAGTAGGGAAAAAAAAAAATGAAAGATTTCATAGAACAGCCTTTCTCAACCTGTGGGTCGAGACCCCTTTGGCCAACTTCTAGCTCCAAAAATATTTACGTTATAATTAATATCAGTAGCAAAATGACAGTTATGAAGTAGCAACAAACAAACTTTATGGTTGGGGGTCACCACAACATGAGAAACTGTATTAAAGGGTCACAGCATTAGGGAGGCCAAGAACCACTGCCCTAGAGAAAGGGATACTGCCTTGGATACTGTGTTACCTGCTTTTCCTGTTTCTGTGATACAAATACCCCCAATAAAAGCAACTTGATGGAAGAAAGGTTTCTTTGGCTCACAGTTTAAGGGTACAGTGAGGAAGCTGGTCACATTCTGTCCACAGTTAGAGGGAGGCAGGGTAGGCTAGTGTTCAGTCCAGTCAGATTCTGCTCACCATTGCATTTCGTCTACCTACGTCAAATAACCCAATCTAGATAACTTCTCACGGGCACGCTCAGAAGCTAACTCAATCTAGTTAATCGCTCGTAAGTGTGCCCAGAGGCTTGCCTAAGTGATTCTAGATCTGTCAAGTTGATGATCAATATTAACCATTACTAGCAGAGCATGTAGAGCAAGAACAAGCTAGCTGAAATGAGGAATTGATGAAAGATTCATCTGCATTAGCCTGGGACAAACGTTCTTCGCCGTCTCAGAGCATGGTAGAGTCTGAGGCACATAGACCAGAGATACAAAGCCAGATTGAACTCCCACTCTAAATAACTTGTGAATGTCATTGACAGAGAAACATTTCCTCTGAATAAGAGGGACTGGCTAAAGGCTTTCAAAAGGGGGTGCCAGTTATGCAATGAGAGCTACACTTTAGAAACGTATTGTGAAAAATCATATTGAAGCAGAGAGAGCCGCAGGGTGAACACAAGCTACAAGGTTGAGGCTGTGTTTCAGGCAGATGCTGTGGATGATGTGAGCTGGGAGAAGCAGTGGCACGCAGCACACACAGCAACCCTGATTCCACTCCATCCAAGCAGATGTTTTCACGTCAATGGTACCCCAAAGACACCTTAAACATGCTTCTGTTCATCTCTCTCAGGCTTGTTAAAGTCTGTTAAACTGTTTTGAAATGCGTGCCCTGGTAGAGCAGGCTGTTATCATTCCAAACAAGTGTAGGAAGGCAGCCCAAAGAACAGACTGCACAGCTAAGGAAAGTGCTGAGATGGGGGATACGAGGACACGGGACAAAGTGCAATAAACATGCCATAGGCTCATCTCAAAGAAGAAATTCAGGCTGCTACCAGGGAGAAGTGGAAATGGGGGTGTGGCACTCTGGGAGCAGAGGGTTAAAGATTGCAAAAGCTAACACTCTATGAGCCAGGTACTTAGTGAGGGAAGCAGGCTGGGCTGAGGAACATGGATATACACGGCTTATTACTTATTACTTACAGGGCAGAGTCCTGTAAGTCTCTGCTTCGTGGAAACAATGTTGCTAGATTTTGAAAGCTGGGCTTGCATGTGTGCATGTGTGCATGCGTGTGTGTGTGTGTGTGTGTGTGTGTGTGTGTGTGTGTGTGTGTGTGTTTGCATTCACACCTCCCCTAAGAGAAACTAGAAATCTAGATTGTAAAATCACTCACTAATGTTTTGTTGTTGTTTTGTTATTTCTAACTATCATGCTGACCAAATAAAATACATGTGGCCACATTTGGCCTGCAGGTAGCCCACTTATGATCCAAAAAAGTGGCTAGTCTGTTCCTTGACTAAATCTCACAAGCCATGCAAAGCATGCTCCTTCCTTCCATTAGAACACAAGTCACAGGGCCTACCAGTTCACACACAGAGACATCAACTACACCCAAAGACAAAGTTTGGAAACATCTCAGATTACTGGCCTGCGAGTTTGGTATTTTGGGGGGGAGTGTGAAAAATTTAACAAAAGCTATCTAGAAGGAAGGAGACAGCTGTCTCTACCATTGTTTCTCATTTATAAGGTAAAAAGTTTAGGATGGGGAACACGGTGCTGGAAAAAACCGTGATTTAAGGTCTCTCTCAGGAACCAGCACTGGAAGTTATGTTCAGTTATGTCAGCATCTATCAAAGTTATGAAGAGTTCTTATGAATCAATAATATGATGCCATAATGGAACAATCCGCAAAGAATGCACAGAATTTGTGCTTTAAAAGTATACGGGATCACTTTCGCCCATAAGAATGCTTGACCTATTTTATATGAGAAATTTAAGTTATTTTTCAGCTGTAATATTAGAAAATAATTTAAAAGAAAATTGGGTAATAAGCTATGAGGTATTGGGAAATTTAGCGCCATCACATATGCTGGTAGACTATCTTGAATAGCACAACTACTAAAATTAAGATAAATAGTAAATGATTTGGAATAAACTAAACACCATCACTATGGAAACTTGATGGTGGCACACCAATCAGCAGAATGCACTGAAACAAACATAAGCCCAACATATATCAAGTGGGAAAAATTAAGTATAAACTGCACACTAGGAAGACACTCTACCAACTGAGACACTTCTACCATATAATGAGACAGACTCTGTCCCAATTAGATAGCATATGCAACCAAGTAAAACCCCCCAGTGCCAGGAATGGGTTACATATTGTTGAGTCATTGCCCAAAAGCATCCCATAAACACCCCCAAACATCACTCAGTACTGCCAAAGCTATTGGTTACCCTCCACCACATGACGGTTGCTTTCTGGTTTTGAAGACAACACTTACATATGTCACCAAACACAGAGAAGCAGAGCTGGTGCATTAACTAGAAGCTTCACCCCTACTGACTAGAATTCATAGTGCAGGAAGATATTTTGCACACTACTAGAAGAGAAGACAAATCATAAATATGACCCAGTGGCAAACGCTGTGACCTACCACTGTGCAATACACACTGGTGTAAGAGTGGCACAAACATCATGATTGTAACCAACCAATTTTTTTTTTTTAAAAAAATGGATTTAAAGCCCAATCTGAGACAGAACCCTTACCTGGCACCACTAAGGCAGCCAAGAACCAAGAACTAGTTATAGATCGTGGATCCAAAGGGAAAAGCTGCTACTATTCTGTCAAATGAACACACTAATAAAATGACTGTTTTATCTATAGATCAGAGTATCATGCAACCTTCATCAGAGAGGCTTTTTCTTTTGCAGCCAACAGTAATTAACGCAGAGACTCACAACTGAATAATGTGCAGATAATGAGAATCTTTGGAGCACTGGTCCCTAAATGGGAAACCTTTATTAAACCTCTCCCCACAAGGATGAGGCATCCACACATAAATGGAGGGGAAACATTTATAAGAGCTGGAGGAAGTAGATGACACCTAGGAAACAGAATGTTCTAGACATAACAGAAATGAAACACATATAAACTCAGGGGCTGTGACAGCACACATAAGACCTGCACAGATTCAAACCAGACAAAATCTCAACATTGAGAGGGGGAAATGCACACAAATCCACACCCCAGCAAGAAACTATTTGCAACTGATAACTACCAGGAAAGGGATGTCAGTGTTTTCCAATGGAGTATCACTGGGTATTCAACTACACTCCAGGGTAACCAACAAAACAAACCCTATAGGGATTTTTTTGGGGGGGGATGTTGTTTGGTTGGTTTTTTGTTTTGTTTGGTTTTACTGGTTTTTTGTTTGTTTTTTAGCTTTGGTTTTGTTGAGAGAGAGAGAGAGAGAGAGAGAGAGAGAGAATACGTTTTCATAGGTAGGGAAACGGTTGGATCTGGGTACCACAGGTATCCACAGGTATTAGAGAAGAGTAAAAATAAAGTAAAAAAATCTTTTAATAAAGGATTAAAATATTAATGTAAAAACTATTTTAATAAAAACCTTTAAAGTATAAGCTGTATAACACAGGATTGCACAAATATGTACTTACATGTGCACAGAGTATCATTAGAACATTTAAATATGCCCTGGGGAAGGCTGGCAAGTGTAAAGAAAGGAGAAGTTCAGCTTTTGCCATATAACTTTTTGTGCATGTTGAATTATATTGAGACAGATAGCACCCACACATTAAATATACAATAAATACATGGATAACACAGCACATAACATGTGATCTAATAGGTCTAATGTAAGATTGTATTATACATCAAAAGATAAAATCCCATTAACTTAAAAATATTTAAACTATAAAATATTTTATATTTTAGTAAACTACAAAATATTTTACTCCTTAATTCCAACATTGGCTTCATATTCCTAGTAACTCTACCACAACTTTGGCTATTAAACTTACTGTAGTTATTTTTCTTTTGTTAACTGAAATTCAAATTCAAGCCATTATAGCATTTCTAGCCAACATCCTGGCAAAAGTACATCTACAACCACAGAGGTAAGGAAAACGTTAGACCCAGGAGTTTAATTCATCTGCGTAAAGTCTGTGAGCATTCCTCTTCAGCTCATTCTGGCTTTCGGGGAGTTGGGATGATTCCTGAGGTTTGTCCTGGGTAGTACTTCCAACCAAAATAAAATAGACATTTAAAAAACAAATGTGGAAAATTCCACGAGATTTTCTGTTCCCACTGTGTAAAAGCCAGATTGTCCCTTTCAGACAGGGAACCATAAAGGACTTAGGAAATTTCATAAGCTTCGGAGTATAGTGCCAATATAATTAATAAGGCATGGAAATAAGGTTATCTGCCTTACATCATTCCCAAGACTGCACAAGTTTAGGATCACAAGTCCTTGACAACTCTTCCCAACAACCAGATTACTAGGATGCTAAGTGTCGTACCACTGTGGTGTCATCTTGATGGGTACAGAGTTTATCAGCCAGTTCCATGTTTCCCAAAGTCTCCTCCTAGGAGCACCAAATTCTGAAAATCATCAATATTATTACAAGGGGAAAAGATCTTGACAAATACAATTCACAAATCTATTATGCAGAGTTCCCTCTGTACATGACTGACTGTCTTTTAATATGCTAATGTGCATTATGTGTCTTCTAGAGAGGACCGTGATATACAGCATTTCCCCAGATTATTTGACGAAAATTGGCTGTTTTGGTATGAGCAGCTGGATGCTGGATGGAGCAATGTCTATGCAACGTGAATTAGGGAGGTGAGTATTTTAACGGAAAGCTAAATGCTAACACATACGTGAAAAGTCAAGTAGCAAAATAAAACTGCCATAAAGCTGGCTAGGGGGTCACTGCCCTAGTGGCCAGCATGGTCTGACGCATGGCTTGATTTCTGGAAGGGTGACGCAGTGGTCTGGAGCTACAGCGGCTGGTCAGGGAAGAAAAAGCTAAAGCTAAGCCTGGAAATAGGCTTTATCCATCCAGGAGATGGTATGACTGAAAAATGGTGGTGCCAACTAGAGGATGGGGACCTCCAGCCAGGACAAATGGCTCATCAGGCAAGCAAAAAAAGTATTAAATGTATGTAGTCACTGAAGAGGGCTGACACTTTGGGGGCAAGGGTCATCTAAGCCATGTTCACTCAGGACAGCTTTTCACTAAGGAGATCTGTACACAACCCTGGGTGTATAAAATTGGCATACAAGCATTTACTGGTAATAATTCATAAAGAAACTCATTTTAAAACAATTCCTTGGTAAATAAACACTTTTACTACCTAAGGATGAAAGTAAGTCTGTACAGTAATAAGATAGGCATGCTTATTTATAGATAGTGCATTAAAATTTGGCAGTCCTTATGAGCCACCATGAGGATCTGTGGGGTCTTTGGTGCCCCGCAAAGCTGCTTGCCTGACCTCTGACCTTCATTCTGGCCCAAGTCAGACGGCATGGTCCTGTCTCCTCCTCTAGCATCTTCCTCCTCTAGGCAGCTGTCAAGATTTACAACTTTCCTGCCCTAGGGACTTTCTTTTATACTCTAATAAAACTGTCCTTGGAGGAAAGAAAAGAAAGAAAAGAAGAAAGAAAAAAGAAATTGTGGCTGAATGTTTGGTATTATAGAGTGTAATTCGGCTTCAACATTTTTTAAAGAGTTGATTGACTTTTTATTGACTACTCATCAATACTGATAATGTCTTTGAATAAGTAGTACACAGTGGAAGACGTATGCTTTCCTAAGGCAAATTTTATCTTAAAAACTGTTTTATTAGAAACTCAAATCAGGAACCTGAATAGGAATTTTGGAAACCAAACATTCTCCACAATGCAATTAGAGGATACTGTAATTTGATACCTGCAAACCGAGTAGTACTGGCCAGAAAATGTTAAAATCTTTGTTCTCTGTCTTTAAACTGTGATGCTTCTGTATAATCAGAAAACTTGGAAATGACAGGAAACCCCTACAATTCATAACACAGCACAGCCTTGAGTATGAGCTGATGTGGTGTGGGCAGCCTTGCTAGGTGTTTCATGTCACGACGCTGTGCACAGTGCAAAGCACACAGGTTGTGTAGTTCAACAAAGGCTGCTGTACAGTCACATGACACATCAGAGGGGAATAACACCAGAGACACCTTGGATTCATCACACATTTGAGTGTGAATCAATTTTTTGGCAGTTGTATGTTAAGAAACATTTTGATAATGTTAAGGAGAAGAAAATAAGAATTCTCCTAACTCCTGCATTCTAGTGTAGCTCTTTACTTTAACCCTAACAGGCCCTATGAGGACACCAAACTGCTCAACATGGTCCTCTAAGAATATTTCCTCGGTGCTCATTGGAAGAGGAAAAGAGAAGAGGGTCCGGGTGGTTGTGGGAATGAGGTAGAGAAAGAAGGGGCTCGTTCACCCAGGAACTAGCTGTGTGATAAAGTCAGAGCAGGGACTACGAGAGGGGAAGCTGTTGAATGAAGAGCTGCTGGGAGCCGACACCTGCAGGTAAGAACTGCAGAAAGGAGTGGAAAATACGGGGATCATCGTCTCCATGGTAACAGGGGGAACCTTTTTATTGGCAATTTCAGCTTTTCTTTGAGTTGTTCTCATTACCTTTCCTGCTTCTGTAAAAGCATGCATGCCTTTGCAACTTTTTGTTGGATGATTGGTCAGCTCACATGTCTCAAAAAGCTAAAATTCACCAGAGCTCAGGGGTTCCAGGGGAGTAGGAGAAGGCTACTGCATTAGTTTGTGTTCTGAAGCTGTGACTAAAACATCCGGCAGAAATATGGAAGGACAAATGGATGGGTGAATAGATGGATAGATAGACAGAGAAAGGAAGGAAGGGAAGGAGAGAGGGAGGGAGGAAGAGAGGAAGGAAGTAAGGAAGGAAGGGGTTTAATTTTATTTGGGCTCATGATTTCAAAGAGTTCAGTCCATGATTTACCCCCTGAGAACTGGTCAGACTATACGGCAGGAGGAGCATGTGGCAGCAGGGGCTTTTCTTTTCTTTTCTTTTCTTTTCTTTTTTAACCTTTAGTGCACAAGAAGCAGAGACAGGGAAAACACAGCAATGGCTCACTGCCAGGTACAGCCCTGAGGGTACATACCCAGGACTACTTTCTCTAAGAGCTCCCACTTCCCTCCTCTCACCATCTCCTAACAATGTCAACATATTATACATGCAAATATGAAGCCCTCAAGACCTGAGTGTCTCTGGAAATACAATCACAGATACACTCTTCTCATCCCCCAAGCATTCCTTAATCAAACCAAGCTAACATTAAAATTAGCCGTCAAAGATACCAGGAAACCTTTGCCCCAGTTCAGCTCATTGAATGACTTCTATGAAGCCAGCCAGCTTCCAAGACATGGCTTCAGACTTCACCTGGAAGAATTAGAAACTTACTCTGTCAAGAGGAATTCCAACTTCGGTACCCGTGCCTACACTTCCTTACAATTACTTCAAGTGTGGGCAAGATGAGGAGCTCCTTAGGAGCACCAAATTCTGTGTGCAGAGCAATTTGTCTACAACTAATAAAACTGAAGATTTCCAGAAATCCCCTAAGATAGACCTAGAAGTATTCTCATGCATAGACTAGGGGAATGGTCTCAAGAACTCTCAAGGCAAACACCGAGTAGACAAACCTTTTTATATAAGAATAGAACGTTGGAAACAGCTTAAAACTGTTTAAAAAGAGGAGGAGGTCAACTATATTTGTGTACATTGACAAAGGTTGATATACTATACATCTGTGGACATGCTAGTAACTTTTGACAGACACGTTTTGCTAATCTTCTTTTAGGTTTCTTTAAAAAAGTAAGTCATTACAGGTACAGTTTTAACTTTCATTATCACTTCCTAGTCCAATGACAGTTGTCAGAATACATGAAATATTTCATTCGCATTCTGTTGTTTGAGTGTACATGTGTGTGTATGTGCATGAGTGAGTGTGTGCATGTGGAGGCTGGATATAGAGTATCTTCTCCAACTGCTCTACACTTTATGTTTTGAGACAGAGTCTCTCTTTGAACTTTCGGCTTGCTGATTTGCCTAGACCAGCTGCCCAGCACCCCAGAGATCTTCCTGTCTCCACCTTCCCAAAGCTGGAAGAGCTCCAGCCTTGACCCTTCTAACTGACTTCTTAGGTGGATGTTAAGACCCAGAGTCAGGTCTTCCAGACTGTGCAGCAGGCTCTTTGCTGACTGGGCCAACTCCCCAGCCCCATTTAAAATCATTTTAAAAGCTCTATTAAAGTATCATTTAAGCACATATGTTAAAATAAGTAAGTCAGTTTTATACTCTTGAAATAATCACATCAATAAAATAATAGACATACAGAACACTACAAATTTTCCTCATATTCCCATGTACCTTCTTCTTTGCATTTTATAAAACATATTTAAATAAAGTCAGTCAGTTTGAACTTTTTGGTTGGTTCTTACATTTTGCATAACTATACTGACATCATTATTGTTGTATCAATAGTCCATACCTTTTTAATGCTAAATAATATTCTATCATGTAGATAGAGCACTGTGATTGTTAATCTTCATTATCATAGGATTTAGAATCTTCATAAAAACACACCACAGGATGTGTTTGTAAGTGCATTTCCAGGAAAAGTTAAAAGAATAGGGAAGGTCCCTGTAGTGGTTTGAATAGGTTTGGCCCCCCACAGACTCATGTGTTTGAATGCTTGGCCCACAGGGAATGACACTCTTAGGAAGTGTGTCCTTGTTAGAATAGGTGTAGCCTTATTGGAGGAAGTGTCTCTGTGGGAGTGGGCTTTGAGGGCGTCTAGTGCTCAAGCTCTGCCCAGTGTGGAGGAAACATTCTCTCCGGGCTGCAGTTGGATCAAGATGCAGACAGAACTCTCAGGTCTTTCTCCAGCAACAATTCTGTCGGGATGCTGCCATGCTTCCTGCCATGATGATAATGGACTGAACCTCTGTAAGCCAGCCCCTTAAATGTTTTCTTTTCTAAGAATTATGTTGATCATGATGTCTTTTCTTTTTTTTTTTAATTGGATATTTTATTTATTTACATTTCAGATGTCATCCCATTTCCCCTCCCTAGAACCCCTATCCCATCCCCCCTCCTTTTTGTTTTCATACCATTTTGATTACATGTATATATTAAGGTCAGTTCTAGGTTGAGGAACTAGCAATACAATAGATGCAAATAGTCAAGGAACAAACAAGACAATCAATAAACACAAATAGTCAAAGAACAAGAAAGGCATTAAACACAATTCTGTGAACACTCCCATGATCGATGTTTCTAAGGGCTTATCAGGATGACCAAAATATCTGAGCCTACTTCCCTGTCCTAGCCCAAAGTCATTTTCATGTCTGAAACCTACTTCCTTGTTCTAGCCTAAAATGTAGATTTCTGTCTGAAATTACTTCTTTGTTTTAGCCTAATGTCAGATTCCTTGCCTGAAGCCTATTTCCTTGTCCTTGGCCAATGTCATATTCCTGGCAAGCAGCCCATTTCCTTATCCTTGGCCCATGTCATATTCCTGCCAAGCAGCCTCAAAAGCTCTCTGCCTCTACCCTTTTTTTTTTTTTTTTTTTTTTTTTCATTAACAAGACTGAACCTGTCTTAGGTCATTCTGACAAGAATGTCTTTCTTGCCCATCATGGAATATGCATTATCCAAAGCAATAAACTTATGTCTTAGGTTGATAAGGCTCTCTGCAGAATCTTACCCTTGACTTGCCAGCCTGTTAATTTAATAACTCTGTCTGGGGGTCCATTTTTAGGTTCAAGCCATGTACTTTGGCTGCCAACATGTTGATGTTGTTAAAGACAAGCTTTAACACGATGGCCAGGAATAAAAGTATTCCCAGGACAAAAAGGGCTAGCATAATCAAGCTATATATGCCATTGTTTGTTTGGTTTGGTTTGATTTGGTTTTTGTTTTGTTTTGGTTTTTTTCTTTTTTTTTTCTTCCAAGACAGAGTTTCTCTGTATAGCCCTGGCTATCCTGGAACTCACTCTGTAGACCAGGCTGGCCTTGAACTCAGAAATCCGCCTGCCTCTGCCTCCCAAGTGCTGGGATTAAAGGTGTGCGCCACCACCACCCGGCTATATATGTCATTCTTGAAGCGTGACCAAAATAGAAATACTGACCTCAGGCCGTGGGTAATTTTATCAGCAGTATCTACCACATCAATACTCAGCTGAGCAGCATTCTTGGAATTCATAAGCTCACTATGTAACCTTAAAACATCCAGAGAGGTGTTAGAATTATGCCAAATACTCTGCAAGTGTCTTTAAACTTTTTCCTAATTATAATAACTACCACTGTAAATTTTAGAACTAACATGAATCCAATGGTATTTGTCATGACACTTGAGATGGCTCCTTACCCTTAAATTCTGAACCTCCTTCCAGTAATTTGGATAGGATAAAGAGCATCAACCAGTATTGTTCTTAAATGTGACCAGTTATTCAGACTCAGTCATGGACTGGTCTAGAAATCAATCCAATATTGGAAATAACAGTCTTCACTTGGAAGTCTGGTTCTGGATGTTTTCAGAGATGTATATGGAAGTTAGCTGCGGTTCTCATGGTGTCATTTCACAGCCATAAAACCTTAAGACAGTCCCTAGGGCTGGGGTTCCAGACTGAATAAAAAAGAAGAAAACAGCAGAAAGATTCTTCTCTTTCTGCTTCCTGATTGTGCAAGCCAAGGAGATCAGCTGGCACTATGACTCCCCTGCCGTGATGAACTGTGTGTCCCCCAAACCATTAGCCAAAATAAACACTGTTTCTCTTACGTTCTAACAGTTTAGTCACAACAATGAGAAAGTTATCAATATTTCCATAATTTATTTATTTACTGATGATGAATTAAGTTTTGAAAATTCACCGCATATCTGAGATACAGGTCCTTTATCAGGCATATGATTTACAGACATTTCCCCCACTCTGTGTCTTTTTCTTCTGTTCACTTAACATCACTCAAAGATAAGTCTTAAATTGAAGAGTCCAATTTGTTGGTTTATTATTTTGCAAATTTTAGCCCAATGTGTGGCAAAACCATTTTTCTCTCTCTTCTTTTTTCTCTCTATAAGGTCTCCTTATTGTTGTCAGGTATGAACTTGAATCTTGTTTTGCTTGTATTTTAACTGGGATTGCATTGGATCTTGGTAGGGCTGATATATTTTCTTTTTCCCTCTATTTTTACTAAACAGGGTCTTAGGTAGGCCAGGCTGGCTCTCATCTTACTGTAATGTAGCAGAGGCTGATGGATTGTTTGATCCTCTTGCCTCAACCTCCTGAGTGCTGGGATTACAGGTGTGCCCCACCACACCTGGTTCTGGGCAGGGACTGAACCCAGGGCTGGGTACACGACAGGCATACATCCTTACAAACAGAGCCACATCCCTAGCCACAGAATTGACCTCTTAATAACACCAAATCCTCTGATCTTTGAGCCAATCTGTCACTTAGGCCCTCTCTAATTCCTTTCAATAGTGCTTCGAAGTTTTCGATGCACATGTGAAATTTACTTATTTATTTCTAAGTCATATTTTTGATACTGTTGAAAATGGTTTTGTTGGGGGTTTCAGTTGTTAATTGCTTGTGTAACCGTTATAAACTCACCTCTAGTAGCCTGTCTGTGAATATTATATCTTATCTGGCCTCTGGCTGCCATTTGCTGCTATTTTACCATAAACCATGTTCCACAGGTTCACGGGCTAAGGTCTGCCTCTAGGTGGTAGTATCTGGAACATGATGAAAACCCTGTTGGGTGACGCAGTAGGAGGCAGTAGGTCATTAAGGGAAGACCCTTAAAGGTATCTTCCCCTTGAATCCTTCCAGCTGCTGTGTTCCCTGCCTCATGGTCTGAGTTGCCAGCTTCAAGCCTCTCAGCCATGAACTGAAATGTCTGAAACCATGCGCAAACCCCGCCTTTCGCCCTCAAGCTCTTTGTGGTAGGTATTCGGTCACTGACTGATCCACTCAGCATTTCCTCCCCGTGGCAGTGGTTAAGCCGCCCAGTGTTGTATGGGACCTCTTTGCTCTATCCCTGATCTTCCAGAGGAAGCGTTTAGTTTTCCCTTCTTACGTAAATGAAAGTTCTCTTCTATCTGCTTTGCTGGTGGCATCTGGAAACCAGGGTCTGTTCCCTGTCATTGCTCTCTGTTGTTGGAACACTGTTGCTCTCAGGACTGGCTAAGCTGTCGGGTTCACAGATAACACACACAAAAAACCCATGAGCTCCCCTTGTGATCCGATGTGATGTCAGAGGCTGCTCTGCGTTTGCCGCTCCTAATGCTGTTGGAGCTCTGACACTCAGGTCTTTCTCTCACCTGAACGCTTCCTTTAAGCCTCTTGAACTCGGACTTCCCATGTCATCTGCCCCTGCCCCCTTCGGCTTCCTCCTACGCAGCACAGAGGTCATCTCCCTAGTCTTTTACGTCATGTCCTAGGACACCGTGGCTCCTTTCTGCAGTCCCCTTTGTTCTGACCCTGTAACGCCTTTAGGATGGGAAGGAAAAGGAAGGTTAGAGAAGATGATAAACAAGACTTTTTCAAGCTGCGTCAGCATGTTAGTGTTCTTCACTTCCTTTTTTTTTCCAAAAGAACTGAGTGCAGTTCCCAGCACCTACTTACACACACACACACACACCCCACACACACACTAACACATTTAGAAAATTCCAGCTCTGATGTGATGTAAAAATAACAAAGTGGTTGACCTTTAAAATGTTCCACGAATGAGACCAAGAGACATCTTGATGGTTCTTAAGCATTGCTTAAGGAATTGAGGGATCTGTTTAACCTTTGAACCCTGTGAAGAAGGAGACTGAACTTTCTATCACCTTAGGAAGAGGAAAATAGGATCAATACTGACTTAAAGAATAAAGAAACCTAAATGTATTATTTCTTAAGCGCCATGATTAAAAAATTCATATTTGCTACAGAGTAAAGACTTAGGAAGCAGAAAGTTTGGAGGTGTCACCAGATATGAGAAGGAAGCCATTAAAAGAAGGACTAGGGTTGTGGAGAAAGGACAGCTGCAAGTTGTGGTTTGAACATTGCCCTTGGCTAATGGTTAAAGCCTTGCAAATAGGTGAAATTCCCCAAGGAAGCTGGAAGACAAAGAGCCACCCTGGACTTCCATCTCTGCCTGCAACATCAGCAGTTGGAGTGAGAGAAGGGGAAAGGAGACTGGGAAGAAGACTCCATGGCCAGCCCAGTGGTGAATCAGCCTGTTTCAAGCATCAGGAAGCCCAGAGAGCATTGTGAGGATAACAGCACCCATGCTTTGGACACAAAAGCAAAATGAAGCCGAGAAGCCATTAGATCCAGGACTTAGAGACTGCTCATATCCTGCCTGACAAGTATAATTTCAATAAAAAAGTGAATGTTAAATTCCCACTTCAGACCCTCTAGGAGGAAGTTGGGTGAATTGTCTGATTTGTAGATTGTACTAAGAATTTAGCTTTGAGAAGGAGAGGATTGAACAGGGGCACACGGCACAAGCAGAAGGGCTTTCTAAGGGGGAGAACATAGGTATGGGTTTAATAATAATCACTTTCTGTGTTCTCAACTATTACTACTGTAAAACATTTGTTATATTCAGAAGCCTTATTTTTAGAGAGCTAATTCACCCACTTAGTGTAAAAATAAAGAAATTTGCATTTAAAATGTAAATGATATAAGCAATAAATGTTTTCAAGTCCTTTATACAAATGGGAAATGTGGCTCTTTTCAGTTGAGTTCATGGCTCCTTTTGACTCACCAACTGCTGACGTGAGGAGCTTTGGGCTGGAGAAGCTGGGCCAGTAGGCTGTCTTGGCCAGTGTTGTAGGGCAAGCGAAGGAGGCCTCTCAGGGCAAGCTTCAGAATGCCTCTGCCTGCTTTCTCTAGTTTCTCACTGTCTGCTTTTCACAGGACACTGGTGTTCCCTCCGCACAGCACATGCTGTATGTCCATGATGACTTCAGTGATACACCATGAAAGCAAGCTAAAGAAAAATCTGGAAACTGTGTGCAATCCACAATGCCCCATCCCAGCCCGCTACCAATTTAAAGCCGATTTAGAGACACAACCCAACCAGTAACTGGAAACAAAAGTGGGTGCAGACAAACTCATCCTTCTATTCCTTCACTGGGAGAAGGGGGTTGAGACTACTAAAAGCTGAAGGGGGTAGGGTTGGAGGCAGAAGGGCGTTATCACTGCTCACTGTTAAACACCGGCAGTTGCTGTGGCGTGCATTGGCATCATCATAAGGCCTTAGAAAATCCAGATCCCAGGTCCTGTCCTCTGGTGACAAAACCAAATTTATGAACTCTTAAACCCAACTCTTATTCTAATACTTGCAATTACATCAATTTTTATAGGAGCATGAGGCGAACTAAACCAAACACAAACACGAAAAATCAGAGCATACTCATCAATCGCTCACATAGGCTGAATAGAAGTGATTCCCCCATGCAACTCTAACCTTATACTACTAAATCTTATTATCTATATTATTCTCACAATTCCTATAGTTACAGTACTACTAATAAACACCTCTTCGACAATCAATTCAATCTCCCTACTATGAAACAAAACACCAATAATCCTAACAATAACGTCTCTGTTCGTGCAAGTCTCATCCTTAAACTGTTGTTTAAAGGATCCAGGGATGGGAAGATGGCGGATGCATTGGGAGGCTCTCTAGAGATCAGACAGCTGAGGGGCCAATTACTGACACATCAATTCGCAATTTACAAGACTTTGGAAGGAGAAACGGAAAGGACCAAGAAAGCTGGACGCTACAGAAACCAAGTATGAGGCTGGTGACAACAATGAAGCACAAATCATATCATTATAGTCCCACTGGCAGCATCTGTGTGCTGAGTCTATTTTACACCGAAAGGCTAGACCCAGAACAATAACAAATTATACTAACGCCAAGGCCAGAAAATGTCCTGAATTCCTAAGCAAAGATAGTTTCAATGGACTGCTGGGGTTGGGGAAGAAAGAAAGGACCAGGCTTTGTGCTTTACTTGGAAGCTGAGCCAAGACCTGTGCACATTCTATAAGGCCATCTCATGGGGTCTTTCTTCCTTTTTATGGTAAGAAATCCCCCCTGTAGAGTTGTTAGTTTGCCATACTGTTGCAAAAAAATATACAAGGCAGTCAAATTATGAAGAGAGAAGGTTAGTTTGGCTCATCGTTTCAGAGATTTTAATCGAGGGTCAATAGCCTCTGGGAGCTCCGATAAGGCAGGACACCATGGTGGGAGTATGGGACAGAAGAAGTGGCTTCCCTCATTGTGGCTAAGGAGCAAAGGGAAAGAATGAAGAGGCTGGTACCCTGGTCCCCTCTAAGGGAACAATCCCAGTGACCTAACATCCTCCCAACAGGCCCCTCCTCTTAGGGATTCCACAATCTTCCTAATAAAGTCATGGGCTGAAAACAAAGACTTCAATGTGTAACCATTAGAGAAAGTTCCAGATGCAAACTACAGCAAGAGATATAGCTTTGACGGGAAAGTCTTCACATCTTTCATGACTTAGGATCTCCCCGTCAGAGGCATAAACAGATAGAGGTATGTAGTAGCCATCCCTCCTGTCCTTTCCTAGGCAGCCTCCCCTTCCCTGGCTGTGTTGTCTTCCTCTTGCCCTCACCACAGGAAGCCCTAGATGATCGCCCCACACACTTCTGAGCCAGACCAGCCCTCGTCTACTCACTGACCTCAGCGAGCAACATGTCTTCCTTCCTCTCCCCAGCTCCACGTGTGCATCCTCTCTACTCCAGCCAGCATCTACCTTTCTCTCCTCTACCAAACAGACCACGTGGATAGGAAGATGGTCCACCCTATGGTAGACCTTAGTGACTTGTCAAAATGAGATTCACGAGTCCGAACGTGGTAAGAGTTGATCTAAAAATCATAGTTCCCACTGCCAGGTCCCCAGCTACCTCTCTCAACTGTCACAGCCTTCATGCCACACAGCTTAGAAGAAACTTCGGATTGACTGCCTCCAAGTAAAAGCAGGATACAGCTTTCGTGAATGTGTTAGTCAGCTTATCACTGTGACAAAATACTCGAGACAATGGGTGTATACGAAGGGAAGGTTTGATTTAATTCTGTCAACTCTAACTTAAGTTGTGCGGTCACCAGAAGGGAGGGAGAATGTTTGACTGACATCATATAGCACCCCATTAAAAAATGTAGAAGAAACTGCTTGACAGAATGGGTCGGAAACTTCATCATTTCTTTCTAAACACGAGGAGTATGGAATGGGGTGAAATTCAAGCCTACAAGCTGCACTCGCGCATGCGCATTTTGAGACACCAAACCACACACGTCCAGCCTGGAGATGGAAACTGGACTCCAAGCCGCAGCAAGGCTCTCTGCTTTCTTTGGGAGTGAGCCAGAAAGAGATAAAGGAAGTGTTGTCTCGGGGCAGCAGTAAACAGGCAAGGGACCAGAGGGCTTTTAATAAAACAGACCTTTATTGGGGCTAAAATGACCCTAGGCTGACCCCACCCTAAATCCTGACAACGTCCAACTACAGGAATTTAAAGGAACAGAAGGCAGGCATTGCATCCCTGTACCCAGAGCAGGAAGCAGCCAGGACCTACAAGCAAGGAATGCATACACACATCTCCTGCGCTGCAGCCCAAACAGTTTTCGGTCCAGACGCTGATGCACTTCTGCCTCAAATTTCTATCCTGTGACTCACAGGGAAGGCCCGAAGACAATAAACTATCCTGAAGACCCAAAATAGGTCCTCCTCCCCTCCATCGTCAGGGTGAGCTTCCTCGGGCATTTCTTTCTTCCTTTATTAGCCAGGCATGAATGGTAACATTGCCTGGGCTGAAGAACTCATCTTTGTCACTGGTAAATATATTTAAAAAAAAAAAAAAAAAGGAAAAAAAAAAAGAGCCACATTCATAGAAAAGCACACCAGCAGTTCATTGATTAACATCCAGTGCCACAGCCCCTCTTTGGAATTAAAAACACTTTCAATGACACCGGATGGAAAGGCATTGTAGGAAAAAAAATATTTCTTAGACAGGATTGTCATTAAAGTGTGCCAAAAATAGAACTGTTTTTATTTAAGCATTCTCACTCCTCCAGCTTTCCCCCTTCCCAGCAGCCTGGCAGACAGCAAGGCTGTGCACAGGGAAATCACCAGAAATAGAGAAACTGGCTCCATTCATTTAAATCTGAGACACATCAAAAGCAGCCCCATGAATAAGGCCTAGATGATGTGTCCCTCTCCCCAAGCCAGCACAAGTGACAACTAGGCAAGGGGATACAACTGGATTGAAAATTCACTGTTTAATAATCTCCAGGAGAAATGTAATTTTTTTTTTTTATTTTAGCCCCACTACCAGTCTTGTAGATCAGTCCCTTAATCTCTGATACCTCACAAAGAACCAGAATTGGTTTCTTTGTCTCCAGCTTTGAGCTCCCATTTCATGGGGACAGAACTGACTTGTGGAATTTAAAAACTCATCTTCTTGAAGGCCAGGCTCTTTAGGTTCTGAGGTACAGGGGAGTATCTGGTTTTGGTTGGTTGGTTGGTTGGGTTTTGTTTTTTGGTTTGGGGTTTTTTGGCGGGGGGGGGGGGAAGGAGTGGTTTTGAACTTTTTAATCTGAAAATTTAAACAATAGGAAAGACTGCAGTGACCCAACCTATGAAGCATCACATTCATGTATGTTTTTAAAAATTAAAATTTTGGGGAGCTGCCTCAGTCAAAAAAGTGCTTACCACACATGCATGAGAACATGAATTCACATCTCCACGCCTCACATACAAAGCAGACTAGCTCCATGTGCTTGCATTTCCAGCATGGAAGAAGAGGAGACAGGAGAAGCCCTGGGGCTTGCTGGACCCCCAGTCTAGAACAAATTTTAGTTTCATATTCAGCAAGAAACCTTGTCTCAAAAATGTAGGAGAGAGCAATTGGAGAGGACATTCAACAGTGACCTCTGGACTACACACACATGCACACACAAACCCATATATACCCAAATTATAGGTTCACAAAAACAGTGGTACCTAAACACATGGTTCAAGTAGCCGGCAACATTAGTGGAGTATGTTCTGTGTACAAAGACAAGTCATGGTTACTGCACTTTTAGACCCTGAATGTCTTTACATGGGGTCTGTGTGCTTGCTGCCCTAAGACCTTAGTATTCTCTCTTTGGACTCTTAACTTACTATTGAATACCATATGATACTATCACTGTCCCATTTGTATGTTTCACAAGTCTTTCTCTTTTCTTTCTTTCTTTCTTTCTTTCTTTCTTTCTTTCTTTCTTTCTTTCCTATCTTTTTTTTCTGAACCTATACTATCTTCTGGTTTTTCTAACTGCTTCATCTCCCTTTGCATCTGAGGTCAATCCCCAATCTGCCTCCAAGCCCATCTTTCAAAGCTAAGTAGAAATGTCACATTCCCTGCATGCTGTGTGCTGTTCCCTGCAGTAGACTTGGCTGAGACAGAAAAAGCAAGGACTCTGGCAACAGCCCGGCCAGAGTTCAAATCCTAGCTCTTTCCACGTAAGACTTGAGAACCCAGTTATTTTAATTATCTTAATATATTTGAAGCTCCCATCTAGTGATTTCTTAAGTAAAAATGATTTGGATTGCCAGTAAAGGCTTGTTGTGAATATCAAAAGAAGCTATTGTTTGAGACATATGTGATTTCCGGCAAAGCCCTGGGATTATTTTTGTGTGCTTTTCTAATGTTATAGTCTGCTTTTACAGCGTGGTGGCAATTTCTTTATTTGTCTTTTAATGAAGTATTTGAGCCTTTGTCTTCAGGGTCCTCTCAGTCACAGAGCAGGAGTCCCCTTTGCTATACCCTTGTGTACCCCAGCTACCTCCCTTCTTGGTTCTCAGTGGAGGTTGAAATTAACCACTCTTAGTTCTCTATTGGCAGACGCAGGTTGGAAAACCTTGTCAACTCGTACAATTTTAGATTTCTTTTCTCGTGTCTAGATTTTTTTGCCCACATTATTTGGATTTTAACCCCTCCCCAAATTATGATAAATAGATAACAGTAATAATTTGTTGCTTGTATGTTTGTGCATATACATGTCTGTGACTTTCCCTTACATAGTATTTCCTATGTACCCAACACAAGGCTTCTTGTCTTTACATATTCCTTACCTAACCCTCATAACAAATCTGGAAAGGAAGGAGGTATCATTTAGTCTTCCTTTTAAAGATGAGAAAATTAAGGCTTGATTGAAACCTTGCAGCAAGCATATGATAAACTTGAATTTCAGCTAGAAAATCTATTTTCAGAGACCAAGATACTTACACCACCCAGCACAGCCTCTAACTTTCTATCTCTGGATAAACCATAAAGCAAAAGGCAAATGGAATTAGTCCAGTCAAGTACAGATAATATGACCCAATCCAATCGATGTTCTGATTGGCTAGCTCAGGAGCCCATGCATAAACTTGTACATAACTGAAAATGACCAACAGATATTTTGCAGCCCAGCAGGTAGGTCTCGTAGGAGGCCCTCCTTGCCTCTCTCTGCTAGATCCAGGTGTAACCTGCCAAGAAAAGCATTTGTAAGACTCAGGATCTGTACCATCATGGGGACACCCTAAGATCTCAGAAGAGGAACCTGGCCACAGTCTTGGCTCAGCCAGTGATGCAAAAAGAAAATAAAAATGGCCCCAAAAAGGACTTAATGTTTGGAACTGAAGCTGTGGATGGGTGCCTAGGTCCACAGCAAGCGCCTGAGAGCTGAGGAGCTTACAACCATCCTGGGGTTGTACAGAGCTCCTTTGCTCCAAGGCCTCTAGACAGAGCCTCTCCTCAAACTCAAGTTTGAGCAAGTCATTTGGGACCTTGTTTAAAATACAACTTCCGACTCAGCAGACCTGATTTCTAACAAGCTCCTGGAGGACCCACAGAGCTGCAAGGGCCTATGGAATATCAGCCTTGGGAAGACATTTACATGACATATCCGGCTTCTTACCAAAGGACTTTTTAAAGCTCATAATGGGTAGGCTGAGTTGTAAATCTTTTTTCTAAGATTTATTTACTTTTTTATTTTTATGTATGCATATACGTGTGTGTGTGTGTGTGTGTGTGTGTGCGTGTGTGTGTGCGTGTGTGTGTGTGTGCATATACGTGTGTGTGCGTGTGTGTGTGTGTGTGTGTGTGCGTGTGTGTGTGTGTGTGTGTGTGTGTATGCACACATACGTGCAGATTCCCACAGAGACCAGAAGAGGGTTTTGGATTCCCTAGAGCTAGAGTTATAGGTGGTTGTGAGCTACCTCACATTGGTGCTGGAAACCAACTATGGCCGCTCTGAGCAATCTCCAATCCCTCTGCTGCCAATCTATAAGACTCTGTAAGGTAAAGAATCCTTAAAATTTGCCCTCCATTGGTTAAGATTCGGTTCTAGTTTTTAGTTACAAAAAAAAAAAAAAAAAAAAACCCAAGAGTAACAGTGACATTTCCCCTTGCTTTATAAAGGAATCTAGACAGACTAGAATTTGCGTGGGTTCCTGGAGGCCACAGAGATCTAGAATCTGCCTATGGAGATGTTCACATCACTTCCCAAGGTAACGGGACCAGTTCCAATCATCATGGACACATAATATGATCAGGAAGAAGAGCAGAAGACAGGCACGCTGTCCTTTCCAAAGACACATGCAAGAAGTTGTACACACAGTTTTGCACTTCCACATCCTTGCCAGAAACCTCATCACACAGCAGAGGGTCAAGGAAGAGAGAGTGATGTGCTCCTCCGGTGGAGCCACCATAGTCACAGTTAAACATCAAGTATACTACAGTGAAGATACAGAGAGTGGATAGACAGAGTGCTGAGCTCTTTCCAACACAACGTCTTAAAGCCAGAGAATGATGGGTCTGATCCCTTCCGTAAGCAGCTGGTTGTAGGGCATGCCAAGATACACATCCAAGTATCTAGGGTCGCTTTCAGGCTCTTACCCAATCACTACACAGTTCTTCTTCAGATGCTGTCCTTCTTATGCCCAGTGGCAGAGTGGAGACCCCAGGGAGTCCTCATCTTGTCCATTAGAAGTTGAAGCCCTGTTAGGAACACTTGGTTAAGTCGAAATTGCTAAGCTCCCACTAGACATTGGGGGATGCACTAGTGCCTCTCCAAAAGAGGCAACAATGCTGGAGAATGAGGCCTGGGGGTGACTGCTGCACCATCTGACACCCTGCGATAACAGGCAGAGGGCAGCATCGCAGTTATATCATTCAGCCATTTTGTTGCAAAACCAGACTTCAGGAAAGCATCTCTGTGAACAGATCTGAGAACAATGCTCAAGGCTTCGTCTTCATTTCACTGTCTTTAAATGTTGACCTGCCGTGGGAGGCAGTGAGCCACCTTCTCACCCTGCATCCCTGAGCAACTGGGCACTAAATAGGAAAAGAAATTGAATGGGAGCTGGGAAGAGGTAGACGTGCTCACTTTCTCTTGGGTGCCTATATTCTAGTCAGGGTGTTTACATACTGATTTAATGTTGATTATGATTGATGATACAAACCGGTAGCGATCAAGGTGAGAACTATTCTGGGTAAGTATGTCTCTAAAACCCACCTGATTGGCTCAGGATGGCTATCAAGGAGCCTTTCACAGAGACTTCCTCTCATTATATCTGCAATCCACCCTTTCTCCTCAGCCACATTCTTTCACACCCTGACTCTGTGTTCTTCATTTCCCAGTAATTAGTAAATTATAACCGCTGCATCTCAAGTTCGTGACGTTCATTTGCTGTTTCCCAGTAATTCGTTCCATTTGGTATTTGCTTTGAAAAAGAAACCAAAGTCCGTACTAATGCAGCACACACGCCCTGGCCTCATTTATCACGTTCTGTGGCTGGTCCTGAAGCCTGACAGGCAATTCAGACTTTCTGAATGCGATTCAGGCATTGATTTTAATCTATAAAGCTTGAGCGTCTGGACTCTGGCTGCCATGGAAATGAAATAGCTTCTTCACACACTGCTGCTAACTGTTCTGCAACGTGGGTTTCTGAGAAGAGCTTCTGTACTTTTTCTGATGTAAAAATCTCTGATATGAATAGCTTCTTAGCTTTAACCACCACCACTGTTAATATAGAAGAGAAACCCCAAGTAAAGACGAATACACTTAACATGCTTATATCCGTGACCTTACACACTAGATTATTAATAATGTCTACTTAGAAAGAAGTTTGAAAATATACATCACAGGTGGCCATTGCTATACATTTTGTTTTCAAACAGGAAATCTGGAAGCCCAAGCAGGATACTGGATACCAGAAAGCCAATGGGGAAACGAGGTGTTTAGATATTGGCCTGTAATCTGATTTTCTGTCATCCAGACAGGAAGTTGATGGCAAGGAAATGATTCTAGAATGCATGCATTATGGAGGGGGGAGGGATGGGGAGACAGGAAGTAGTGGCATGATGCTTAAGCTAGAAGTATAGCAGCCAGAGTGACCCATTGAGTTATGAGTAGATGTAAAAGAAATGAATGTGTCAGTGAAGTGAGAGGCCAGTCTTTAAGGCTTCACACTGAACTATTCCTAGAAAGATAAATGTATGGAAACAGAAGACAGTTGTTGCTGGGGTCAAGAGGGAAGGGGGTGTGTCCAACTACTGCATGGAAGGTGAGGGGAGTTAGGGAATAAAAGTATTCTATAAGATGATATAGGTAGATATATGTTGCTGTACTTTTTTTTCAAAACACACAAAGCTACGTGAAAGACAGGTGATCTTGAGTCAGTACAGGAGAGACTTACATTTGGGAGGCAGCGCACAGACAGGACTGGGGGCTATTTGGGAAAGAAATCTTTGTGCTTTCCTCGTAACTTTTTTGTGAACGTAAAACTGTTCTCAAGGAAAAAAAAATCCTAAAAAAAAAAAAAAAGAAGAAGAAGAAGCTGGGGGAAAAGAGTAGTTGCAGGCAGTGTGCCCAGGAAATATGACACCACCTTTGTTTGAGTGGGCCACGGGGGCTGGGAAAGGTGGGGGAGGAGCTCAGACTGCAAAGGGGATTTAAATGCTCTTCACCACAGCTCCACTTTCATTCTCTGAAGCCAGCCGAAGGTTCTGGCAGCCTGCCCTGACTGCTCACGTGGCCTTCATTCCAGAATGCAAGTCCTTGCTTCAGCTTTTTAAATTCCAATGACACTGGCATTAGCAAAGAATGTGATAAAGGAGTTGACGTGTTGACATATATATATATATATATATATATATATATATATATATATATATATCTCCCAAATATGAATGGGTCCAAGAGTAAGGAACTTCAGTAAAAGTAGAAACAGAAAAAGATGAACCAACCCCATTCTCAAGTAAGTAGCGGTGGTTGGGTCTGCTCATGTAACTTTATTTTTTCATAGAAGAAGGCTAGAAGGCTGCTAGTTCATACCTCATTAGAGACGAGGAGAGAGTCAGAAGGAACTAGAAGAAACCAGAAGGAACACACATTTAATTGGGTCCTTGAAATAGAACTTCCCATAAAATGTTCAGTACCAATAACTTACGAGGTAGATGCTAATCTCAACACCCAGGGACAGGAAAAGGTAAACTCTAGCACACTTTTCCAGGATCCTCTCTCTGTCCTTCTCCAATTACTCAGTCTATTTTAGCATTTGAAAGCTCTACCCAAAGGAAGAACTACACACTTAACAACACTTATATTTTCCTAGGGGTTTACATTCAACAAAGCTAAGGCAGGCTAGGATATGTAGCTGCCACCATTAGCCCAGGTATATGCACTCTCGCTTTTTCAGTACTACAAGGTAGAGTCCTGCTGGTAAATCTCAAAGTGATGCCATCATAGAGTTGATTCCCTCAGACTCACGGCAGTAGCATGGACCATAAATACAGACTGCCCTTTTCTATCTTCTAACATGAACTTGCAGGGAGCCTGTGATGCATTGTCCAGATGTGTGTACATCCTTACAGAAAAGAGGAGACAGCTGACTTGTGATTGGCCAGCTCCAAGCTAATCCCTTGTCAGTCCAATCAGACAGCTACACAAACGGTGTAGAAATATTACACAGTAAGTGAAGCATGAAAAGAGGAGCTGACCACTCCTAAGTACCAACACCATAGCCATTCACTCTTAGGGGGACTTGATGCCTGTTGTTATTGCCCCGGTCCTCAAGCTTAGTTCATTAGTCCATGTAAGGTAAGTATAGCATCCATCCTACTTAACAGTGCTTTAATGAACTATGTGATAGTTTGAATGCAAATGGCCCCCATAGGTTATTAGGTAGTGGCATTATTTGAAAGGATTAGGACATGTGGCCTTGTTAGAGGAAGTGTGTCACTAGGAGTGGGCTTTAAGGTTTCAGAAGCTGAAGCCAGGACTAGTGGCTTGTTCTCTTCCTGCTGCCTGCCAATCTGGATGTAACAGTCTGAGCCGCTTCTTCAGCACCAAGTCAGCCTGCATGCCACAGTGCTTCCTGCCTTGATGACAATGGACTGAATCTCTGAACTGTAAACTAGCCAGAAAATGAATTCCTGTGCAAGAGCTGCTTCGGTCATGACGTCTCTTCACAGCAACAGAAATCCTAATTAAGACAGGCTGCGTCCATCGAGACACTACTTTCTTAAACAGAAACCTAAAGGGTGAATCAAATGTCAGCAGTTGGACTATAAGTAGGTGCCTTCTCTTAAAATGGTTAGAAAGTCAAACTCAGACCCCCCCACCCCCCCACCGTGGGCTTACCAGATTGTCTCTAAGAAACTGGAGTTGAAAGAGGTCAGCCCTCCTGAGGAACACACAGAGAGCATGAGACCACGAGGCCATGGCTCTGAGAAATCCTGCTCTCCACTGTGCTGAGGATGCTGGACCCCAGTCAAGGCAGTGTTGTCTCACCTCCTCAGAAAACAGCAGGGATGAGAGACAAAGATTGGAGACACTGAGGACAGTCGATCTTTGGAACCAGTTACTCTTCTCATCTTTGCCAGCAGTTGGGTATCCCTTATCCTCAAGTATATTCTCCTTTTGCATCAGCGAGTTAACATTGGCTTCCATCACTAGCAGCCAGTGTGGTCCATTGGCTGGCGTTCTCACTCTGACAGCTACCTGAACAATGACCAGTAACTAAATGACCTCAACAGTGTATTTTGCTTCCATGTATCTCCTTGTTCCTCAAGAGTTTCTGGGAGTCAATCTTACTTACCATTCAATATTCAATATTTCTAGAGGTCGCCACTCTCGTGTGGCCCTACATTCATCACAGCATCCTTCTAGATTGAGTGTGTGTGTGTGTGTGTGTGTGTGTGTGTGCACATCTTTATCTATTGTTAATTGTCAGAATTCTGGGTCTCTTGGCTCAATATTGTCCCATCCTCTCACACCTGTTCTCTGTAGTTGCTTGTTATTTCTGGCAGATGGTGGTGTGAATCTAGTGAATGCCCCTTCTTCCATCGAAACCTCAAACTTTCTCTGCCCTCCCCTTAATTTTAGACACTACCCTCCTTCGACTCTTTCCTTTTACAATTTTGACATTGACTCAAATTCATGAACAACTAAAAGTTATCTCATCCTTTGAAACAGACAGACAGCCATTCTTTAAGGCTTCATTTAGGTATTTGATGGTATTTGATTTCTTTCTTTCTTTCTTTCTTTCTTTCTTTCTTTCTTTCTTTATTTTTTATTTTCAAGACAGGGTTTCTCTGTGTAGCCTTGTCTGTCCTGGAACTCAGTCTGTAGACCAGGCTGGCCTTGAACTCAGAAATCCACCTGCTTCTGCCTCCCAAGTGCTGAGATTAAAGGCGTGCCCCACCACTGCCCAGCTAGGTATTTGATTTTGATTGCCAGAGACTCATATAGGTCTTCGTTTTAAAGATTATATAGAAAGGTCCTGACAATACTTATCATATAGCAAATATATTTTAGGCTGAGAACATCTGAAAGTCTTTCCTATGCGTTTTCCTTATTTTTCCCATTGCTGTGACTAAATACCTGAAAAGAAGCAATTCAAAGGAGGGACACTTTCTCCTGGCTCACAGTTGGAGAAGATCATTCCATCATGGTAACAGCAGTATCAGGAAGCCAGTTAGCCACCTGCACCCTGGAACCAGCACATAAACAGGAAGTAGGATTGCCCCACAAAGCCTCAGGCCTACCATCCCCCGCCCAGTGACCAGCTTCCTTCAGTAGGCTTTACCTCCCAAAGGTTCCACACCCTCCACAAATAGCACCAGCATCTAGAGAGCAAGTGTGCAAACACAAGAGCCTTTCACATCCAAACCACAACACTACACCCGTCAATTTACTGAGAGGCAAAACTCAGTTTCTTTCACAGAAGCTGAAAGAGGCTGTTATTTTACTCTTCAAGCCTTGCATGCTGCTAGGGACTAAGTATCCACAGGCAGCTTGGCCAGTACACCCCTCGACCCCCAAAACCAGAAGCTAACTAGGAGAGAAGAAAGCACAGATTCTCCATCAACCAGTAGCAACGACGACAGCAGCTGGCAGAGGTGCCATGGTGGAATCTTCAGGAGTACTTTATGGGGATGGCTATGCCCCTTTTGCTCCCAAATAACTGCAAGGCATTTCTAGACCCTCTTTAGCCCCTTGTAGCTCCCAATTAATTAGACAGAGACCTGGTATTTTTATTAACAAGCTGCAGACCTGAGCAGGGCAGGTTCTAGGTTATTCTAACTCCCTATTTACCTCGTTGCCACAGGCCCCTCCTTACCTGCAGTTTAACTCTCACCCTGGCTTGTTCTGCTCCATATGTGTCCTCCCGGAGAATCCCTTGGTGACTTGGTTATCAGGACCCTCTGCCTCATGGGTACCTCTTTTCTTCCTTTCTCGGGCTCCTCTTCCTCTGTCCACCCCTCTGGTTTCCCTGGGACACGCCCCCCCAACTGAAATCAGAAGTCCCATCCTTAATCTCTTCTACCCAGTTAATTGTCCAATCAGTTCTTTATTGACCGATCAACAGTGATGGAGAAGAAGGTTTACAAAACACTGACTGTGATCCTTCATAAAAATAACAATACCAAAGTCTTGGCCTATAATCAACTCCTATGGAAATCAGCATTTGACTAATATAATACAAAGACCACCTTTGCACAGTGCACAGAAAGATTATCCCTATAGGATCAGTGCCACTCCACAAGGGCAGTGGTTTCTAAACCAGCCAGCTTCTAGGGCATCGCTCAGGTTCTATACCTCCCCCTCCTTCCTGCCACAGAGTCTGCAAAGTTCCCATCCTTTCAATGTCTCCCCACCTTTAGAGTGAAGTAGCAGGAAGCAGTGAGTGATGCACCGGCCTTGAGTTCACTATGGGGACTCAGGTACTTTTTTTTTGCCTGAAGCACATGTTTGAAAAGTATAGCCTGGAAGCCTGCTAGTAAAAGCTACTCACTGGATTCCCCAGAGAGTGAACCTAGCATACCGCTCGCTCCATGACTCAGCACAATTTCAGTTTCTCCTTGTGAAGCTACAAAAAATGACCCATTCCTTATTCTGGGTGTGTGGAATCACAGCTGTTAATCTGGGACCGTGATGGAAGTCAGGAGTTTATGGGGAGGAAACAATGGTTCTTACCCAGAAAATAGCTTAAAACCTGTGTGTGTATGTGAGCATATCTCTCTGTGTGTGTGTGTGTGTGTGTGTGTGTGTGTGTGTGTGTGTGTATGTGTTAGAGGGCAGGAATCATGAAATGTCTACAGAATTACTTCAATATATTTTTCTCATTTGGAGGATGGATTATATTCTACAGTAACTCTTTGACCAATTAGACCAGATGACACTGACAGTGAGAGAATTATTAATGGGAATACTGAGATAGCAACCATAATAGGTAACTCAAACAGCAGAGTGCAGATCTGGAGAGCCTAGGTCCTGGGGTCTCTTAGACCTGAGATATTCAAGGTGGGACCTACCCACCACCCATACTCCACTCTGTGCTAGTCTCCTCAGAACCAAAGCTGGAGACTAGCAAGTGTCAACATGCCTGTCCCCGGCCCCCACCTTCTCACTCATGCCACTAGCAATCTAGCCTACATTTGTGCACATTCTTACAGAGACAATTTCCATAGCAACAGCAAAACCATATCAAAAAAAAAAAAAAAAAAAAAAAAAGGCACCTGAGCTATGCTTTCAAGGTAAATCACCCTCTTGAAGAAGTCTTCTATTCTAGGGAATTACAGGCTACTGCCACTTAGAATTCATTACCTCGCTGACACAGTCCACACTTTTACATGTGCACGTTTCTAGTCCTGGGTCACTGTTTTACATTTTAATTATTTACAAATATTTTACTTTTCTCTTTTTAAGCTGTCCTTTCCAGCGAGCTATGGTTCAGCAGCATTTTAATGATCTATGAGGGACGGGGCAATCAGAGCAGGAGATTCTGAGTGCCTGTCATTTGAGTATCCAGCACTCCTACCTAGCAGAATTCATTTTCAGAGAAAGGCAAGCAGAGCAAGGGCTGCCTTGAGCACAGGCTGAGTCTTATGCAAAAACAGCCAGCTTTACAGCCAGCATCCCAACCGTGTGCTCTTCACCCAGGAATCTTAAGCACGGAGTAAGCCATAAAGAGAGATCTGTGTGAGAAAAAACAAACATGAGAAGGGTGGGCGGTAAGAAGAGCCTTGAAGAGCAGAAAACTCGGGGCTCACGCTGGGGGTTCTGCTTCCAAACTGTTCATCTTACCAGAACAGGGGAAGGAGGTGGGAAAGGATGATACCAAGTGGATTTTCTCATCAGATGAATGATGCTATGTCAATACAGGGTATTCAGCAATCCGGGCTTGCTTTCTTGAGATCCTACCTGGCAGCTCCAACGAAATCTCTTCTTTTATGAATTTAAAGTAATTTGTATGCAGTACTAGATTTCTGACAATATCATCTGTGGATTTTGCCGCTGTTTTGTTTTTTTTTCATTTTGTTACTTCAGAGTTGATTAAAACATGTTTCACTTTGATTCATTTTTTTCCTCGTTCATTTACCCCCATCCCTCCCGCTTTGCCCCCACAGAAGTATGTGCCACTAGTCTCCCTGGAGATAATCACTGTGCTGGGATGCTAATAGGCGCAGGCCTCGTTTTCCTAATCATCTAATAGAAAATAAAATAGAAATCATTCAGTTACTAAGCAATTACAGTTATAAACTATGACGAAGACAATGGGGTACAACTACATAAGACTTCGGATGCTGAGCCGTGTCCTTTATCTCTACAACAGCCAATGGATTCGTAGGTCTGTCCATTTGGAAAATAGACAAATTAGCACATAGGTCACTTGAATTAACTCATGGTTTGGCTTGGTCCGCCGTTTCCCTCCAGAGTCCTGGGATGGCCTTCCAAAGAAACAGAAGGATCATTGGACTCAGAGGACAATAAAGGAATAACTGAGCAACACTGACTATCTGTGGTGAACCTGCTTGAGAAACTCAAAAAAACCTATCTGCAGCAACGAGGTGTCAGATGCCAGACAGACAGAGTATAACGGAAAAAAGAGTAAAGCCAAGAGCCCAGTCAATAGAACAGACCCAAGGAAGCTCTTTCCAACTGTGCATCCCTCAAGAAAGGGTGACTGTGGAGGACAGGGACGGATTTCCAAATTCTAATTTGTCATTAGTACCATCTAAAGCTGATTTTTCGATAACTTCATGGTTAAAAGCAGACACAGGTGTTTGGCATGCTCCACAAAACCAAGTGACATCTCTGTTGTATTAGAGTTTTCCAGATGGCTAGGTTGGATCCCGCCAACCGCAGCAGATGGGAAGGGTTCCCTTACCTGGACTGAATCTGCACATCCGACGGTTGTTCTCTGTCAGGCTTGGCTCCTGAATGAGATAACATAAGAGGTGGCTGAGGTCAATGCACAGCCTCCATTCCAGGTTATGGGGCAGTCCCCAGTTTTCATATATAACTGGTCATGGACTTAATCTTTCCAGCCCCCTTGCTTTAATGAAACAGGTCAAGTAACACATACACTCAGTCTCTTGCTTTCCTTCATGTTAAGCTGAAGCTAAGGCAGAACTCGACATGTGAAGCCAGTTCCTTGATTTGCTTTTACCTAAGCAGCCATGTGGTGTTGTATCTTCCTCGGAATAAAAGCAGCTCCTAAAAGGAAGGCTCAGCCATTTTACCTTTCTGGAGACAGAAATGGAAAGAGAGGGTTCCTGGGGGCTATCTGATACCCCATTGCTCTGCTCTCTGTTGCCTTTGAATGGCATGTGGCAATTTAGCTACTGCAGCACTCTCTCCCTAAGTGTAGAGCTCAGAGGAGTGTATACATGTTTTTTGCTTGGGGCCCAGCAAGGGCTGCTGCCATTCTCTCCATAAAGAACTAAAGAGGATCTCCTCCAGTAATCTACTCTTCTCTTAAGCATGATTCCAAACTTCCTTTTGGAGCCCCAATCTCAATGGGAGTTTGCTTTATATCCGTTGGAGTTCTTCCATATTCGGCTCTAATTAACCTAAGAAGTGTTTAGGAAATCCTTCTGTGTGCCTAAAGTGGGTTGATCCTGAGTCAGGAGAACCGTATCCTCCTCCACACAGCTTTCCAAAAGCCTTTGTACAGTGGAAGTTAGGCATCTGTGGATGAGGCAACCCCTCAGCTGTCAGGAAATGAGAAATAAAGGCACATACATGAAAAATATAGAAAGTAGTAAAGCCCGACAGGAAAAAAGAGCCTACATCAGACTGGTGATTCTAAGTCCACAGGTCCTAACTTAACATCACTCTCCAGATCTCAATTTCCTTATCTGTGGTTTGAGGGAGTTGACCTAGGTACGATCAGAAGATGCTAATAGACTTGCCCTGTAGACTCTACTTACTGACTATTCAAAGTCTTCCCTCTTGTCTCTGTCTCCAGCATGACTGACCTACCATCTACATCACTGCTGTAATTTTCCTCCTTAGAAATAAAAGCACCTGACCTCCCAGCAGGCTTCCATTCTCCCCATGTCAGGATTCATTATCATAGCCAGAGGGGATCTTCTCAAAATGGAAACAGACCTTGTCATATAGCCCTAGCTAAAACCCCCACACAATCTCAACTGCCCTTAGCATAAAATATTAGCTATCTAGCAGACCTTGTCTCCCCTGTTCTGTGGCCCCACCATATTCTTCCTGCTTTCTTTGTCTAAACCACACCCAAATTAATTATATATGCACTTCTATCTAGAAAGTTCTCTTCCCAATGAGCTCATGCCTTCTGGACTTTTGATGGCATGCATGCCTACCTCTTCCTTCCTCAAACTAAGTCCAGGGGACCAATAAGACCAACAGCAAAAATCAAGATGAGATTCCAGTCCAACACAGAAAGTAAACTGATGATAACACCAAGGTTTCTAATTTGGGAGACTAATGAAGGCAGGAGCATGAAAACAAGTTTGGGACACCTTAAAGGTATTTCCAGTGGATAATTTATTAAGTGCTTGCCTTTCTCTGGGTACTTTTCTTTCTAAGCTATATCTCTTAGGAAGAAAAGGGTAGGCAGTCACAACTAAGCTAGCTTGGTTCAGTGTCTGGTTAACTAGAGCCCAGCTGATCCAAATGTAAATGGTTTTTATGTCATGGCATAAAACCAGTAGGTTTTTTGTTTGTTTGTTGTTTTTGTTTTGTTTTGTGTGCCACAATCTTCTGCTCTGTGCTGCAATGAAGCAATTTCTGGAATTAAAGTTGTAAGATAACCCAAGAAACAAATTCGATTTTTCTGAACATTCTTTAATCCTTAAAAGTTCATCCGTGTTTACATTTTGCTTCATAAGACATCTGTATATTTTCCCTTTTTATTTGTTCTTTGAGAATTTCATAAAATATATTTAGATCTTATTTAATCCCTTTCTAATCTTTGTCCAAGACCTTCCCCTTTCCTCCCCCTCCAACATTGTGTCCCCTCTTGTTGCTTTTTGACTCACTTGCTCATATATTCTTGGGTGTGTGGCCTTCACTTAAGTGTATTTATCTCAATAATGCTTTCAAGAACTATGTATCAGTGTTGTTTAGAGACTAAGCTTGGAAGTAAAAAAGATAAGAGGTTGGATTGTTGCTTTGTCAATTATTAACTGTGCAGCCTAGACAGGTGTGTTATCTGTTCCTACCTTCTGTGGTTGCTAAGAAGATGATAAATATCCCGCAGACTGTAGCATTTTGAAGGTGAACCATTGCCTCTTGTTGTTCATCTGTGCCTTCCTCTTGGAGACTGACTCAGTCCTCTGCATCAGACACCAGCCCACCTATGGGTAGTCTCTTTTTACCGCCAGACAGAGAGCACATATCCTAGAAGTGTTACCCCATTAGGCATTGAGAGCAGATGTTTGTTGCTGAGTTTTAATCAAATCAAGTTACTTATTTATGACTTATTTACTTATTTACTTATTTATTTAATATCATTAAAACAAGCTCTTAATAAATACATTTATTAGATCATTTGCAGAGTTATTTATTCTAAGAACAACGAGAAGACAAGGGCCAGAGGGAAATATTATCAGCTTACCACCTGCACACCAACCCTGGTATAAAATGACTAGGAACCATAAATGGGGTAGAATTGGATTTCATACCATATTCCTTAATTTACAAAACATCCAAAAATGTTAACCTTGCTTTAATTATAGGTGCTCAGGTAAATACTTAGTTACCTCATTATTTGCTGTATTTCTCTTATTTTTTTTTCCAAAATTGCACAAATCTATTTTAAAAGTGCATGTGGTGGGAGGGAGTGGGAAGTGCTGAAGAGCCAGCGCCATGGTTGGTTGAGAGCACTGGCTGCTCTTGTAGAAGGCTGTCCTTGGGTCCCTAGCAGCTGCATGCTGGCTAATGGCTATCTGTAACTCCAGTTCTAGGTGGTATGATGCCTTCTTTTGGCCTCCATGGGCACTCAGGTGTCTGGCAACTGATACTGGCTATTGGCTGACACTGCATCTGATGTGGTCTATCAAGCCACATACTGGCTATAAAGAAGTAACTGTAATGACCCATATTCCAGGGTCAATGCTCAAGACTTCGTCTCTCCATGGAAAGAATTTGCTGATATAAGCTGCTACAATGTCTTCTTAATGCTACAACTACAATGAAGTGAGATTAGCAATCCTCACTTTCTCTTTATCCACTCAAGTGACCTCTGTGGGGAAATCCTAGAATGTGCCCTCTCAGGTGTATAAGAACACGTCTGGTCACATTCAGACAGCTCAGGAGTACATTAATGTGCTCACTTACCATCCACACTCATTGTGAAAACTTATTAGCTGTTTTGACAACCATTAAACATAAAGGTGCACATCATAAATACCATGTAAAATAAAACTTTCACTATAGGTGATGTGCTCTCTAAAGAGAACTTTATTATTTATTGCTGTATAGAAAAATCATTCCACTGGTTAGTAACTTAAAACAACAAACACTTTTCCCTGAAGCTTTTGAGGGTCAGGAATGTGTGACTAACTCTTCTCAAGGCTACTCATAGGGAGTGACCTCCAAAGGGTTGACTGTGCTGAAAGGTCTTCATTGGATATTGCTCATCCACACTGCTAATGGATGGAGGCCCCAGGTCTTCACAGATGGGATGCTTCATCATAGCATATGTCCAAAATTTCTTATTCCATGACACTGGCTTTTTACTGACCGACTGATGCTAATGAAAGCAACAGGGAGCCATTGGTACATTAAGCCCTATTCTTTTAAAGTGATATCTTGTCCTGTGTGTTTTATCTATAGTGTAGCTGATAAAAAACAAGGGGCTTAAACTTAGCCAAAGATGATAGCCTTCTGATGCCCTGTCTCCTTCTCTCTAGTTCTGAGATTACTTGACACCACTAGTTTTATCCAGTGTTGCAGCTCCAATGCACAGTTCCATGCACGCTAGGGGAAGTATTCCTACTGGCTTATACCTCTGCTACAGTCTATGTATTAGGAATGAATTACTAACTCTAGCCTTCACGTAATAGAAAGAGAAATATGCTGAACCTCTTTGAGGAGGCACATTAGAGGTTTTAATTAAACATTGGCTGCCTGAGAGAGTTAAAAGAAGGGTTTCCCTCACACTATCTCAAAAAGCTCTGTCATCAGACACCTGTCCTCATTTAGACAATCAACGTAGAGAAGCAGGACATTTCCATGTGAAATCAGTTTGTATTTATCATTTGGATGGGAGTATACCTGGACCCCCCTCTTCAGTCCCACTCTTATCTTTTGGGGCCAGGTACCCCAATTCTTTCCAATAGAAGCACAGGAAATACTTTGTGTTTTTGCTGCACACATAATCAGGTGTGGGTGTTCTGGTGCCCACTCTAAGTGCGTCCTTGGCACTAAGATGGACTTGGCCACTCAGCTATCTGGACAGCTATGCCCTTACTTACGCCTCATTCCATCCCGTATCGTTCGGAACTCCAAACTTGAATGCTTGCTATGAAAGATGAGATAGCGCTCGGGGCCAAGGTCGACCATGAGATGCAGACAAATTGCCATCTTCAAAATGCAACTTGGTGACGTAAAATGCAGTCCCAAGTAGCTGCTCCTCATCGCCAGCGAAGCGTAGCAGAAAAGATGCGATTACTCATGTGCCGGGGAAGGGGACCACGTGGCACCCAGTTCAGATGTGTCACAGGAAGAGGCACTGCGGTTCCAAACATGGGAAATGCCAGTACTTGGGACAGGACAGTGAGACCACTGACAGGAAGGTGGGGGTTGCTGTCTTGTCTTCAAAGAGAAAGGGTTGAATTGTATCTGCTTCTGGATCTAATTCAAACTGACTACTGAGCAGTGAAGATAAATTGAACCACAGAGAAAACTGAAAATTGCGTTTTCCTGGCAAATCCTTCAATAGGGTTAGTGTACTTCGATTTATGGGGGTGGGTAATGCCTCTCTCTCTCTCTCTCTCTCTCTCTCTCTCTCTCTCTCTCTGTGTGTGTGTGTGTGTGTGTGTGTGTGTGTGTGTGTGTGTGTGTGTCTTGGGTTTTTTCAAGTTTTTGTTTTTCCAGGGCTGGTTTTTCCATCTGGTCTAACCAGACCCTTAGGTTGCTATGTACGATAGCACCAATAGGTTGGACTGGAGCTGCCTGGAGCTTGCATAGGGCTGGAAATGTCAAATTGTCTCCTTTTGGAAAGGCCAATGGAGCAGAAGCCAGATAGCTCCCAGCTCTCCAGACCACAGCCAGCACTGCCTCCCCCACCCCCACCCCCCAAAGCATCGTATTCTTCTAACTCAAGAGACAAGATGCCTCTATGGTGAAATGACAGCTGGCTCATAAGCATTTCCTAGTTTGAGAGGCTGGTCAGCATCATGAAACTCCAGGGCAGTGTCAGACAGCTCTGCTCCCCAACCAGGTCCTGGGATGATAGACTGGGGAAGTATAGGCTGCTCTACTATGTTTCAGAGGGCCTTGAGAAAACACAGAAGAGCAGTGTGGTCTCCACACGCCTGATGAGTTCAAGGGTAATGGAATGTTAAGAAGCCCAGGTGTCTTTCGAGAAATAACAAAGAGGCTTTACAACAGAAGCAGCAAGGTCGGGCAGAATCATAGCACTCCGGTGACCAGAGGCAAGACACATCTCAGGAGAGGCAGCCCTTGTTGGAGTACCATGTAGGGATGTCCACAAAGACACTACTGGATGAGAAGGAAGACAATAAAGGAAGCAGTTAGCTGTGTTTTTTAAGTGACATTTACTTTTAATTACATGTGTATGTGTGATGTGTGCATGTGAGGACAGGGTTAAAGATAGGGGTAGCCCACGGTGATAAGGTGTCAACTCCTTTTGAGATGGGATTTACAGGTGGTTGTAATGTTGTGAATAGTCCTGGGCTAGGGCCTGCTGGAGTAGCGTGGATTGCATTTTTTTAATATTTCATGCCTCATTTGTGAGCCTTGTGATGTAAGCACTGAGAACTGAATTCTAGTCCTCTGTAAGAGCCCTGTGTCCTTAACAACAAGGCCACCTCTCCAGTCACTGGAGTTATCTATATTTTAAGGTAAAAAGGTGAGAAAGCACAGTTTTTCTGGAAATAATTAAAGTTTTATGGTAGAAAATGAACTAAGTTGGGTTATGAAAAAGAACATTATTTTTTGCACACCGGCTGAAGAAAGTTCAAAAGTACCTGTAAATGGGCCATCCTCTGAAGTCCCTAGACACTGAATGCCTCAACCTTGGATTTCAGGGTATGAGAGGCAACTGGCTAAGACCACTCTTTCTCCCAAGGATTCAACAGATGGCTTGTCAAACACTAGGAAGTCATAATACCTTGGTCTTCTAGACCAGGGGTTAGAAAATCCTTCTTTAAATAGCCAGATAATAACTGTTTTTAGGTCTTGCTCTCTGCACAGCTTCTGTGGCTTGTCAGCTCAAGAACAGTCATGCACAGTATACCCACACTAGGCCAGGCCATGTGCCAATAAAACTTTACTCATGGAAACTGAAATCTGAATTTCTCCCGATTTTCTTGTCTCAGAAAGTGTTGATCATTGTTTTGGTTGTTTTTGTTTTTCCCAAACATTTTCAGTTATAGAAATTCTCCTCAGCACAGAGGCCATCCAACACAGACAGCAGATAAGACTTGGCCATAGGCAGCAGTTGGCTGTTCTTACTTTATACTGGCCACAGATGTCTGCATGATAAGACAGATGAGTTTATCAGGTTCATGGTTATGGGTTAAAGGGTCAAGCTCCTAGGGGAAGTAGCTTTTCCCACAACTTGTAGGCAAATGAGTTATATCTACGTTCAAGCTACTGCTGTTATAAAAGTCATCAAATGGGCTCTGATGCCTGAAGAGAAAGGCCTGTGTCTGTTTCCTCAAGGCAGTACCACTGGGCCACATTTAGTCGGTACCTGGCACAGGATGGTATTAAATCAGTGCTCACCAATTGAATGACCAAATGGTTGAAAAGTTCGTTTCAACACTCTAAGATCCATTTTGGCTCTGTGACCCCCTCTTAATCATTGTGCAAGTCTCACTGAACACATGTTTAAAATGGGGATTTAGAATTCAGAAGACCCACCGTGCACCAGACATCAGTAAAATATCTTCATAAACAAATGAGTAATAATAAGTCTATTTCAGTCCATGCCAAATTGTAAAGACCACTGTTAAGTTCATTTAAAAGAGGCCCTGTATGCACCCAGAGGTAAAGTAAAGTCACTGCAAACATCCAGGCTGGGCTGGTAAAGAAACACCCTAAACTTTCTCCTATGGCATTAATTGCATTTCATTCAGCCTATAAAAGTGGCTCCTACCACTTTGCTCAGGACATGAAAAAGCTACCTGAATAGAAAAAGGGTAAGAAACAGGGACCCACCACAGGGGAGGAGCCAAAGCCAAACCCACTGCTCACCCCTAAATGGGCATCATCTCTTCCCCTTAAGCACACCTACGCAGAGCACAATCACATAGCTCAGGGCCGTCTTCGTTTAGCGTTTATATGAATAAGCTTCATAGCTTTTCATTTAAAATTTTCCTTTCTTTTTAAAAAAGAAAAATCCAGAGTGAATCTGCAAAGAGAGGCGTGAGAATGTGGAGGGATTTAGGCGGTAACTAGTGTGTTGGTACCAAGATGAGGCAAAAAAAGAGATCAAAGATCCGTTCCTCTAAGCTGGGCGGCACCTTGGCACCGAGTCCTGGAACAGATGCTGGTTGATTTGAATAAAAAAGGAGCAGAAGTAACGAGAGATAAGAAATGATTGGCTAAAAGATACAAAACCACACTCGTGAATGGGGATGATAAAGTTTTCCAAGCAATTGCTAAAATAGCTGAGTTTTCAAAAGCCAACCTCAAGGGAAAAGTAGAAAAGAGAAGCACCCTGTATCCCCCACAATGAATTTTTGAATTAAGACACAGTAAGTAATGAAGAGACACTTCGAAGACTCTCCACAGGATGAACCAATCTGGGGAAGCCCTTTGTGTTCCTGGAGGATGATGTCAGTCACAACCCATCCCCAGGAAGAAGAAAGAAAAGCTTCTGGAAAGGTCTCCGGAGCACCAGGAATGCTATTTGTGATGACTTAGAAAGACTTCCAGGAAGAAGAGGAGTCAGCTTGCTGGTTTAAAATCAAAGAAAAGGAGGGAAGAAATTCCATGGTTGTAAACCATCAAAAGCCTTCAGATTTTCTAGGACGTTCGGAGTGTGAATATGAGCAAAGCCACACTATATTTGATTCATTGATAAAAATGTGTATTTACTTACATGCTGGTTATAAAAGTATAATTTAAAAGGTTTGGAAAAGCAAAAGGCAAGGGCTAACAATTGCTCTAACTGATCCCCAGAATTCTCAAGTTTTAAAGATAGACACAGCTCACACACACACACACACACACACACACACACACACACACAAATCTCAGTTCCTCCTCTAACACTGAGAACTACAGTCTCATTAAATACAACAAAGCCCTAATCTTACCAGATAAGTAAAGACTGAGTGTTTCTGATGACTCTTGTTAGAGAACTTTCTACATAGGGTGAGCCTGTGGTAGGCGCTCATCAGAAGTCAACTGGAATGGCTGTATTTGAATTTGCTCAACAGCTACCTACATAGAGTACTTACCTTCTGTAAACCCTTTATTTACACTGCAGTAGGTGACTCAGCAGCCCTGAAATGAAGGGCAACTGTCATCCCCCTTACACAGATACACACACCAAGGCTTAAAGGTGTCAGGAAGCTTACTTCAATTGTCTGCCAGGCAGCCTGGTTCAGAAGCTCTGCTCTCACCGAAGCAAATATGGGGAGGGCAGAAGAGCTAAAACTGCATCATTCTTTCTCTCTTGGCCTCTGTCAAGACATGGACGAGCAGGAGATGGTTTCCTCTCTCATTTGTACAAACAACTCCTGACCTCTTTGTAACAACAGAAGTCAAAGACCATGCCCATAAATAGAACAGATGTCAGATTCAGGGGCACTCTGTGGTCTGGGAAATGTTGAAAGGTGTCTTTTAATACATGCAGTTGTCACCTGTCTCAAAAGCATCCTGAGTTATGTTCCCACATTGTACGGAGGCTCCACGTTGAATGCCATGTGAAGAGCTATTAGAATTCAAGGCATGGCATGAGAGCTCCCAAGCACCCTACTACACCACAGTTGACTCCAAAGGCCCCAGCAGATACCAGACACTGTGGATGTCCTGTCTCTCATATAAAATGGTATAGTTGTATGTAATCTACATGTATCCTCTAGCATATGCTGAGTCACTTTTATAATCTAATGAGATTATTTGATTAATCTCATTATAGTATAATGAGATTATTTATAATACCTAACAAAATCCAGATGCCAGATGAATAGCTGTTATATTGTTGAGGTAAGAAAATAAAAAGGCTGTCCGTGTCCTGTATACATAGAGCTTTTGCCTGAATTTCCATCAGTAGCTGGTTGGGTCCATGGATGCAGACTTCTTGAATACTGGGTGCTGACAGCCAGTGACTCAGCTTCAAATTCTTAGAGGCAAACCAGAGAGCGGTTTCTGGCTCTGGGGAAAATGGTCAACAATGAAACTTCTGGAGAAATTGTAAATGAAAGCTGGAAGAAAAGCAATATTTATTGACAGCTTATAATTTAAGCGAGCATGAATATTTTAAGTTAATAATATCCTAACTGGAGTTACAGGTCCTTGGACCTTCAACAGTGATAATAACAGGAGTCTGTGGGCTATTTTTAATGTTTCAGAATTGCCCATTAGAATGTCACTAATCATATAGAATATGGTCATAGCCTCTAGATACAGCAATAAATGCTGAAAGCAAAGTCTTTGGGGTGGGGCATAAATTTCATTTTTAGACTAGAGCAAGGTTTCAAATATTTCTATCTGTGGACACAAGTAAATGTTTGTTCTGTGAGTGTTGAAATAAATCCCCATAGATGCCAAACTCATTCAAACAGGGAAGACGCTCCATTATCAACAACAATTCAACAAGACTCACAGGTTTCAGGAAAGAAGTTGTCCGCAAGCATGAAAGGCGATTTTAGCTACTTACTTTGAATTACCAGTCACCAGAGGACCACAGGAGCCATTTTTCCTGCCAACTGGTTGAAGCCTGTGCCAGAGTGATCCTGTTGTTTCTTAATCGTCCTAAAAGCTTGCAGCCAGCATTTTTCCTGCCAAGCCTGACCTCACTTTCATGTTCTTTATAATATTCAGATCATGAAGTGTACCCTCATTCAGAGTAAAAAATGAGAAGCCACCTCCCTGCCCCTAAGCTGTTTGGAACTTAGCCTGTGATTTGAGTATCATCTCTTTTTCAATCAATGCACCAGCATCTGTATCAAAACTTTAGGTACCTCCCCCCCTTTTAAAGTAAAATTGTACTTGAATACTTTCAACAAAGGAATAATTGCCATGGCAACCCTTTATAATCCTTATATGGTAAGAAAGAAGCAGTGTTCTTCCCATTAATGACAGAACTCTACTGGACGTGAAAAACTATGGTAAACTATGGGATGAAACACAATATATGCTCTCATTTAAAAAATAAGTCATATAAAAACATACATGCACACACTTCCATGTGCACCTATATAAGGGAGAGAGAGACGGATGTAAAAACCTGGCAGAAGTGTTTACAGTATTTAATCTAGCATCATTGAAGGTCCCAACAAAATGAAGGTGAGGTAAAGACGACATCTTTGTGTGTTTTGGGGACACATGTGTGATGTGTGTGTACACATGCTTGGACATGCGTATGTTAAAACACATGAGGATTATGAACTCAGATCAGTCTTTACTTCCCACGTTGACCGAGACAGGGATTTTGGTTATCTTCAGTTGCATATGGCTAGCGAGCTGACCCACAAGCTTCTGTGGGTTCTCCTGCCTCTGCCCGCTTCACAATAGAAGCACCAGGAAAGCAGGTGCATTCTACCACATCTGCCTTACGTTGGCTCTGACCTCTATTGCTCATGCTTGCATAGCAAATACTTTACCCAACGAGCCATCATCCCAGCCCAAGATTATCCGTTCTTATTTTTATTCATCCCTGTCTGCTTTAATGTCTTACAATCATACATTTTAGTAACTTCAAACTATCTTATTAATTAATTATTTTTTTATACAGAGTCTCACTTTGTAGCCCCGGCTGACCTAGAGCTCTCTATATAAACCAAGCTAGCCTCAAATTCTCTAATTCACAGAGATCCAACTGCCTCTGCCAACCAAGTATTGAAATTAAAAGTCTATATCACCATACTAGGCCAAAAATAGTTTTCATTCTCATTCTCTCTCTCCCCCACCTCTGTGTATATGTGTGTCTGTCTGTCTGTCTGTCAGTCTGTCTGTCTTCTGTGTGTGTGTGTGTGTGTGTGTGTGTGTGTGTGTGTGTGTCTGTCTGTCTGTCTGTCTGTCTGTCTGTATCTCTGTTTTGTTTGTTTCTTCTTGGTTTTTTTGAGACAGGGTTTTTTCATGTAGCCTGGGCTGTCTAGAAGTAGCTCTGTAGAGCAGGCTGGCTTCAAATTCACAGTGCTTGGATTAAAGACATATGCTACCACTGTTTAGCTCTAAAAATTATTCTTAATATTTAAAATAGATTAATGTCAATGTCTTCTTCTACAACCTTATTTACCATGCACTGTTGGATTCCTATTTCTGGAGAGATTTTAAAGATCAACTCTGAAAAGACATAATTCCTTGATATTTGACTCTTCTGGGAAATTAACCTTGTGCAAATTCCCCCTGAAGCACCTTGCCCTTGTTTTGGATTGGAGTAAAGATGAATTCAGATAGCCACAGGCTTGCACTGATAATGTTTTTGGCTTTATGGAAGTTTCGGAGGTAGGTCTGAGGCGTGCAATGAAGGAGACAAGGGTTAGAGAATGTCATGATTAGGCTATTTTGTAAGAAAAAATATTTTCAATAAAAAAATAAAGATTTCTAACAAGGAAATGCAGACTTCGTGATTTATTCAGATTTTTGTACAAGCTTTTCATTAGGTCGTTTAGGGTGAACAGTCTGCATTGCAGGGTCTTCTCATCTCATAGTAGGAGTACTGAGGAATTACACTGTAGAAGAATCAAGCAGAAGTTGAACTTAAGCAGACTTGTGTTCAAATTCTGCTATGAAGAGTTGTCTGGTCTCCACGGAATCTACCTCTGAACCTATAAAATACAAAGTTTTCCTGCTGTTAGATGGAAGGATGGTGCAGTGAACAGTCAAAAACAAAGACCATTACCCATCACAGGTTACCCATCACAACTTCTGATGCCAACTTTGAAGGTAAAAAGTTTAACCTACATTGTTACTTAGAAGAAACAAATAAGAAATGCAGAAGGCGGTAAGAAATGTCAATGCTTCTTTTGGTGGCCTGGTTACCCCATTTTGCTTCCTATCTGTCCAATTATTCTAAGCACTGGGCCACAGCTACTTGAGCAGTATGTACACCCTACTGAGGAAGGCCCAGTAGTGTCAACTCTAAAAGCAAACAACATACACAAATGGCAGGTTATCCATTTTAGGCTTATTTACAGCTAGATTATGTTTGCAATTGTGTGTCCATTTCAGCCATTTTTTTGAACATTCTGCACCAAACAGAGATGGCATAACCTACTAAATTTCTCTCATAACGAGATTTGAATTTGAATTGCAAAAGTTGCCCAAAAGGTGGGGCAAAGTTCCGTTGTACCCAAAGAACTACAGATAACTGAGTTATTCTGGGAGTGGGTACAATGGTCCTCCCTAGGAAAGGGCACCCCAATTGGCTGTTCAGTGCCAAGCAGTCTGCCCTGAAAGCATACATACATATGAACAGAATAGGTTATATTTAGAAAAACATATCTATCTATCTATCTATCTATCTATCTATCTATCTATCTATAATAACAATTGGCCAAAATTAGACTATGAATTTGAAGGAGAATAGGGTAAGCTCTATGGGAGAGTTTAGAACAAGGAAACAAAAAGAAGTAATGTTATAATTATATTATAATCTCAAAAAAAAAACCACAACAAAGTTGACCAAAATAAAATTACCCACTAAGAGGCAAACTGAGGACTGAGAAGGTCCACTGTGGCAAGACCAGGAAAAGTTATCAGTGAGAACTACACCAAACTATGAGTGTTAGCATCAGAAGCTGTTTACAGCCAGCCTCTAAATCCAGCAATGATGTCATCCCCAGGCAACAGGATCCTCTTGTGTCTGTTGCCATGGCAACTGTTGCACAACCCCTGTGTTACCCTCATCACCTGTGAGTCATTACCTGCGTTACCTATGTCATGGCCTAGATAAAAGACATGAACCTCAACCCATCCCTTTTTCTCTTCCTTGCTTCTTCCCCTCTTTCAATAAAGAACTTTTCAAGTGTGATCTGTGCTGGCTTGGCGTGATTTGTCCAGGAATATGCCATTTTCAACCTAACAATGATTGTAGGATGATAATATTTTAGGTACTCCAGTGTAATCTTGGAGAGCCATCTTTCATTTACCATGTATTTGTGAGCAAACTACCATGTCAGTGTCTATGGAGACTCACAGATTAAACATAGATACTACCTTCTATTAAGGCATACTCTTCAATAAATGTGTGTGTGTGTGTGTGTGTGTGTGTGTGTGTGTGTGTGTGTGTATTCCCTTTGATGATCCTCCATTGGCTGCCATGGAGTGAGTCCATGTTGAATTCTAAGCCTTGAGGCAAAGCATCAGAAACTATGAAAGAAGAACAGAGACCCTCTGTGACACCCCGATCCGATCCTGAATGGCAATTTTGCTTCTGTTCTTTCCTACTCCCTCCCTGCACGTGACCACTAACAGCACCACACCCAGTCTCCGTTTTGTCCTGGGTGGTATGACTCTCTGATCTGCCCTTCAGGGAACCTCCTAGATGACTAGGGGAAAATGGGGATCCAGAGTTCCCCAGGAAGCCACCCCACGAGTGTGGATGCTCCTTGCCAACACACCCCAAGTTTTCCCTTGGACCAGGTCTTCACAAGCTCATCTTCCATTCTTTCTCTTGCTTCATGTAACTCTCTTCTCCGACAAGGCCTGTGCACACCCAAGACTCTACCATTTCAAAACTTGTACCCTCAGAGTACTAGGCTCCAACATATGTCACAGTTCAGTTAGTTGGTTTGTGGACGAAGTGGTTTGTGTTCTCGCTCTATCTCTGTGGTCAGCAGTAAATCACATCACCTCTCGCTCTTCAGTGACTGAGTAGGGGAACACCACACACAAAGCATTCAGTATCACTGGGCATGCGACTCCAAACGTACAGAGACGTGTTTTTAGAATCATTTACGAAGGTAGCTTCATAATTTGCAGCATGGACAATCTCAGGCAAATTAGTTGTCCATGTTTGTTTCCTTATTTGTAAGGTAAAGAAGAAGAAGGATGCCTATGTCTATTTTCCATCAGGGTGATTTAGTCACATAAACGAAACACTGGGGGCAGGGATCAGACTTACGGAAAGGACAGCTCAGAAATAGTCGTGTATAAAAACACAAATTGCTTACTATCATTAATAAAAAAAAAGAGGAAAAAAGATTCAGAGAAGACAATTATAAACACCCACAAAAATTTAAAATAGTAAGATTAAATGTGGGTATGCCTGCACATCCAGAAGGTGTTCTGTTTATAAAAGACAGAGGAGGAATTTCCTAATCATTCCTAAGATCTTCTCAGCGCCACAGTCCTAAGATGCCCCCTCACATGTTCCTTTTTGTCTTTTCTATCCGCTTAACAAAACGATTCTTTGCATTAAAAAGGGGGCTGCAAGAAACTAGATCTGTGCCAGCTTACTCCAGGGAATTAAATTGGCTTACACAGTTTGAGTTATGGTGACCAGAAAAGACCTTAGCTTTAAACTCGTAGGCCTAACCCTAAGGTTAACTATGACTGGTTTAGTCATAAAAATCCTAACTTCCTGAGCAATATCTTATTGCCAGCACAACTGATTCTCACAAAGAAAACTCAGCACCGGTTGTGGGTTGTTTTGATGCTGTTTGAATCCTGATGTTAATTCTGCTTCCTCATGAAGGAAGGGTATGAAGGGTAGCGCTTCCTCTTCCCCTCCTCCCCCAACCAGACAAGCAGCTGATGACATACTCAGGTGATTTCATGTAAACCTTCTCATTTAGTGGTGAGGACGGAAGAGGAGGAGGAAGCCATGATGGAGCTGAACTATGCACGTTGTGGTCAGGAGAAACTCCAAGTAGCAAAGTCTCATGGCTGGGTAATAAGTTAGTATAGTGTTAGATCTGCCCAATCTACACTTATAGCTTATCATTATAATAACTGGATTGTGTGGGTTTTGTACAGGATTATTGGGGCTGGAAATTACTGCAACAAACACCAATACTAGGTGATTTCCTAAAATTATTTTTCTCAAAAACTTTTCTCTGGGAAAATTATACCATAGGGGAAAAAACTGTGATTTTTTTTTTTTAACATCATTTTTATTTTTCTTAAAACTTATTTTTACTTGGCATTCCTGACTACATTTTTAGTCTGGAAAAATAGAAAATATTTGGAGGAAATACAGAAAAATATTTGCAGGAAATTAAAATTAGCCACAATTGTACTATAAAAAATAAGTAGTGTTGATATTTCTACAACATTTTATCCTTTGTAAATACTTCCATTTTTAAAGGTGAGATATTTATATAATTTTTATTTGCTTATTTATTATGTTCTGTTTTGTTTGATGCATGTCTATGTAGCCCAGGCCAGCATGGAACTTGCTATGTAGCCAAGGTTGGCCTCCAGCTCAAGGTCTTCTTGACTAAACATCAGATGTCCTGAGATGACAGGCATGTGTTATTTGCCTTGCTTTTTAAATTTCTTGATATGTGAATTTTTATGATGTGAATACTTCTCTGGAGACAGACCATTATATTCAGATTTCACCAACTGATTATTCAAGGCCACTTGAACTGTTGGCAATTTTGACCATTTTCTTCTGTGCTGTTTTCCTGCTTTTTAATAATAATGCTAAATGTTCTTATAAGTGTATTCATCATTACTGTTTGTATTTTGTCAGGTCTTCTCTGTTTACTCAGTTAATAATGGTAATGCCACTGTCTTCACTGTGAACTTGGAACTAAGAATAATCAAGGGTATGTAGCTTGGAGATTTGAGTAGAGAAGAGATACAGACCAGAACAGAGATCTTCTTGTGGATATCGGTGTTTCTTGGGCCTAGATGATATTGAAAACAATGTCTCTGTGCTATAAAATCTATTAGGAAGTGGACTTCCAAGCACAGATAGGCCTGATGTAGGATCTGAAACTAAGTAAGAAGCTATGAAGTACAGGCCTTTTCAAGACACGCTAAGATGTAATTAGAGGAATTAAATCCTAAAAAGAATAGTTAGTGGAAGAAACAGAATCTTTAAAATCCATGAATGCCAGGTCTGGCATGGCCCTGGTGGGGACAAAATGACATAGTTCCTGCCCCTGGGACAGGACCAGAGGAAGTGGGCCTCTAGGAATGTTGATGGCTGCCATGGGCATAAGGATTGTTTATATAATAATGTACATATTTTACATTCCTCCTTTAAGGAATGTCCTCCCTGTTAATGTTAATGACTCCATGATAATCAGAGACAGCAGAGTCCAGGAGGTGAAGGTGCAGCTAATGTCTCAGAAAAATGGTGAGTGCTGGGACCTTCCGGACGGCCCTTAAGGCTGTGGATAAGAACTCTAACAACATGAATTTGTAAATATATAATTTCTCAACTATGCAAAAGAGTAAGGATATAATATGAACTATATGAGGGGCTTCACAGATCTAAAGGAATGGAGGCAGCTGCATTAATGGGCCAGCTTGTCAGAAAGATGCAAAGACAGGACGGTACAAAGCAGACAGATTCTTCTATGTGTTCCGAGTTCAAGATCAGCCTGGGTCCAGGTCCAGGTATGGTAGAAATGATAACTTCTGGATGGGGTCCTACCCAGCTAGTTTACTGTCTGTGTTTAACAGAGGCAGACAGATCTCCAAGGGTTTTTTGTTTGTTTGTTTGTTTGTTTGTTTGTTATTGCAATGTTACAAGAAAATGTGTGCTTGCTGTTTCCTAAGAATTAAAGGGTTGGGGTCACGGGATGCTGATTTACAGGATAACCAGAAAGGAAACCTGAAGTAAATGACTGCATTCGGATGTGAAATAAAAGACCGCGCTTATGATCTTCAGAAGAGCTATTCAGAGAATTTTTTAGACTAGCAAGAGAAAACTGCTTGTAGAACTGTCTACAGCAGAACATAGAGAGAGCTGTCTGGAGATCTCCAGAGAAAACAGAACAGGGAGAAGAAAGCAGGCTGGAAAGCTGTCTCCAGCAAAGCATAGGCCACCGGCTTGGATCCACAATTTGACTTCGAGTCATTTGTTTGGGACTCTCCCAGACTCTTCTTCTCTCAGAACTCCTCCCCAAGCTGAGGCTGGCCCTTGGCATCTGAACAAAAAATCATTCCTCTAGGAATGAATCACTTTTCTTCTAAATAAAATTCCCCCTTATGAATCTCCACGTTTGGAATCAGCTTGTCTTTCTACATGGAAATCTTCAAGAGACAGAGACTAGGAAACCAATGTCTGTGCTTCAAATCTGGGGATGCACGACAGCCAGGGCCTTTCCATGGCTTCTGCCAATCTCACTGATAATCAGATGAGGTAAGTCAGGCAAGGCAGTCATAACTGGTAGTTTCCTTAGGGATGGGGCTTCCTTTGTTTTCTCCACGGCCCTGGACAGTCTCTGGGATTTCTTCAGACATACTTCCTAACCTTGACTTCAAACACCATGGGGCACAAAGATCCACAGTCTCATCCATGAGGACTTAACACTGCTGAAGTCACAGGTAGAATCTTCAGAGTCTTTGGAACTATCACTTCACAGAAGATGCCTAAAGTTGACACACTAGGAGTCAGGGAGCAGGAGTGTTGCTTTGCTAGATGCTGGTCCCCTAGAGGGTCCATGCACCATCAGCTAGGGAGCAGTAACAAAGTTGAAGGCCAAGGATACCATAACAGAATCATTTCATGTCACTGATACATGCCCCACCTGCCTTTTTAAACCCCTATCACTTTGTGTAGAAGCCGTGTCTCAACAGTGGCTTCCTGGGTCTCTTTCTCATGGTTCTATCACTACCTTCTAACCTGGCTATTAGGTCTGAGGTTGGATGTCACATCCCGTCTCTGACAGCATCCTATTCTCCCTCATTGCCACACATGTTCACACAAAGCTCAACCGCTCTCTTTCTTCTCTGTCTCCTACTAGACTGAGGACAGAGACTGTGTAATCTATTCACTACTATGTTGCCAAGCCTGAGAAGACACTCAGCAGATGGCTGGCGAATGAAAATATAAATGAGTGAATGGTGCCCAACTGCTTTTATTTCCTTAATCTTTCTCATAGAATTGATAAATGAATATAGAACTCAACCCTCATCAAAGACAACCAGGCCAGGGTCTCTGTTCTGGCTTCTCCAGTCTGCTCAATAACTTATTCTAACAATTATTATTGCTTTTACTATAAGTTTGGATTCAAATCTTCAGGAAAGGCTCCCAAGTTTCTAGGTATGGGGAACCCAATGTAAGACATGGAACCCCAAAAGGCTCAGAAGAAATATGCTACATGCAAAGCCATGCTCCCCCACCCCTCACACATGACCTTACAACACCCAGCAGATTGAATCTAAGAGAAAATCTCCAAAATGAAAATTTTATCTGACATGTATTAGCCCCAGCCAGCCCTTCCAACTTCACAGCCAAGCAGGAGAGTGTATGCCTATTAAGAACTGAAGGAAACTGTGAAGAAGGACTCTCCATTTCTCTCTAAACCAGATTCTTCTAGAGTCTTTTAACTTTTAAAACTGCCAGTGTTCAGACCACACTCAGCCAATGACCCCAGAAGTTGCAGAGTGAAAGTGTTCCTCAGGTGTGCAGCCAGTACTATTTTGGATTCTTCAGCCCATTGAGGCCTCTCGCAGCAGGCCTTGTATGAGGCCATACCTCTTCCTTTAATTCACTAATATAAAATGATATCATACACAGTATATAATGGTTCAGTTTTTTCAACTTGACACAAGCTAGGTTCATTTGACAAGAAGGAACCATAATTGAGGGATTAACCCCATCAGACTGCCTATATAGGCAAGGCTGTGTGGAAATTTTCTTGATTAGTGATTGACGTGGGAGAGTTCACCCCACTGGGAGCAGTACCACTGTTCTACTTACTGGGCGCTATCTTCGGGCATCTGTGGGGTTCTGGCCTGGCCAGAGTAGCCAAAGAGTTGCTGCTCTCTCTGAGAGCAACTGGGAGCCAGAGCAAGGGGTCCTGCAGGGCCTCTTCTGCTTGGCTACTGTTTGGGTGCCCAGGAGCCAAGGTTGGGGCCACCGATCGGGAAATGAATGCAGTAGGCTCGAGCAGCTCTGGTCAGCATAAAAAAGCAAGAACAACAAGTCGTGGAGAAGAAGCCAGGACGCAGCTTTCTTCCACGGTTCCTGCCTTTGCCCCTTCTTGAGCTCCCTTCTTGAGTTCATCCACTGTAAATGGGACATGTAAGCCAAGTGAATCCTTCCCTTTCCAAGTTGTTTTTTGGTCATGGTGATTAGCCTAGCAGCAGAGAAGACTAAGTTGTCCTTTTACATGGATTGGCTTCAACCCGGGAAGGAGACCAACTTTCTAAGCCCTCATTACTTGCTTCACAGATGCAGGCTACTAGAAGAACAAGAAAAACAATTTTTATACTCACTTGCGTAAGCCATCATTTTATTATCTACTGAGAATCTATGGGCTCAGACCTTCGTAAGAATATTGGCAAAGAGTCTAACTAGGAACTGAAGCTATCCCATAGGTGAACTCCATAGAATTCAATGTATTTGTTACAATTTATGTCATCTGTGAAAATTATTAATGGGCCTTAAAACATTCTGCCTCAACTTCCATCCATGAAGCACCTTGCTCCTTCCTCAGTGGGGTGGGGAAATCTGGGCTGTGTATGTTACTCTAGTGAGAAAAGCAATTTTTATAAATTGTGACCCTCACTTTTGTGGAGTTTGTGGGTTGGGGATGTGACTCCTTTAAAGCCTGTTGGAATAGTGAAGGAATGTTCATTTACATAAAGGAGTGCTCATTTACATAAAGAAACACTCATTTACATACAGAGATATATGTAATGAGATGGCCCCATACCTCAAGAACACACATATAGACACGACTAAGCACAGTTGTATAATGCTCATTCTTAACAAAAAAATACTCATAATAAAATGGAAATAGTGCATGGGTCAGCACAGGAAGATTTGACCTAGAAAGAAAACAGAATGCTGTGCTGGGTAACCAAGTCAAATTAGAGTATATTTTATGTGGCCCTGAGAATTGCCATCCAAGCAACAGAAGCCAAAAGAAGCCAAGGAGATGTCTTGAGAGTGCCAGTGTTTTGCTTCCTTCGTACTTTAAAATGTAAACACAAGATCTTATAAGTGGCACACATTGTCCTTATAAGTGGCAGCCTCATATCCTTAAGAGTAACCTTGACAACGGAGAACCACAAGGGAAGCAGAAGGGGTGTGTTCAACCTCCCTAACGGATAACCACGCACTCCAAAGAGTGCAGGTGTCTGTTTTACAGTAGCATTCAGTTCAAAGCTGTTAAAATTATATGAGGTGGACTAGATGAAGGCCCAGCTACTGTATATCAGTTTACCTAAAAGATTTACTAGTCCATGGGCTAGAATATTGGCTTTTGCCCTGTGGAACAATTTCATGCATCCAAGCTAATAATAAGGTCCCCACGTAGAAAGAAGTGCTCAGTGTGTTCTGAAACACTTTCCTGTGCTTTTTTTTTTTTTTTTTTTAAATCAATTTGACCCAAGCCCAAGTCATCTGGGAAGGGAGAACCTCAGCTGAGAAAATGCCCCCATCAGACTGGCCTGTGGACGGCATTTTGATTAATGACTGATATGGGAGAGACCAGCCCACTGTAGGCAGCGTCACCCCTGGGCAGGTGGTGCTGGATTCTGTAAGAGGGCTGAGCAAGCCATGAAGAGCAAGCTGGGGAGCAGCATTCCTCTGTGATTTCTGCTTTCGTTCCTGCCTCCAGGGCCTGTCCAGAGCTCCTCTCCTGCCCTCACCCAGTCACAGACTGTTGCCTGAAGCATTAGCTGAAATAAACCCTTCCTTCCCTTGCTCTTTTTGGTCAGCATGTTAGCACTGCAATATGAAGAAAACTAAGACTGCATTATTGGCTAATTGTTGTTACTCTGTGAAAATCACAAAGTATACCGACATTCCTACTCATGGAGGTTATGCAACACACACAGAGGCACTTTGCTCCTTGGGCCATTATGGATTTTAAAAATGAGATTAAATCAGACACAACAGAAAATGATACAATTAAACAACTTGGTATGCATAAAATGTGTAAGTTCTCTGCTGGTATAATACCACACACTGTATATACTGTACAGTATACTTTAATTTTTTTATTTATGAGGGAAAGGCATGTTCCAGGGCATGCACCTGGAGGTCAGAAAACAAACTTTCTGGATTTGGTTATCTTCTTATAGCATGTGGTTTCCAGGGATAGAACTCAGATCACTGAGTTATATCATAGGCCCATAAACGTATTTTAATAAGTAAGCATTCTAAAATAATAATTCAATGTTTATAAGAAATATAGACCAGTAGAGCAGTCATTTATTATAAAGTAGTGTGTACTGTACATGACTGTACACTAGACTGACTTCTCTATGACTGGCCCCCCAGCATCATCTGGACCTGAGCAGAAATGCCGTGCCCGAGACACAGTGATGGTTATCAAAGTTCCATTGTAGTTTTGAGTTCTTTGGGTCCATGAGGTCAGGTAGCAATTAATCATCCTTGCTCATTTCTGTGCGGTGGCATCTCTACAAGTTAGTGCCGAACTCCCCAAAGAGCAGATGGTCAATACGTATTAATTAAATGCTCACTAAATGAATGGATGTAGTTGAAGTATCTTCACTTTGGCTTTATGTATGTAAGCCTTCCCCTCCTTCTGTTTTGCTGTGTCACACGCTGTACTATGGTGTGATCTTACTCACCGTGTGAGCAATGCAAAAGGAGCCTTAGGCCCTGTGCACAATCCATTAATTCCAATACCTCTTGTTCACCTTCCCTTAAGATCCGACAGACCATCTGGTGGTGAATCATTAAGTCACAGTGGCTGCAAATATGCTAAGACCCGACACGAACCTGGTCTAGCATCCAGCCAGTCTCTGGCTGTCAGAGAAACACCTCCATCCATTTCAGACACATGCCTGCCACAGAAACGTGATGCTCAGCTGTCTGTACTTATGAGACACTGAATCGTTCAGGAGGCCTCCAGTCAATAGAAAACATGCATTTTGTTCTTACCTGAAGGGCACAGAGATGTGACTAGCTACACAGTCAGGAATCTGGGGAATGAGATGATTCTCTGGGAATTATTTTAACACAAAGGAGCTGATTGGCCTTAAGAGAGATGGCTGGCTAAACAATTAGACTTGATTGTAATGAAGACTGAGGCAGATTTTTAAATATATGATAGTCAAGGGGAGACAGATGAGCAATGGGATAAAACAGGAAGAATCATGACCCAGCAGAGGTCACAGATGATGTAACAGGAGGAATCATGGCTACGTTAGCAAAACCTTCGCTCCCCTGGGAAATGGTTATCATGCTATGTGTGTCTATTAGATTTGGCCATCAGTGCATTGACACATCAGACCTAGAAACACACTTACCCTGAATCTCCCCTCCAGGAGCTATGCCCATTATGTGGCCAGAGGCAGGTGATGAATCCTAAACCGGAGGCTGCCAGCAAACAATATATCCACCACAGAAGCCACCAGCAGCAAGCCCCTCAGGGACAAATCTGTCCTCTAGTTCCTCTAGGCAAATCTCAACCTTGCTCTAGGCTGTTTCTGCCAGAATTTATGTAGTGTAAATTGGCCTTGAACTTAAAATCCTGCTTCAAACTCTGGAATTCTGGGATTACAAGTCTTTGCCACCACCCCAACTTATTTCTCTCCAAATTTTAAAGTGGAGACCAGAAAACAGGAACATGTCAACTTGTACCAACTAGTTTCCCAAAGGAGCCTTTGAAAACGACAGAAAAGACACTTAGGATCCAAGTCACACTGCATGTTTAAAAAGTAGGCCAGAGGCTCCATGTTTAACTAAGGACATTTGATACTAAGCACCTCAAAAAATCAGAAATAAATGCAACATAATACTAATCTCAAATATGACTAATAAATTCTAAAATTAGTCATAATAACTATACTGACACACTTAAAAAAGTAAACAAGCTGTGCGGTGGTGATGCATGCCCTTGATCCCAGCACTCAGGAGGCAGAGGCAGAGAGAGGAAGAGAGAGGCAGAGGAGGCAGAGAGAGGCAGAGAGAGGCAGAGAGAGGCAGAGAGAGGCAGAGAGAGGCAGAGAGAGGCAGAGAGAGGCAGAGAGAGGCAGAGAGAGAGGCAGAGAGAGAGGCAGAGAGGCAGAGACAGGGGGATCTCTGAGTTTGAGGCCAGCCTGGTCTACAGGGCAAGTTCCAGGACAGCCAGGGCTACACAGAGAAAGCCTGTCTCAAAACAAACAAACAAACAAAAGTAAACAAATGAAATCCAGACATGTCATAACAGAAGAGAGATCAATAAAATAGGAAATAAATAAAGGCAGGCTGTTTAAAGATCTAGAGAAAAACAGGGGAAGGCAGCTTTAAAATTGTTACATGGTTGTTGTTTGAGCTGGTGAGATGGCTCAGGAGAAGAGCTTGCTGCATCTAGCCAAGGACCTGAATTTGATCCCAGAACCAAGGAAGAGGTAAAAATAGAGAACCAACTCCACAAAACTGCATACTTAATAACAACAAAATGAAAAAAATTTTTTTTTTTTTTTTTTTTTTTTTTTTACTTTAAGCGGCTGCCAGAAATGCAGTTAAGTAAGAAAGATTGTGACAATGGATGCTTTTCCTATGCCTTTATTGTTGTTATAATTATATCTTTATCATTTAAATTTTGGTCATGTATATTTTAATTAATTTTCTCATTCAGCAAATCTTGTGATTAAGTGCCAACTATATTCAGGGAAGAGGCTAGGCACCAGAAATATGGCACTAAATATTAATTTAAAATTTTATATTAAAAAAATCTAAAAGGAACAGGAGATAAACAAAATTACAGGTGTGCCTGTCAATGTTGAATGCAATCGTGAAAACTGAAGTAGTTCTATGCCGGCAAACAGTCTGAGCACAGATGTGAGGAAGGTGAATGAGCCGCGTGGCTTCTTAAAGGCAGAGTTCCAGTAGAGAGGAAAGCCAGTCCAGAGGCCGAATGGTGGAAACACCCAGCTTGTTTAGAACTACAAGAACCCCAGTGGATGAAATGGAGGGAGCAAGGAAGAATATTCACAGAAAAAAATGGCTGTGGCACAGAAGGCTAGGATATTGACAAAAGCTCTTCCCTGTCTTCTGGTCTGAATAAAGGATGAAGTCCATTGAAAGGATGCAGTTGAAGAAAGTTCTCACTTTTTGAGAACAGACTCTTCTGAGGTGATCAGGGGAGGGAGCTGAGGGCCCAATGAGGATAGAGACCCAGTTGGTAAGAACTGCTGGATTAGAAATGAAGTGGCTAACCTCCAAGGAGACTGCTATATCAGGCTCTTGTCAGCATGCACTTCCTGCCATCCACATCAGTGTCTACCTTTGGTGACTGTACATGGGATGGATACCCAGGTGGAATGGTCTCCAGATGTCCCCTCCTTCAGTTTCTGTCCCATACTTTGTTTTCCACCAAAGGCTGACACATTCAGAAACTGACGCTCATAACTAACCACTGATCTGATCAAGGATCCTCCAATGGAGACGCTAGAGAGAAGACTGAAGGAGCAGAAAGGGTTTGTGGCCCCATGAGGAGAGCAACAATACCAACCAACCAGAGCTCCCCAAGGTCTAAACCACCAGCCTGGGAGCACATAGGGAGGAACCCATGACTCCATCTGTGTATGTAGGGGAGGATGGCCTTGTTGGGCATAGGTGGGAGAGGAGATTTTTGGTCCCATGAAGAATGAACACTGTGTGTGCGGGGGGAATTCTAGGGTGGGGAGGTGGGAGTGGGGGGGTACATGGGGGCACATTCTCATAGCAGCATGAGGAAGGGGGGTGGGATAAAAGGTCCCTGGTGGTGGGGGGATGAGGGTAAGGGGATAAAATCTGAAATGTAAATATATCCAATAAAAATAAATAAAAAAAGAAATGAAGTGGCTAAAATAACTTATCATTAAACAAAAGGGTCTGAGTTGGAGTTGTTTTGTCCTGGTGGTTTTTTTTTTTTTAATATATTCTGACAAAACAACTCATGAGAGAAAGGTATTTTTAGCTCTGGATCCAGGTGACTGTCCAACCTGTTGGGGAAGTCACAGTGGCAGGAGCTCAGAGGAGCTGGTCCCATCACTCTCATAACCAACGACAGAGGGTGACACATGAATGCTCACTTGTCCTTAGCTCACTTTCTCCATACTCCACAGTCCAGGATCCCCTGGATCCACTAATGTTATCTAGAACAGTGGTTCTCAATATGTGGGTTGCAACCCCTTTGGGAGTTTCACAACAAATATTCTGCATATCAGATATTTACATTATGATTCGTAGCAGTACCAAAATTACAGTCATAATAAAGTAGCAACAAAAATAATTTTATGGTTGGGGGTGTGTGATGGTTTGGATACACTTGGCCCAAAGAGTGGCACTGTTAGGAAGTATGCCCTTGTTGAAGTAGGTGTGGCCTTGCTGGAAGAAGTGTGTCACTGTAGGGGTAGGCTTTGATACCCTCCTCCTAGCTGCCTGAGAGATTCAGCCTTCTCTTGGTTGCCTTCGGAACAAGATGTAGTCTTTTCAGCTCCTCCAGCGCCATGCTTGCCTGGATGCTGCCATGTTTCCCTCTGTGATGATAATGGACTCAACATCAGCCCCAATTAAATATTGTCTTTTATAAGAGCTGCCCTGGTCATGGTGTCTCTTCACAGCAACGGAAACCTTAATTTAAACAGGTAGTCACAACTTCATGAAGACCTACATTAAAGGGCCACAGCATTAGGAAAGTTGAGAACTACTGTTCCAGATAATCCCCAACAGATGCCCACAGTCCAACCAGATCTAGACAGTCTACCTTGAGTGACTCCAGACTGGGTCAAGGTGACAATTAAAGCTCACCATCGAAATGTTTTCTTGTTTTAACTTGTAAATATCTGTGTTAAACATGCCCTTGTTGTATCAGGCACTCTTTCTCCAGTTGTCCTGGAGGTTTTTTGAGTACTTACAGTTGCTCTCTCCTGAAGGGGCCTCTCACCCAGATCAATGAAGGAAGAGACATTTACAATCTGGATTTGATTTCAGATGATCTTTGATTTTCAGCCATAAGTATTTCTGTCCCCATTGTTCACTGTTCCTGTATTCGTAGCTCTCCAACTTGGATGATCATTCAAATCCCACTGAAAAGCTCTTCACAAAAGTAGACAGCAGCTCACTGCCCAGGATAAATTCTTAATGTCTTGGTTGGGATATGGCCTGGTCATGATGTGCCAGGAGCAGCAGACTAGGAACAGGCAAGTGCCTGCATTGTCTCCAAGAGTTTGAGAAGCAGTAACAGAATCAGCAAGTCTCTTTTTCTCATCATTACGTACTGACAGTTATAAACAATGTCCACGATAGAGCACTATCTCACTCAAAGTCCTTTCTTGGTCTAAGTTCCTTGTGTTTAAATAACAAACACCTTTCAACACATGTTACTATTATTTAGTAGGCATTATAGTCAATATAGAACCTAATGTGGAGAACTTTGTTATTGTCAGTCCTGGAAATTTTGATATTCAGTCACATCATCTGAAGATCATATCAGAGTTTCTGGTAGTAGCTGAATGTAAAATTTGCTTTGGATTTAATGTGTGTCCTCAACACCCATGGCAGCAGATTTCTCTATGCATAAAGAGTAGATTATGAAAGATATGAGTAACACCATCACTTATGTCTTCAGTTACTACTGCTGTGATGAAACACCATGACAAAAACAACTTGGGGAGGAAAGAGTTTATGTGGCTTTCACTTCCATATCACAATTCATCATCAAAGAAAGTCAGGACAGGAACTCAAACAGGGCAGGAACCTGGAGGCAGGAGCTGATACAAAGGCCATAGGAGGGTGGTACTGCTCATTGGCTTGCTCTCCATAGCTTGATCAGTCTGTTTTCTTATAGAACACAGAACCACCATCCCAGGGATGGCGTTACTCACAGTGGGCTGGAACCTCCCCCATCAATCACTTGTTAAAGACAATGCCCCACAGAGTTGCATACAGCCCAGTCTTATGAAGGAATTTTCTTAATTGAGGCTCCGTCCTCATAGATAATTATAGTCCATGTCAAATTGACAAAAACCATCCAGCACAGGTTATTATTAGCTGTTGCACAATGAGATACTTTTAATCACAGAGAAGAGTGTGTAGCACCGTGCTAGATGCTTCCCAGGACACTTTGACTTTCGTAACTCTTTTCTATAGCTTATTAGTAAATTTGTCTATGGATCTGGAAGTCTTCGCCTTTTAAAGTTTCCCCAATCATTTCTCAACTGCTGGGATCATAATCTGCATCTGTCACTTGCTCTAACTCAGTTTGCACATTCTTCATCTTCCTTCTAGCCACTCACTCTTCTTCATGTTAACAATATTTACTCTTCCAAAATTGCTAAAGTGAGCAACGTGATGCTAGCTAAGGTTCCTGATGCCTCTAGGCAGTGATGTGGTGTTCAGTCTTACAGAGTATCTCTCAGAGTGATGTAGACCATTCACTGGTTTCCACGGTGCAAATACTCTCAACACACTATACTCAAACCACCATAACATCTACCTAACATCTATCTATTTGGAAAAAAATCTTGGCAATTTAACAATAAGTCTTCCCAACCTAGTATAAATCAGTCACAGGACATCTAAGTTCCCAGGAATTTCTAGGATTTTCTGCTGGACTGATAGTAGATTCTTGTGGAGGAATTTGCCTATCTTTTTTAAAACAGAACTTTTAATTTTCTGAACTATTTACTGAATTTGTGAATTGATATTTAAACCTTAAACTATGCCTACATAATACTACTTACAAATGTCAAAATCAACCTTTGTGATCCATCATTCATCAACTGTATATAACATGCCTATATAGCTCACTATTCAGAAGTGCTATCTGAATGAGAAGCTGACTTCTTAGCAAGCTGTGTATAAACACATGCCTACAAATATTCCTTCTCCCATTACACATGTTGGTGGAATGCACATAGGAGAATTTCTTCTGATGTTCTATCTCCAGCCAACCTACTTCCTCACATAATTCAACTCAGGTTTTCTGTATTCTTTGCTCACAAAAAATTTATAAGGATGAGGCATGGTTCTATCCTGACATGTCACCTACTATTTAGAAGCACGCACTGTGGCCAAATAGTTCTTGCCATCTACAGGTTGGAATGTTGTCTACTCTCTTTGAGCACTTAAAAAACACTTGTTAACTCAACATATTACTATGAGGCTTAAATGAGATAATACCAGCAAAATCATATTACCTTTGCTTAAATTATAGTCCATCTCAGCATATGCTATCATTACTTTAATTTCCCTGGTACGTGTTAATGTTACCACTTCCCTAGGCTGTTTGGTTACTATGGAAATGAGTAGCTGAGATGCTGATGTTTACTAAGATTCATTTTCCACTGGGCCAAAACCAATCGAAGAATCTTTTCACATTGCTCAGTCCTTGTGTTTATAATCATTTGTAGAATGCTGTTTAGATGCAATCCCAATACATAATTTCCTCTGTGTTTCTTTGTATAAACAGTCTCAATACTTAATGTTCACTTACTGTGTTTTGTTTTCTTAACAATTTTGTGAAAACGCAGGAACCAGGTCTTATTTGTCAGTAAGCTCCTTGGCAGCTCTTAGCAGAATGCCTGAAATAAAATGAGAGTTCAGCAAATATTTGATTGAGTACACTGCTTACGGATATTTACACCATGGTTTTATTTGCTTGCTATGATTCTGCAAATCTGTAGTATTTTACTTTTTAGGATTCCCAGGAACTGAGGACTACAGACAAAATCAAGCACCACCTACCAGAACCAATAGAAATACACATTGTTCATATTAACATTACACACACACACACACACACACACACACACACACACACACACACACACACATGCACAAGAAATAGAAGTAATTACTGGTAACGCAACATTCTCAAAGTAAAACACACAGTTTTATTGTCAAATTAATAAAAAAAAAATGCTTTAAGGTCCCCCAGACTTGTTGTATTGCTCCGAGTCTTTGTTCATCTCAGCTGCCTTCAAAGAGTTCCTTGAGAGCAGATTCCAGGCTGTGTGCATGACTGAGTGTTCAGAACCATCCTGTCTCCAGATCTGTCTTCTTCTAGTAGTCCTAGAGTAGAATCAAGAAGAGACACTACTGTAGTCCTGGCATCTTTGCAACAGCTGTCTGATTCCAACTGGAGAAGAGAGCGAGACAGGGCTTGTCAAAAGATTTCAGAGAGCAAAAGACAGGCTGAATCACAGATGGAGTTGAGTGTCTGATTTAAACATGGTAGGTACACTCTACCGAGCTGGGAAACTCCAGTAAAGAAAGCAGGGCCAAAGGAAAGAAGTAGGCATGATTCTTTAGAGAAAGAGAATCTGGTGTATAATGCATATTAAACTGTACAGAGGGATTTACCTAATAAGGAGTTGGGTAGTCCAACAGTGGCCATTGTGGCTGTTCGAATATGCTTGGCCCAGTGTATGGCACTATGAAGAAGTGTGACTTTGTTGAAGTAGCTGTGGCTTTGTTGAAGGAAAGGTGTTACTGTGGTGGTGGGCTTTGAGACCCTCCTCCTAGACACATGGGAGCCAGTCTTCTCCTAGTGACCTTCAGATGAAGATGTAGAACTCTCAACTCCTTCTGTGCCATACCTGACTGGACATTGCCATGTTCCCACCTCTGAATAATGGACTGAATCTCTGAACCTGTAAGCTATCCCCATCCTTATAAAAGATGCCTTGGTCAAAATGTCTCTTCACAGCAATGGAAACCCTAGCTAAGACACACCATCTACACACTGGAAAAGCAGACAATGGTGCTGTTCATCCCACAAATATGGATGCTTCAGCAGTTCAAATCCAGTACTGAAAGCCCAGAAGCTCTCTGGGCACAGGTATTGAGTCCATGTTGGAAATCTGATAAGGCTACAGTATGTGGCCAACAGAGGATGACAGCAGCAGCAATAAAGACATCAGGGCAGGCAGAAATATGCTCTACATGCTGTGTCTTCCTTGTATGTCACTGTATCTGGGACACTTGTTAGAGAAAATGCTCACTTTGAGACTGGATCTTGCCCTGTCAGTTAATCATCTCTAGAAATGTCCTCACAGACAACCCAAGAAGTGTATCTTCTAGTTGACTCTAAATCCTATCAAGCTAATAATTCATATCACCCACCATTCCTGATCAACTTGACACCCAGCCATTCACTCATTAAGTTAATCATTGTGTCATTAATGTAATGAGCTGTTGCAATACTTTGTTTATAGCATCTCCCTCACTCCCTTACTAGAATTTGCTCAAGGACCTCCCCCCCCCACACACTCTGAAAGAGTCCCAGTAGGTGGCATATATCAGTGTATCAGACAGAAAGAAGCTGAACCCTGGCAATTGGCTCCAAAGCTTGTCATGGAGTAGTTGTAACTAAGCAATTAATTAACTAAATGGTCATGCTAATGATCGGCTGTTTTAACCAATAGTAATCAGTTGGAGCCTCACTAATAATTGATATAGATTTTCCATTAGCTTGGCAGGATGGAGACTGAAATATATTTAACAATAATAATAAAAAAAAAACCCTAAAATGCAGTATTTCTAGATCTCTAAAAATCTAGATCTTTTTGTATGTATAGATTCAATTTAAAATACCGTCTTTATTTGTATTATTATCCAACTCACAGCAGACTGCGCTGGAGTAACACAACCATCCTGGCTTTCAGAACAGCAATGTTCTGAGAAGATACTTCCCTCTTCGGTTCCAGGATTACTGAAACAAGGGTGCTGAAGAAACTGAAATCTCCCTCCCAGGCACTACACACCAGAAGAAAGGCTGAAGCCTGGTGCCAAAGAAGGAACATGTCCACTGGTGAGAGGTTTCACACAGTTCTGTCAGTCTGTCAGGCTACCCTGCAGAGGAGATGAAAGCCTAGACATGACCAGGACTATGCCTTGACCAGATTATGGCTTAGCTCTGCACACCTCCTGCCTTCTGTCCAGACTTCACACTCATGTCAGGATCCTGAGGATAGACCCGCAGAATCACACTGGATCTCTTTCTCTTCCCAATGTGGTCTCACTGAATCACTCTCACTTCTCCATTTATAAAATTTTAACTACATTACCCTCTCCTTCAAGCTGTCCTTGTGTGCCCCACAAGCTTGCCCCCTCTCAGATTCACGGCCTACTTTCCCTGAGTTACTATTGGTACATATATATGCAAATAAATATACAAATGCAGCCTGCTGACTCTCTTTAGTAATCTTGCTCTTATGTGTATTTTTAGGGCTGACTTCTTGGTATTGGATAACCATTTAGGGGGCTTGTCTCTGAGGAAAACTAATTCTCCATCTCTCAGCAGTTGGTAATTGCCTGTAGCTCTTAAACTGGGCATCTGGGCCTAGAAAAATGAAGCTAGACACCCTATCTACCGCCCTGCACCAAATCCAACTTCAAACCTCAATGTGAAACCATAAATGCTAAAACTGTTAGAAGAAAACATAGGCAGTGCCCTGCACGAGATAGCTGTAGGGGAGGGCTTTCTAAATAGGACTCCATTTGCCTAGATATTAAGTCCTATAATTGATAGGAGAGACCTCATAAAAAATATTACTTTTCTTTCTTACATGACCTGTTGGGGACAGGTAGCCAAATCTAGCTTGTTGGGGTTGGCAGGGCCAAGACTCCAGCCCTAATAACCCTGACAACAGTAACTACATGTTAGTGAAAGGCTATCTCAGACTAAGCTGTGGAGCAAAGATATTTGTGTCTGTGGTGAGGCTAACTAGGAAAAGCAGGGCAGGAGGCATGCTCTTCCTAAAAGCAAGGTCTCCAGTGCTAGGTAGTTTTCCTAGTTCTTGTGTGTCTGTGGTTTCCTTTTCTCTCAGCACAATTAACTGGGCTTCAGAGAATCAAACTGGGTTGTCCTGGGGACTTACATGTCCTCCATCTCAAACTGCTCCTGGAGCAACAACTTTGAGATATGCAGTATCACCTCAGAGGTGACTGGGAGTAGTCAATCCTTCCTTAGAACCACAGAGGAGCTCTGGCCCACAGGACTTCCAAGACCTTACAACACAGCCTTCCAATCGCCCAGTCCTTAGAAAAAACAAATCTGCTCACATCCAGATAGAGGCAGAGATGTGTCAGGGACTGATGCTCCCAATCTTCAGCCAGTCCCTAGATTATTCCACCAAGAAAGAGTCTCAAGAGATCGTCATACAGTAGCTCTACTGGAATCTATGTTCCCTTTCCATGATCTGTCAAAGAGCCATAAATTGCCAGTACCCGTTTTTCCTTGAAGCTTTAAAGCCCGTAAGCTCTTCAGTTGACATAAGCAGAAACGGGACTCCATGAGAATGTGGAAAGGAAGGCAGAGGTGCAGGGGCTGTCAGGCAAGCTTCTGAGGACTTGCAAGGAGAGTCTACTTTCAGCCAGCTTCCAGTACCACTCTGTCCAATTCTCTCTCCTCTTCCCTCTCCCTTCTCCTCTTTGCTCTCCCCACCATCTTCTTTCTCCCCACCCTACCGCCCACTCTCAAATGCACACACAGCATCCTCAGGTAGGGCCAGGTGGACCCAGGATAACACAGACCAGCTCAGGGAATGAGGATGCTCTATCCTCCCCAAGCTACATGCTGAGTCATTTTTAAAAATCAACTTTCATTCATCTTTTTACCCATTCAACACACATTTATGCATTGCTAGCTTGGGAAAAATGTAACCCATCCCCCAAATCAGAGCTTAAACTGGTACACCCCACCACCCAGACCTTAGCATCTATCTCCCTTCAACAGAACACACAGAGTTTTTCTAGAGATCAACAGATTACAGATTCATCCTTCCCTCAACCCTTAAACTACTCAGCCAGAGCCTACTAATTTTTATTTGGCAAACGGGAAATGGTTTGTGCCTAAACCCTCTGATTTCAGATGAGGCCCAAGAGAGAATAAATAAGCATATGAATATTTAGCAAAACTAACTGCTGTGTGAAGCTTGAAGAACTACTGTCACAAGGCAGAGTCCACTTTAATCTCAGCCACCGGGACAGCATTTGTTGTTGTCTTATCACACGGGAATGATTTCCCCATCGGCAATGGCAGCCTGCCAGCTAGCACAGTCCTCCAGCTCACGGTAGCAGCTGGCATTCTCTAGTAGCACCAGGCACTGAGATTTCTATTTTTGCAGGAGGTGCCAGGCTGGGAAACAAAACTTCAGTACCACAAACTAATTCCTATTTACTTGAGACGGGAACGGCAGCTTGGTTCCAAAGCCTAGGGAATTTTCAACTCATAAATCTGATATGTCAGGGATGCCTGGAAGCTTTGCTGATTGGAGTCAGCTGATGAACTTATCATTCCCTTTAATTCCCACAGAAGGTGGCAGGGAACACGGCTATAAATCTGTCTGTGATACATACAGGAGCAGCCCAGCTAGGATGTCATCTTTATCTAAGTTCTGTGGGAAAGTGAATCCATTTGGAGAAGACTCTGGGACCATTAGCTACTTCTCCCAAAGTATGCTACCAAGGTCTTCTTCTGAGACAATTCAGCCATATCCACTCCATGGTGACTTCCTCTTGGAAATATGTATGGAGTAACGGGGTCATACGTGTCTTCCCACAGCAAAAAAAAAAAAAAAAAAAAAAAGGACAAAATGTGTGAAATATCAGTTTTCAAGGAAATAAAAGATCCTAGAGATTATGAAAAAGATGAGCCTAGTCAATGGTTAAATTTCTTAATCAAGACTCCACAAGGCTGCGGCTCTAGAAAAGAAACAGGTGGTGGATGTGGTCCTCTCACAGAGCTGAGGGATGGGAATGCAGCTCAAGACAGGAAGCAGGAGGTGGAGGTGGCCCTCTTGCTGAGCTGAAGGAGGGGATTGAGAACCGTGAGAAAAAGCAACGGAGTTTGTAACGTATAATACTAAAGAGGAACTAGAACAGGCTTCTTGAGCATTCGGCTTATGCTGGTCAGTGCCGGCATGACAAGGAACTGCATGAGGCTAGTCAAAGAGACACAGAAAGGATTGCAATAACAGCACCCAGCATCCACCAGCCAGAACACACTCACTAAGCCTGGGGTCCACATGCAGAAGAGACTTCCGTAGTGGGAAAGGATAATATCCCACTAAAATATTGTGCCAGTTTTGCTTAGCAAATCTTACAAGCTAGACCCAAAAGGATCAAAGCATTTCCAAATAACAATTGCATACCAGAAAAAAGTTTTGCAATGTCTATGATCGCCTCCAACTGTACAAAGGAGGGAAATGCAACCCATAATAAGGAGAAAAAGAATTAAACCTAACTCAGAACTTACACAAGCATTAAGATTAGCAAAGTCAGTATGACAACTGCTATTGTAACTAAATTCTTCATATTAAAAATTAAATACACTCATATAAAAGTAAGAAAAGCACTCCAAATAGACATCTCAAGACGGAAACTACTGCGGAACAAAAGATGAGTGCATTTGAAAATAGCAATAAGGACGGAGGACAGTAAGACAGAATCTGAAGGAGGATCCAGCCTTGGGAGGCTGAGGCAGGAGGATTCCATAAACTCAAAGCCAGCCACAATACATGGTGAGACCTGTTTCAGAAAGAGAGAGGGAGGAAGGAAGGTAAAAAGAAAGGGAAGGAGGGAGGGAGGGTGAGGTAAAAAGGAAGGAAGGGAGGAGGGGGAGCACTAGGGGAGGAAGAGGAGGCTGGGAGAATAAAAGGAAAGCGCACCAGTGAGTGAGCTGTGAGCACTTCAAACAACTTAGCATAAGTGTATCCAGAGTCAGTAAAACAGAAATATATGAAGAAAGAATAGCCCAAATTTGGTGAAAACCAAAAAGGAAATCTAAGGTTACCAGGTGTGTGTGTGTGTGTGTGTGTGTGTGTGTGTGTGTGTGTTGCTTGAAATAAACGATACAGAGAAACAAGCACTGACAAGAAAGAAGGGCAACACATTTCTGATCCACAACATACAAGGGAGGAAAGAATGGAGCAAATCCTCAAATTCCTGAGAGCAGTTAGGATCAGCATTCTTCATGCAGAGAAAATAGCTTTCAAAATCAAGGGTAACATAGAGACTTTCTCAGGAACGAAAAACATATCTTGCTATAAAAACATTAGAGAAAATATTCAAGATGGAAATACAAGTAAACACAAAAAGGTGAAGAGCTTGGAGATGACAACTGTGTGGGTAATTATGTCGGACATTTTTATTATCGAAATTTTATATATAATTATTTATACAAGAGCATTGCAGTAACAGATTTATAATGTAAATACTTTATTTATTTATTTATTTAAGACACATTCATAAGCCACTCAGAAAAAGGACAGCTCCCCTGGGATTGGAGATCAAACCTTTATATAACCAACACACTTAGCAACTCCCCTCTACAGAACATGCAGAGGAACACACTGTTCTTCAAAAGATTGGTTTCAGATTTACCTTTCTTTTCTCTTCTCTTTCTTTCCTCAAGCCCTCAGCCAGATCTGCCTGCAGTTATAAATGAAGGACAACTATATCCTAAGGTCTGGGAGAAAAGAAACAAAAGCACGTTGTTGCAAAATGTCTATAGCAAGCATGAGATGTCATCACCTATCATTCGGTTACAGAACGTGGTAAATTAAAGAAAAGTCCTACAAACCCTAATTCAATTACTACCATCAACTAGACTTATAACTAATAAGCAACAGAGAGGCTAAAATAAGATCATAAAATTCAATTGCCTCTCAAATTATTACCAAGGAACTATATTCCATATGATTTTCTAAGACACTGAAAACAATTTGCAGAGATCTCAGGCAGTGATTTACAGGGCACAGGAAGTAGTAGAGGAATGTAGTCTGGGAATTAACTGAAATACAAAGTAGATGCTAGAATGGGCTATAAGGAATTAAAGGGTTGTAAAAAACAAGAGAAGATAAGATGGAAGGTCAAAAATAAGACTCAGCAGAAGAGGTCTGAAAGGATGTCAGGAGAGTGTAGGGATGAGCACTGTGAAACACTGTGCTTTAAACATAGACACCACATTGCCCATACAAGGCAAGCACAAGATGGAGCCCATCAATATTCCAACACATATAGGGGATGGGATCATGGGGGTATCAGCCCAGGACACCCAATACCAACTTCTCAGCACAAAAGAGATTTACCCCAAGGGGACAGAGAGCAGGAAATAAGAGACAGAGAGTGAGGGAGAAGGGGAAGGGAACAAGGGAGAGGGGGGAGGGGGATTTGTCCCAGAGGACAAAGGACTACTGCCTCTAGATAAAGAGGAGACAGACATGGCACATAGGAAAATGGCAGTTGATAAAGGGGAAACCCCGTGTTAGGATGAGGTGTTTAATTTTAATTGGGCATGTTAATTAGGAGACACAAAGGGAGCCTTGGTTGCTGAACTTCAATACTTTGAAAACTGGACCTTGATTGTCAGCCTCACAAGGAGAAAGTGACCAAATAAGGGACTAGACCTTGGTGGCTAGCTTTAGGAATTTAATATAAAGGGTTTTTAGCAAAGCAGATGGAGTGGGAGAGAGGGTAAGGCCTTGCCAGAGCCATACTTACCATACTTGAGCAGGCCAGAGTCCCTTCAATCTTGAGTTCCCATCCCTAATTAAGAAGCTTTGGAAGTCAATGTCCTCTGGATGTGGTTGTACATTTTCTTCAGTGATGTAGCTATTGGTATATTGCTCATGACCAAGTAGACAAGCCCAAATCTATGCACACGTGTTGTGTGACAGACTTTTGCTGGGGAGGTGAAACCTACACTTATCTGCTCACCCAAGATATGAAGCCCACAAAAGACCAAAGTATGACTACCACCAAAGTCCATCTTTGTGAACAATGAGTTTCATTGGGATTCATTACAGGAATATGGGTGAGGGGTTACTTACAGAAGCAGAAATGACTCAAAGACAGTTACATCACCAAGGCCCAGCTGGGAACCTAAAGCACAATGCATAGCATGCAGGCAGTTAGACAGTTTGGAGGATGTCCTTTCCAGGTGGCTGAATTAATCTATATATCTTCTAGACAATTCAGCTAGTCTCTGAGTCTTCTTTGAAGCTAGGCTTCTTTAAAAATACCTCTCAGGAGTCTTTAGTCTTTATTCACCAAGTAGATGGGGCCTAGTGAATCTGGTCAGTTTCAGGGACTTCCTGAAGCTATTTTGAGTTGTTTACTTTCTGGCCTCAGGAAGTTCCCTGTAGGATAAATTGTTTCAATCTAGGAATAAACTGCTACACAACAACAGTAAATAGGAAAGGTGTGGGGCAGGCTGATTACCCGGTAATGGTCAGGAATCAGATTGGGGAAAATAAGAAAAGATCAGGACACAATACAACCTCTAAGTACATGACCTCAAGTGATCCACTGTCTCCATCTAGGTTCTTCTCCTATTGTTTTGAGGGCTTCCCAAAACAGCACCACCAGCTGGGGACAAAGTCTATGAGCCTGTGGAAGAGATTTTATACCCAGACTACAGCCTTCCATATATGTTGTTAATTAAGAGTATGTTGGGGCTTAGAGTGTAATTTAGTGGCAAATCTCTTGTCTAGTGTGCGTGGGGCCCTGGCAATCCACAGAAAAGAAAATGAACATTTTTGTACAGGCACCAAAAGATGTGAGCAAGTGGAAGGATTGCTTTGTTGTTGGATAGGAAATTCTCAGGTCATAAAATTGTCAATTCTTACAAAGTGAATTTATAATTTTGAAATACCTTCAAATAAAATTACCAAATGGAGACTGGAGAAATGGTTTCGTGGTTTAAGAGCATTCATTGCTCTTCCAAAGGACCTGGATTGAATCCTACAACCCACATGGCAACTTGCAACCATCTAGTTCCAAGGAATCAGACGCCCTCCTCTGTCCTTTGTGGGTCCAAGGTACTCACAGGGTGCACAGACAAACATGCAGGCAAAATAGCTACACACATAAAAATATTTTTTTTAAATTACCAGTAAAACTATTTGAAATTAAAACAAGCCAATTCAAAGTTTTTATGTGAAAAATCACGAAGTGCTAAAAAGTGCTAAATTTTAAAATGGATGGGTAAACATTAACACACATTATAAAACCACACTCATTTAGGCAGTGTGGTAATAAGTTAATTCAACTAATGTATTTCTAATTGAAATACAGTACACACCCATAAATTGACATTCTAATTCATTGGTGGAAATATAATTTATTTAATACATGCTGTTCACACAATGGAATAACCTGAGTGTGAGAGGGAAAGTTGAATCAAGTAACTCAGACCTTACAAAATTAGTTAAAGGTAAATCAAAGATGAATAATAAAATGAATTCACAAAAGCACCAGAAAACTAGACCTTTCCTTTGTAACTACGATGTAAAACTCAACACATGAAATACTAGGTTAAAAAAATAACTCTAAAATGTAGTGGGGTTTTTTTTGCATATGTATCAAAGGATGCAATAATAAAGCCATCGTGTAAATAAATGGAAGAAAAAAATAATACTTAGATAAAGGCAGGGCCCTAGTTTGATATCAGTAAGCACAAATTTACAGAGGCTGGCAAGAGAAAAGTGGGAAAGTTTTATTTCTCAGACATATATCTTTAAATCTCATAAAACTGATGGTTTTCTTTCATTTTCCAATATACCTCTCTAGCACCTTAATATCAGAGTCGCTTCCTCTTCTTGAAACTTTCCTGATCTTCCCAGGTGATACTTCTCCTATGCCCCGCCCCATGTTTATTCTTTTAGTCTTCTTCAGACATTAGGCACTTTATTTAAGTTTTATGGCCACTGGTCTCCCTTTAAGGACAAGCTGAGAGTTGATCAGTAAATACAAGTCAGCTCTCTGTTCTCCAAGGAAACCACGCAGTTTGAACCATGTTTACTTTAAAACCTATCCAGATTCTTAGTCTTACTTAATCTACTCTCTATTGGCTATATCACAAGTGTCTATCACATGTCCTGATACAACTCTTTGGTAGATATTGCCAATGGACCTCCTCAGTCTTTCATGTTGAATCCATATACACAGATCATGCCTCTTCTTCAAGACAGACTCAAGGGAGGTCCAGATCTGCCTCCACCATGAGTAGCAAGCCTTTATCTCTACCTTCCCCTTAATATCCCAGGAACACAATGCAAATGCTCCAGTTAGTGGTTCACTGTTCTTGGGTATTTGCTGAAGACTGTGTTATTATGTTATTCTTGTGATTTATTCTAGATTGAGGAATTGCTAAACCCTTGGAGTTTGGAGTTTATAAGACCCCCATTAAGACTTCCATATTCATAAGAACTTGTGCTGAACCAAAGTCAGCTAGGTTTATATTTGAAGTTTCCTATAATGAACAGAAGAGGAAAGGGAAGGGAAAGGATGTTATTCTAGTTGAATGCCTATCCATTGAGAACACAAGAACCATTTTGGGTTTTGCCAAAATTAGCATTGCTGGATAAATTGGGAACCTTCTATCTTCCTTGTTGCCAGGAGAGCATGCCAGCTAATTTTAGCCCACTGTGTAAATATAATCTGCACTGGTATGCGCTGACCTTTACCATCTATAAGGGTCAATGACATCCTGTCCCAGCCAGAAAAATGCCTATGATGGCCCAGTCTTGACCCAACTTTCTGGGCTGGATCCCACTTCTCCAGACATATTGATTTTTCTTCTTGGAAATGACCTTGGAGATCTCTTGGCTTGGTACCCAGTTCAGGCATTGGTCTCTGCTACTTCTTCGAGCCTAAAATTGCCCCAGCCGAGTGAGTGACATTGGAAAGCCCTAGAGGCAGACATTCAGTCATGTTTTCTCAACCGTGTACCCTGAGGCAGAAAAAGATTGGAGAATCAAGTTTTAAAAGAAAATGTTGAATATAGTATATTTTCTCTCTCTCTTAAAAAAAAAAGTCCTCTGAGTCAACTTCCAGAACAACATCTCTACCAGTGAATACAATACAATAAATATATTTGTTTATTAATATGATTGCCAGAACAGTCCACTGCAAAGCTCATACAACCAGCCCCCAGGAACCCAGGTGATTGTTGTCAGGGACACGATAGTCCCAGGACATGAAGATCCTGTGTAAGAGAAAGGTACAAAGGAGGGGAACCCCCATCCCCTGCCAGTGGGCTGGCTTTGAGTTGGGCATATGGGAATTCTCTTGGAATATTTCAGAGTCTTCACCTGTAAATGAAAAGTTCACAGCCCCTGTCTCTAGAGCGGCTCAGGAGATTAAATGAGCTCAAACACCCAAAGCCTGTAAGATTTCCTGGAAAGTGTCAAATGCTTAATAAATGTTGGCTATCATTTTGTTCTGGTTGTATAGATTGAAATAACACTTCCTCACTTATTATTAGTTAAGTAACCTTGGGCAAGAGGATGCAAGCCTGGATTTCCTCATCTACAAAACGGGAAACAGAAAGCCTTACCTCAGGGAGCTGTTGCTTCAATCAAATGAACTAAAAGATATAAAGCTTTTTTTCCCCTGGACTTCTGAGCTCCCAGGATGCATCAGCTCCTCTGGCTATCTCTCAGGATGCTGAAGAGTCTCCTCACTTAGCAATCTGACTGACAGACCCATTAGACTCTGCTAATAATGATTTCGGAGCTCTGAATGTGGCTGTCAGGGAATAGACAGTGTGTTCATTTGCAATATTTTCCTTGATGGTTACTGAGAGAAATAATGATAAAGACAGAGCAATCTTAAAAGTATGTGAAAATAACCACAAAACAACCATAAACGTCAACAGAGAAAGAAAACTCTTCCCCCTCTCTTCGTCTCATTTGTTTCTGAACTTTGTTTTGTGAGGGTGCTGCTGCTGCTGCTGCTGCTGCTGCTGCTGCTGCTGCTGCTGCTGCTGTTAGTTTTCGTCTTGTTTTGTTTCAGTGGAGGGGTTGTTCTGTTTACACCTCGTATTAGACCAAAAGATTACTAGTACTGTATACCTTTTTCGAGTCATGCTGCCATGCTAGCTCTTGACAGACACCCAGCCAAGTGACAGGTTACTGCTCTGCAGTAAGTCCTGCTGGGGCGCATAGAAACGGGAATATTTCCCTCTGATTTCCTCTGTTTGTTTGAGCGGGTGTTTTCTGTTTCTTCTCAGCATCCTGTTAATCCTGATCTGTTTTTGCTTAAACCAATATTAAAGTTAGTTTGCACTTCCTGAGGAGGCCAAGAAATTGGAGTAAGATAACAACGGGGTGCCGGGGGCCGGGCCTAACTTCTACAATTCGACTAAAGACAGGATCAGGTGGAAGCAGGGTCAGGAAACGGTCTTTATTTTCTTTCAAAGGGTATCCTTTCTTTTAGGTAAACCATTGTTGTCATTAAAAGGAAAAACAAAACTCCCAGAAATTTCCCCAACTCTGATGACAGTTACTATATGCCAGCCTCTGCACCCTCTCTCCCTGTGTCCTTTCCCACCCTCCCCTGCCACTCTCAGGGGAACTGCGGTCCAACTGCTCTTATGTAATAACGGGCTGCGGTGAGCAGGGCGAGACTGCACCTTTGTGCTGCAGCCCCCACCCCCGCCCCCATGAACAGAACTTTATAGACCCAGTGAAGGGATGGAGCCCAGAAATCCCATAGACTGAGATTAGGACTGTTCTACAGTCTGCAAGCTTCCTGCCCTGGCACCTCTCAGGCATGCAGGACAACAGGCTGCCGTTTAAACCTCACAGCTTCAGCTTTGCTGTGAGGTAGGTCTTATTGTTGGTCTTCCTTTATGGAGCAGAGAGCCAAAGCTACGGAATGATTGAGAAGCCATGCCTTGCTGTAGGAAGGCGTAAAGCACGCCGAGAGGGAAGCATTGCCCATGGCTTGAATGGCCCCTCTACGATGGGAGGACAGCGTTCAGAAAGGCAGGCGTGGAACTGTGACATACAGATACTCCAGAGACTGCACTTCTAAACCCTTGTTACTAGGGAAGTAAAGACATAAGCTGTATTTAGCTCCCTTGCACTGGTTCCTCTCTCGGCCTGTCTGCCTCTCTTTTCCCACTCAATCAATATTGATGACATTTTTTTTCTTTTACACTGCAAGTTATTTTTTCTAAAAGTAATAAGGCTTTTTTTTCTCACTTCTGGTAGCAGGTTTGTTCCTCTGTAAAATCCCCACAGTCACACACCTCTCTCTCTCTCTCTCTCTCTCTCTCTCTCTCTCTCTCTCTCTCTCTCTCTCTGAATCTCTCTCTCTCTCTCTCTCTGAATCTCTCTCTCTCTCTCTCTCAATCTCTCTCTCTCTCTCTCTCTCTCTCTCTCTCTCTCTCTCTCTCTCTCACACACACACACACACACACACAACCTCTCACCACTCAAACTCTGGACACACCATTTCTCGGGGTTTTGTTTGTTTGTTTTTGTTGTTTCTGAAGTTAGTTGGCGAAGGCCACCAAACCTAACAATCTGGGAGAAGCCGATCTGCAGTAAATCTAAAGGCCAACAAAATGGAACAGAAGACAGACCAACTCTAAGAAGGCTGGTAAACTGTTGATCCTGAAGTGGCTGGGGCTCTGAACGCTGCCCTAAAGGCTGGATGCTCACGAGTTCAGTTGTCTGAGCTTCTCAGGATCCTTATCAGCTATTTAAAATCATCACAGAGGACACATTCACTGATATTTACAGTCAACAGACTCCAAGGAAGGCTAATTTAACATTCTCAACTTAGCTCAGGAAGTGGAAAAAGAGAATCCAACACAGATACCTTCTTTCCTGCTTTCCAAAGAGGACTCTACACTCACCCATCCGTCAGGCCTTTACCGAGTATCTACTCTAGGCAACCGACTACAGTAAAGGCTTATAAACCTAAAATAGGAATATAGTCCCTCCCTGAAGTAGCTGTCACTCTAGAAATAGAAAACAGACGCAATGGAGGAAAACGAACAGCAAGGCCTTGGATACAGGCATTGCCTTTGTTTTCCCTTGCTATGACAGAATTCTCTGACCCAGACAAGCTGCTGAGGAAATGCTCTTTGGCTTACAGGTCAAGTCAAGGTTCCTCACTGAAGGCAACCAAGGGAGAGACTGCCAAGCCTGGAGGAAGAGTGGTTATTGGTTTATTCTCCTCAGCTTACTCAGCTAGCCTTCTTAAATCACCCAAGACCACCTTCTCAGGGTGACGTCCTGTATAATGGGCTGGGTCCTCCCCAATCAATCATTCATCCAGAAAATGCTCCACAGACTTGCCTAGAGGCCATCTGATACAGGTGATCTGCTAAGATTCTTTCCTCCCGAGTGACTATAATGTGTGTCACACACAATGAACAATCTTCAATCACGAAAACCCAAAACTTCCCAGCACAGACATAGTGAACTACAGCAGTAGGAGGAAGTAGCCAGGTCTTCCTGGAAAGTTCAGGAAAGGCTTCAGAGAAGACCACGTGTTGCAGATGTTGGGCAGGTCTTTAGTACTCAGCGTGGCTGGCGTAACAGCCGTGGTATCAACTATGTGACACATGCAACTGACTAGCCGAACATGCCAGTTTTCATTGCAAATGAAAGGAAGAGACAAGGGAGCGGAGAAGGCTAGGAGAAGAGAGGGAAGGGAAGAAGAAAGGAGAACACACAATTGGACAACCAATGCCTGAGCTCACGAGCTGTTGGGAGCCAATTCGTAGCAGAAAGCGGCTATCAGCTTTGCAGCCATCTCAAGAGCCATATACCCTGACAAGAGACTTGTTTTTCAACAGCCTACAATAGCTGAAGCACACTCTGATATCCCACATATCTTGTTTTGCTGTTTAGTGCCCCCAGCTGCAAGGCAAAGGCACAGTGCACGTGCTATCCACACTATACACACCTGTAAGGCTTAAGTCATATTCACACCTGCAAAGCACATGGTATCCATGCACCTACAAGGCACATGGCAAAAGTGTATAAATACCCCAGATTTCCCTTCAATAAACGAGACTTGATCAGAACCTCTGTCTTGTCTCCACTCTTCTTGTCTCTTCTCTTCCCCTTTATCCCCACTCTCTCTCTTGCTAGACCCTGACCCGCAGACAGGAGCAGCTTGGGCCGGAACAACGAGCCAGCATCTGAATTCTAGCAAAATCGTCAGGGGACTGGCACTCCAAAAGCTGTCTGAGAACTACTGGTCTAGACAAAAGGAAAGGTAAATTTAAAGCAATCTCAGGCAAAGAGGCCAGCTTGAGGAAAGAGAAACAAGCGTTCTGGAGCATGTTGAGTTACGAGACAGTAAGTCATAGCAGAGGGGATGGGACATGTCGGAAGCCAGAGGACCTTAGTATTTGTGCAAAGAGGCCTGACTTTATCCTACCACAAATGGAGAATAATATGAAGAATTTGAAGAGATTGCATCTTTTTTTGTCCCTTTGGGGGATAGCACTGTGTAGCATTGCATGTCCTGGAACTCACTCTATAGAAAAGGCTGGCCTCAAACTCGGTGGTCCACCAGCCTCTGCCTCCTCCTGAGTGCTGAGATTAAAGGTGTGCACCACCATGCCTGGCTGTCTTTTTCTTTTTAATTGAATTTATTCTTTGATGATTGCATACATGTCAGTAACTTATCTTGATCGTATACACTCTAACCCCCTTCCCCTCCTGCATCCCCTTTATTTTGTAACCTACTACATTTTATCAGTGCCACCTCTTGGAACGTTGACTGCTTTTGTTGGCTCGATACTGTTCAGATCTTACCCAACAGCCATAGCTGCGGAGAGTTCAGGAGTGTAACGACCCCACTCTGCCCAGGAGCTGTCACATAGCATCCATTCACAGCATTCATTCACCCCATTCTCTATTCTCTGCTCTGCATCCTTTCTACGCTTTCTCCATGTTCCCTGAGCCCTTGGGGGTATTCAGGTAAAATCTTTTTTTTCTTTCTTCTTTTTTAATTAATCATTTCATTCGATTCCATCTCAAATGATATCCCTTTTCCCAGTTACCCCTCCACAACTCTCCCCCCATCCCATCTGCCCTCTTCCTCCTCCCCTTTGCCTCTATGAGGGTGCTCCCACACCCACCCACCCTACTGCTCCAGCATCCCTCTATGCTGAGGCATCAAATCTTCATAAGACCAAGGGCGTCCCCTTCCGCTGATGTCAGACAAAGCCATTCTCTGCTATATATGTATCTGGAGCTATGGATCACTCCCTGTATACTACTTAGTTGGTGGTCTAGTCCCTAGGAGAACATTGTTCTTCCTATGGGATTGCAATCTCCCTCTGCTTCCCCGAGCTTCCCCCTCCAGGGTCCCAGAGCTCAGTCTGATGGTTGGCTGTGAGCATTCACATCTGCATTGGTCAGGTGCTGGCAGAACCTCCCAGGGAACAACCACACCAGGTTCCTGTCAGCAAGAGGAACAGTGGCAACAGCAACAGTGTTGGGGTTTGGTATCTGCAGACAGGATAGGTCCCCAGGTGGAGTGGTCCCTGGATGGCCCTTCCTTCAGACTCTTCCCCTTTTTTTGTCCCTGTCTTTCCTTTGGACAGAAACATGTCCCGGTTAAAAACTGATGGGTGCGTGGCCCCACCCCTCAGCTGGGGGCCATGCCTATCTACTGGAGGGGGTCTCTACAGGCTCTATCTCCCCTTTGCTGTATATTTTGGCTAAAGTCATCCCCACTGGGTCCTGGAAGCCTCTCGCTTTCCTGTAGTCTGGGACCCTTCAGTGGCTACGCCCAGTTCCCCATCCCCCACTGCTACATACTTTTATTTGATTTCCTAACCCTCAGTACCTCTCTCCTCTCCCCTCCAATACCTGATCCTGTGCCCCCTTTTGTCCCTCCCAGGACACAGTCTTGATATGTTGCCTTTGCTAGCACGGAACTTTAATCTAAGCAGGTTTATTATAATCTTTCTGCCTCAGCCTTCCAAACATCTGGAGTTAAAGGGCTGCACATCTGGAGTTACAGGGCCGGACTCCCAAACCCAGCTTAGACTGCATATTTAAACTTGGAGTAAGAGTGTCTCTGGCCAGAAGAGTAATGGATGGAATTTGGACATGATCTTGAAAAGAGGAAAGTTTCAAGTAAGGAAGAGAATAACATGATTAGATTGATTAGATTTGGTGCAGTTTCTTTTAGAGTTTAAGTCTAAATCCCTGACAAGACTGTAGAAGACAGACTGTAGAGAAAGCAATAGCAAAGGCAAGAAGGTAATTGACATAGTCGTATCCTTATCAGAGATGATATGGACCAATGCATCAAAAGCAGAGGCCACAGAGAACACAGGCAGAACCCACAGGACTCTCTCCAAGTTTGGAAACTGCCTACGATAGATGGGTAGGCAAGGACTTCTGGCTTACTTGCAAGAGGTGTTCTGGAAGAAGAGTCAGTGCTAGAGCAAAAGAGTAAGTTCTGTTTGGAGTCTTGTGGTTTTGAATCCTCTGTGATATGTGTGTGTGTGTGTGTGTGTGTGTGTGTGTGTGTGTCTGTGTGTCTGTGTGTCTGTGTGTGTCTGTGTGTGTCTGTGTCTGTGTGTGTCTGTGTGTATGGTAGCAGATACACATATATTGTATTTCACATGAATCTTCATATACAAGATCTGTTTTGAAATTCCTCAACTGCAGCCAACTTAGTTTACTTGGATTTAATTAATGGCAAAAATAGTTAGCTCTGACATGGAAGCCAGTGCTTATAAACCTGGACTCCCACTTAGTGCTGACCATCCCCTCCTTTACCTTTGCTTGTTGTAATTATACCACAGAAAGGCATTGAAGATCTAGCAAAATCCAGAGTGCCATTCTGAGAAGAAAACAACTGTTTAATAAGTACCAACAGAACAGGTACCATGAGCCAAGCACCATTAGTGACAAGTAAGAAAACTCATTTTGTTCCTGGGCTGTCCTCAGCAAGAGATGCAGTATTTAAGCAGAAACTATGCCAAAAGCTGAGACCTGCTCAGCTCTCCCTTGAAGAAACTGATTTGTTTATAGGTAGACCCCAGAACTTACTAGATTTCAGTCTACCTTGACCCAATCCAATCAAGTCAAGTCACAATGTTTTTTTAAAGCAATTCCAAGATAGTTGCCTGATAAAAAGAGAAATAGAGGGGAAATATCATAGAGTGACCATTGTATTTGTTATTTTTCTTGGCCCTGTGACTAAATATCAAGCAAGAAAAATCTTGAGAGAGGCAAGGTTTATTTTGGCTTCTATTTCAGGTAATAAGAGGAATTATTGAACGAGCAAGTCCCATTTGTGGCAGCAGGAGGCTGCTTGCTCAAATCCTGGTAGATCAGGTTCAAAGAAAGGGGACCACCTGTACTGGGTTGATTTTCTCCTTTCCCCCTTTTTCTATGTTCTGGGATCCCAACCCACTTTGTGTGGACCCCACTTCTTCAGCTAATCCTTTAGGAAATACCCTCATGCACCCAAAGGTTTATCTCACTAATACTATAGGCATTTCTCAGTCCCATCAAATAGAAAATTAAAATTCAACACACCCAGATAAAACTTCCAGATTTAACAAACTAAAATTCAGAACACTTGGTTAGATTTACATTGCAAACAAGGAAGAAAATTTTAATGCGTTTTGTTCTGTTTCTCTTTTTAGTTTATCTAAAACATTGTATGAGTTATGCTTCTACTTAAAAAGCCATTATTTATCTGCAAAGTCAATTTAACTTAGCCCCCTGTATGTTACTATGCTCACTCTCCAGGCTGTAACCAAGAAGGAAGTACTTCAAAGGCCTCATCTCCACTCAACTCTACACTCTGCTAACGAAATGGGTGTTCTTTGCTTTGGAACTCTTGTTGGGTTGACAGACTTTGTGACATCTCTGAGGCCGATGGCTCTGTCTGTGTACCCCTGCCCTCTTTTCTTTTACTGTACACTCTTTTCCTCTTCCTTATTACATACCTCAAAGTCTTTTGTGTTTCTAACTCAAAACTTCCCCTTTTGTGTTTCATCTTAACTTTTATGTTCCGTCTCTGCACCTGCTGCCTAGAAAATCCAGCTTAGAGTAGTAGTTGGTACCAAAAATAATCTAAGAAAGCAGATTGTAAGAAGATGCTGGATGACTGAATTTTTCCCCACTCAACTGTTCTCAGGCCCTCTTCCTTGGTGGTAAGGTGTATAGACATCCCTTAGCATGGGTTGGAGACTCACTGGTTAGAAGTTCATCACTGATGGTCTAGCATGATACATAGAAAGGGATACTTCTGATTGAAGCATTTGGAATATAGAAGAGGACATAACTACAAAAATAATGGCACTGAATGACTGCTACTAAATATGTTGATGCCCTATAGGAGGATAAGAAGAAAAACTACGAAAGTTTGTAATTCAGAAAATATGAAAAATGTCTCTACAATAAACCTTTTTTTTTTTTATTGTAGGTAAAGAAAAGGTAAGTCACTGGATTTAACAGTTACTAAACCTGAAAGACAATTGAGTATTTAAACTCAAAGCAAGGACATTAACCAAGTTAAGGGTTCTAGTTTGTAAAATCTAGCAAAATCTGAAAATCTGACACATGGGATTCAAAGATTTGGATGGATGCTCCCTGATCTCCTCTGAACCCCCTGAGTCTTCAGAGGTAGCCTACCCCTCCCCATGAAGAGCTAACACCACCCCCAGGAAGTTAACACAAGGGTCTTTTCTCCAAAAGACAGCAGATAGTTCCTTTCTCTTCTTCTGAATGTCAGATCTACAGTCAGGACTGAGTCAGCATAGTCTGGCCAGGAATCTGTTCAGCCTGATACAGAAAGTGAGTGTAACCAAAAAGAACCACAACCGTCATACAGGGTGCACAAGCAGGGACCTGGGTGCCTGATTATGGAGACCAGGGCATGGTCTAAATAAGAGAAGGGTTTGTTTGTTTGTTTGTTTGTTTAGTTAGTTAGTTAGTTAGTTAGTTAGGTTTGGTGTTTTTTACTTACGGTCACTCTATTGAGAAACAGAATTTGACAACCTAGGAAATAATGTGAATTTGCTGCCATGGTAACTCCTAGAAGCCTGGAGAAAGGAATGGCTCCCACTGAGAGACTGAATTGCCTGATTGCCATGCAAGACAGAGAAGAAGAAGAAGAAATTAAAGGTTTGGGGATGGTAGCTTACAGAAATGGGTGTTTGATGTGAGGCCAAAGGATACACTATTTACAAGACCACTGAAAATGTGATGGTAAGAGAGCCACATCTAGTGTCACTAAATGGCTCAATGGCATCTCCAATGACTATAGCTACCAATATATAAGTCTACCACAGAATTTAGTTCACTGATAGCAATGGAGATATTGAGCTTCACCGACTGAGGCTAGGTATGATACTCAATTGCCAAAAGAAAAGGTGATAAGAATTACCATGACAAACAGGAACACAGTACAGCCAAGACAGCCTAGATCTGAGATAACTGTGAACACAGAGCAGGGCTCAGCACTCCTGGGAACAAAGTCAACTCCAGTCAACAAAGATGATCGAGAGGCTGAGGAAAGTACTTCCCAGAAAAACATCAAGACAGCCTTGCCAATTTGCAGTACACAAACCACTTTCAGATTCCAGTTTCTATTGACTGAGGTAGACCACACGGCAAAAGATCCTACAATGTGGCAACCATATATTGTACTGACTCCCAAACTCCTCCACCAGGGGCCTATGACCATTTACTTATTTTAGTCTATACCAAGAAAAGATAAGTGGCTAGACTTTCCAACAGCTATGCGTTAGACACAGGATCTGAATTTTAATTGACACATAAAGACCTAAAAGCTAGCTTTGCCTAGTGGCACAGACCTATAATCCTAGCTAATCAGAAGGATGAGGCAGGACAAGTCCAAGATCAGGAGCTACCTGGCTACAGAGATAGTTTAAGACTAGCCCAGGAGCCACTTGGCTACAGGGATAGTTTAAGGCTAGCCCGAACAACTTTGTAAGACTCTATCTTAAAATAAAACCTTAAAAGGTGGGAAATATAGCTCAATGGTAGAATGTTTCTATGTCTACTATGCAAATGATCCCAGGTTCATTTCCCCCAACTGTACAAGAAAAAATGATGAGCAAATAAAAGGAAGGGAGGGGAAGGGAGGGAGGGAAGAAGATAACCATGATAATGGCTTCACAATACAGCAGATAGGACTAATAAACATATGAACTCAGAGCACTCATAAAACCTTTACAGGTTCAAACCAGACCCGGCACTGAGAGGGTATGTGGACACAAAGTCCCATCTGTAACCAGAAGCTATTTGCAATTAGTACCTATTTGGAAAGAGAAAAAAATCAGTTTTTTCCCCAATGGAGTGTTACTGGACATATCATCTATACTCCAGGGCAGGCCCCATGCTCAGAAGTAGTGGGCCAACACAAAGTAGACACTCAGTTTTTTGGTGTGCACCTTTTGTTTTGGTATCTTTGTCTTATTATTTTTGTTTTTTTTTTCTTTTTTCTTGCTTTCTTCCTATTTTTCTTTTGTTTGTATGTTGGATAGTTGTAAGTCAACCTGACACAACCTAAAGTCTTCTGAGAGGTAGGAGCCTCAATTAAGAAAGTGTCTTCATAAGATCGGGCTGTAAGCAAGCATGTAAGGCACTGTTTTTGATTAGTGATTGATGGGGAAGGGCCCAGCACATTATGGCGGTGCCATCCCTGGGCTGGTGGTCCTAGGTTCTATAAAAAAGTAGGATGAGCAAGCTATGAGGAGCAAGCGAGTAAGTGGCACCCTTCCGTGGCCTCTGCATCAGCATCTGCCTCCAGATTCCTGCTCTGTTGGACTTACTGCCTGACTTCCTTTGAAGATGAACTGTGACACAGGAACATAAGCTGAATAAACCCTTTCCTTCCCAACTTGCTTTTGGTCATGGTGTTTCTCACAGCCACAGTCACCTTAGCAAAGGCAGACTATTTTGATTTTCATTTTTTTGTTCCTTTGTTGTTTTTCTGGATGTTTTGTTTTGAGGGAGATCATGAATTTGGATTGGTGGGGAGGTGGCAAGTATCAGGGAAGAGTTAGGGGAGAAAGAATATGAGTAAATTATACTGTATGAAAATAATTTCAATAATTTTTTTAAAGAAAGAAGAACAAAAACCAAGACAGCCTAAAATGTTATCATGGCCTCTCATAAGAAGCAGGGGACATACCTGCCCAGCAGTCAATAGATTTCTGTCAAAAGTAAGGTTTGTGGAGTCTGTTGAGTCATAGACCTCAAGAGGAATCATTGTTCCTGCTGAACATGTTTTAATTGATATTATTAACTTGGCAGTCAGTATGAATCCCACACTGGGTCCTTGACCTCTCTCTAGAGCTATCACAGTGTAGACTGTCAAGTGGAAATCTCAGAACTTGCTGTCTGGAATAAGGAAATCAGAGCCAGAGCTGCATCCTGGAGGCAATGGTGAAGATTGTGGTTGAGGAGATTATGCTCTCTGTCATATTTCCATTTAATTCCCCAGTTGACCCGTATGGAAACTGAATGAACCCTCAAGCCTAAAGATCACAGCAAATGCAAACCAGTGGTACCCATGCTTGTAACTGCTCACCAATGGAGCAGATAAATATGGCCTCAGGTATATGATATACAATAGTGATTTAGCAAATGAAGGCTTTAAAGAGAAGGCTTTAAATCAGAAACAGTTACATTCATATGTAATAGACAATATTATACATGAACTGGCTTTTCTATAGGGATACACTATTTCTCATATCTGACATAATATATGCTCATATCTGACATAAGATATCTGCACTACCTGGATATTATATATGGTATTACATCAGCCCACAAAATTTGTGACACAGTGAACAAGAGGTGATTATCATATTGGAAGTCTTGATTACACATGTGAAAGTCAGGGAGTGACAGGAAAGTTTGCAAAATCCCCAAGCTTGCAGTTTCCTGAGTTCATACTATGCCAGACACTGTATTTGAAGTAAAAAAGCAAAGGGTATCTTTACTAAAAACAAAAAAGTACAATGCTGACAGACTTTTATAGGGTCTGTGAACAATGTTTTCCATGCTAGAAATATAGTTCTAGTGGATAGTAAAGAACCTGTAACTGTGGGATTCACTGGTTGTATCATATGCCCAACCATCTAAACTCTCCATTTGTGTAGGCATTGGGTGGTCTACTGGAGGTGCAGTTGAAACAGAGAGAATATATCAGTCTCCTGCAGAATGCTAATGTCTACATTTCAAAGCACCAACCTTGTAGAAATCACTAAGTCCCCAAGAGGAAGAATACAGGACTCAAGATGCCAAGGGACTAATAATATCATAGTGGTATGACTTGACTCCCAGTAACCCTCCAGGATCTGCCTTGCTTCCCATTCTTTTAATTCTGGGCTCTGCAGGTTAGAATTCCTGGTCTCTCAAGAGAATACACTCACCAGGGTATCAGCAGGGAGGTTGTTAAACTATAATCTATGTGGGCACTATAGGTTCCCATGTTCAGAGGATAGTTGGTAAAAAAAGATAGCCACCATTTTTGTCAGGGATAACTTAGCCTGATCGTCAAGAAGAGGCAAGGCTGCTTTTGCATGACAGTATCAACGAAGAATATTCATGGAACCCAGCTGATGGACCTGAGGACTTTTCAGTAGTCTTTTGACCTAATGACTGTGAATGGGCAAGTTCAAATTATACATGAACTGGACAAGAATAACCTGAGAAAGGAATAGTTACTGGAGGCTCAGAGTTGGGTTCTCATCACTTGAGGGACCACTCAGACCAGTAAATGACAGCTGAGAATAAAGAACATTTAGGATGGATTGTGAGAGAGGAAATGATATGTAACAACTCCAGCCCCAAGGCCGACAGCAATGGAGTGAGAGGCCTCCCTCTCCAAAGTCTTCCCTCAAGAAGAAAAATCCATCAGAACTTTGGAAAACTGACCCTTATACAGTTTAAGTGATGGTGTATGGCAGATAAAAATATACCATTTATATCCACCTTCAAGAGAAAATACATTGCCAGACTGAGGATTTTCTAACTTCTTCCCTCTACTGGGATGAATTGTACCTGTCATGTAACTGTATTAGTTAATATGCCTAAGAGAACAAAAAGATTTAATGGAGCAAAGATTTAATGTATCTCACAATTTCATCCCATGATGATGGAGAATTCCCAGTGGAACAAGACAGTTCATTCCATGATCTCAGAAAGTAAATGCTACCCTTCTACTTGGTTTATCTTTGCCCTTCTATCTAGGACTCCAGTTCTTAGGATAATTCAAGCTATGATCAGGGTATGTCTTCCCCCTTCCATTAACTCTTTCTAGAAACATCCTCACAGACATGTACCATACCACCATATAGGTGATGCCAAATCCAGTCGAATTGACAATGGAGATTAGTTATCATGAACCCTAATCAAAAGATATAGCCACACTCTATTTCTGGGTCTTATTTAGAAATGATGTTCTTCACATAGATGTCATAGATTTGAGTTGAGGGGGCCATCTCAGATCATCTCAGAGAAGGGGGTCAAGTTACCAGAGAGGTAGAAACTGAGTGATAAGTCACAGCTAAGGACAGATAGACCCACAAGAGGCTGGACTAAGCAGGGAGATATGCCTTCATGGAGTCTTCATGCTGCCCTGCTGCAACCTTGTTTTTGAACTTCCAGCCTCCAGAACATTGAAAGAATCCATTCTGCCATTTCGAGCCACCAACTTATTATGACAGTCCAGGAAACTGACAGATGACCTATCTTCGTCTTCTCCACCCATAGTTCTGCTTCATGGAGTGACTCAGTGTGGTGTGAGACGATGAAACAACGGGACAAGAGGAGCATGTGAGAAGGACATATGCCCAGGTTCATGGTAGGTGGAGTATCAGGTCCTGAAGGGTAACCAGAGGGAGAGATACCTGAAGATGTTCAAAGGATGATGGGAGCCAATCAATAAGCACTAGAGGCAAAACATCATAGACAAGGAGCTAAGCAGCGCTCAGTGTGTAGCAACTACAAGATTAAATCTGATCTTTCTGGGCTTGGTGGGTAGCACTGGCTCTTTGTACTTAATCCCCAACGGAGTTTAAGCAGGAGGAACCCTGAGCAGCACTTCACTACAAAGGGTGATACGACTTAAGAAAAGTCAGTGCATCAGTGCCCCTGAGAAAGAGAGAGAGAGAGAGAGAGAGAGAGAGAGAGAGAGAGAGAGAGAGAGCAGAAAGCATCCTCAGTAACTGATGGCTGTACTCAGCAGCCCCAACTTACACCACCAACATTTCTACAGCAGAGCAGGGAAGAAACTGTGATGGTTTGGGCAGCTGTCCTTCAGACTAAAGGAGGAAACTTCGAAGCCTTCTCTTAATTACGCAAAATAATTTCCATCCAACCAGATGGCCAACTGTAAATCCATTCTAAATAGAGATTCTAAAGCTGCCTTTGGCTGTGAGGATCTTCAGGAGAAGGAGAATTTTCAACCCAGGAGACTTTTCAACTAAGGAGAAGTGATGCAATTGTCTGTGACTATGGAGTACTCTGTAGGGAGCCTAGGGTGCACTGGGCTGACACCTGTTAGGAGTAGATGTATGGTATTCCTGGGGAGAACTGATGGCCCTATGCTCTCCAGAAAGACACTACCTATCAGGAAAGTGTTATCTTACTCCCTGCCCCCTTTAGGAATAAAACAGAAGTTGTATTTGATGTAGGATTTAATAAAAGAATGGGACATATTAGCAGCACATGTTGGTGTTATTTGTTTCTTTAGTGGTGTTGTTTTTAATTGAACCAACATCCAGGTATTAGGTAAGTTCACATAACAGTCCATGTTTCCTAGTCCTCTCATCAGTTTCCTGTCCTGCTATCAGGGATCAGAGCTCAGAGCGGTGTCCACTCATGAGATAATCCCTTTTTCCTCTTTCTAGGTCCCCACCTTTCAGAGTTTCTTCTTGACAAGAGGTTGAGAGGGATGGTTACCTTCAACTGCTAAATTGCCTGGATTTGGGAATATCTGGTATCATGAAGCACATTTTGTGTGTGAGTGTATTTCAGAGACGACTAACTAAAGAGAAGAAAACTGGCCCTGAGTATCAGTGCCACTGTTTCATAAGTTAGAGTCGTGGACAAGAGAAAAAGGAGAAAGACTTTATTTCCTGATCCATGAAGATGTGAGGCATACCAGCCATATACTTCTACCACCATGAATTCCAATGTGTCTTCCCCACCATGGGAAACTGTGTCTCCTTCTCTTAGTTGTTTCAATCTGGTGTTTTGTCACGGCAATGATAAAAGCAACTGTGATAAGTTGAATAAGAATGGCTCCAGTAGAACCACATAGGTGTGGCCTTGTTGGGGGAAATGTGTCACTGGGGGTGGGCTCTGAGGTTTCAAAAGCCCATGAGAGGCTTGCTATCTCTCTCTCTCTCTCTCTCTCTCTCTCTCTCTCTCTCTTTCTTTCTCTCCCCTCCCCCCCACCCCTCATGGATAGCTCTCAGCTATTGCTCTGGAGCCATGCATGCCATTATGCTCCTCACCATGATGATAATGGTCTGAACCTCTGAAACTGTAAGCAATGCCCCCCTCTCCCAGTTAAATGCTTTCTTTGATAAGGGTTGCCTTGGTCATGGTGTTTCATCACAATACTTGTAAACCTAACTAAGACAGTACAACTAAATATACCAAGTGCCGTATTTTTTTAATGTAAACTTAAGAGACATATATCTCAATCTGAATTCACATTTCCACCAAAAACAGAAAAGTGAATGATTCATTGAGAGAGACAAAGTTTCTAGACAAGTGAAATGGTGGAATATATTTTCCTCTGACACCAGTTAGCTTCTTTCATTTAATTTACGTGTCTGAGTTATGATTTCTTATTTAAACCTTTTCAGAACCTCTGCCTTTCATCCCTCACCCAGTCTAGTACCTCTGTTCTGCCTATAGAGTGTACGTCACTCTCCCAAGCTTCCCTCTATGGCTTATCTAAGTGGTTAGCATCACCCCAGACTCTAACCACACCAGCAAATGCCAAGAGAAAGACCATTCCTGGGAAGCTATGGAAGAGCTACAGGGAGAACCTCATTAGAAAGTCTCTGGTTAGTAAGGAGGTCATGTAATATCATTATCATGCCATTCTCTCCCTTTCCTGTAACTAGTAACACCCCACACCCATCCACCTATCGACACTGTGACTCTTTGCCAAAGGTATCAATATTAAAGATATTAGTGGAGTCCAAATCTTCTTGTAAATTATTCTTCCTTCTCAAAGTCACTGGGAGGAAATGAGTGGGAAAACCTGGAACTCCCTGTTGGGGGAAATGAAAGGGGCAATTTCTTCTCCTCACCAAAGGCAGCAGGACATTTATCACTTGTGGTTCCTGATGTCTGTGCTACCAGGGTCCTTCAGAAAGTCCTTTCTTGTGCCTATTGGTTCAAGTATATTCCCTAAGTTTCCCTCTGTCATCAGATTTGTGGTATCGGTCTTAGGTTGAGGTCCTCCATATGTTTGGATTTAAGTTTTGTGCAGGGTGACAGATAAGGAACTAACTTCATCTTTTATATGGAGCTGATGATTAATAAAGACAGCATGATGCTGAGATTAAAAAGAGACACACTGATCAACAGATAGAATTGAAGACACAAATACAAGTTCACATACCTATAACCCACCTGATGTTTGACAAAGAAGCCAAAAATATACAAGACAATATTTTTAAACAAATAGTGCTAGTCAAACGGTATGGATACATGTAAAAGAATGAAACTAAAACTAAGAACTTACCCCTCATGTGATACCAAATGGATCAATGACCTAACAAAAGAGGTCCTTCCATCTTCTGGTGTCTTCTTTAACTTCTTTCTTCAGTGTCTATGGTGATTTGAATAGGAAAGACTTCTGCCTAGACCACACCTCTTAATAGTGCCACTTCCTGTGAGTCTGTGAGGTCTATTTCCTCTCAAATCATTACATCAACTCCCTGAACCCATAGGCTTGTAGCCATATCATAATGCAGAACTGCATTAAGTCCAACTTCCATAGTCCCCATGGTCTTTCACAGTCTCAGCACTGTTTAAAAGTCCAAAGTTCAAAGTCTCTTCTGAGACTCCTGAAATCTTTTAACTGTAATCAAACTTAAAATCAAACTGTAAAAGCAAAATGAAAATCAGACCACATATTTCCAACATACACAGGATATACACTTACCATTCCAAAAGGTATGGAAGGGCACACAGTGAGACAATACTAGTCCAAAGCACAGCCAAAACCAGCCAACTCCAAACATTGCCTCTCCATGTCTGATGTCAAAATGTTCTTCAGATGCCCAACTTCTTTGAGCTTTCTCAACTGCAACTCACTTCTTTCTCTCAGACTGTTTCCATTCCCTGTTAGCAGCTCTCCTCAACAGGTATCCTATGAACCTGGCATCTTCAACATCTTGGGATCTCCAAGGCAACCCAGGCTTCATCTTCACAGCTCCACACAACAGCCTTTCTAAGCCTCCATGCCCAACACCCCTGACACATACCTGGACTCAGCGGCTTCCCTTAGTCATGGAGGTAGATCCATAACCCTTTCTTCTATCCTTGACACTAAAGCCACAAATACATAGCCAAAAATGCCAAGTTCTGCTGGGTCTTAAACACGACTCCCACTAGCCGGGCAGTGGTGGCACACGCCTTTAATCCCAGCACTTGAGAGGCAGAGGTAGGTGGATTTCTGAGTTCAAGGCCAGCCTGGTCTACAGAATGAATTCCAGGACAGCCAGGGCTACACAGAGAAACCCTGTCTTGAAAAAACAAAACAAAAACCAAAAACAAACAAACAACCCCCCCCAAAAAACAAAACAAAACAAAAAAAACAAAACAAAACAAAACAAAACAAAAAACTATGACCCCCTCATTCAATTACATCTTCACCAGCTTTCTGTTTTTGATGGTTTCCTTTGCTACCTAAGCTTGGCTGTCCTGGAACTCACTCTGTAGACCAGGCTGCCTTCAACTCAGAGATTGGCTTGCCTCTGTCTCCTGAGTGCTGGAATTAAAGGGCTACACCACCATACCTAAACCTAAGCTGTTCTTTAATTCCTTTCCACTGTTTGGAAGCTTAGCTGGGTGAGGTCTTGCCCCGAGGTCACCACTCCCTTTATTTCATTTAATGTCAGGGTTTTCTTTGATTTGATTATCCGCTCAAACACAGGACTTAGCTCCATTCCACTTCCCGGTACCCTTTTTCTCCTTAAATTGTACACTTTGTTTTTTTTTTCCTTGCTTAGCCTGCTCCTTTTCATTATAGATCTGCATAAGTGTAAACCCTAATAACCATGTGACACAATCGATATCAGTGTATTTTGTGATTTCCTCTACCAATACAATTAATCTAAAACCCTTCAACTTAGCCTCGGGCAGATGTTTTTGACAAGGGCAGAAAGTAGGCACATTCTTCACCAAAATCACAAGAATAGTCTCCTGGCCACATACTGACATCCCTCTCCTCTGAAACCCCTTGAACCAGGCCCTAGAGTTCAAAGCCCCCTCAGCACCACTTTCTTCCATGTTACCACTAGGATGGCCCATTAAGCCTCATTTAAATCATTCAACTGCTTTTCTAATCCACAGTTCCAAAGTCCACATTCCTTTAAACTAAAGCATAATCAGGCCTATCACAGCAATACCCCAGTCCCTGAACTAACTTCTGTTTTAGGTAGGGCTTCCATTGCTGTGAAGAGACACTATGACCAAGGCAACTCTTATAAAGGAAAACACTTAACTGGGGCTGGCTTACAGTTTCAGAGGTTTAGTCCATTATCATCATGGCAGGAGGCATGGAAACATGCAGGGAGAAATAATGCTGGAGAAGGAGCTGAAAGTTCTACATCTGGATCAACGAGCAGGAGGAAGCGAACTAGTTACTAGTTCGAGCTCCTGAGACCTCAAAGCCCACGCCTTAGTGACATACCTACCTCAACAAGGCTATACCTTCTAATAATGCCACTCCCTACAGGCCTCTGGAGGCCATTTTCTTTGAGATGTCCCCATAGAATCATGTTTTGAATGCTTGGCCACGGGGAATGGCAACATTAGAGGCTTAGCCTTGTTGAAGTAGATGTGGCTTTGTTGGAGGAAGTGTGCAACTAGAAGGTAGGCTTTAAGGGTTCGGAGGCTGAAGCCAGGACTAGTGGCTTACTCTCTTCCTGCCGATCTGGATGTAGAACTCTCTGCAACCTCTCCAGCACCATGTCTGCTGGCGTACCACTATGCTTCCAACCATGGTGTTGATGGACCAAACTTTTAGACCTGTAAGCCAGACTCAATTAAGTGTTGTCCTTTATAGGAGTTGCTGTGGTCATCATGTCTCTTCACAGCAATATAAATCATAACTATAAAGACAGAGCCCTTAAGTTTTTACTATATAAGTTTTTCATTTCCATAGTTAGATTTATTCCAAGATATATTATTTCGTGAAAAGCTATTGGTGACAGTTTTGTTTTTGACTAAGTCCACTGGCTAGAGTTTGCTATCTGACGGTGGGCATATGACAGGGTGAAGGCAGAGCTGGTCATCCTTCCAAGGAGGAAATGGCTTTATCATTGGCATTGTTTAGAATCATCATCGCAAGCCAATATTCACTAATTCAATGTTTGCAGCTATAATGGTTATTCCTGGTTGTCAACTTGACTATATCTGGAATGAACTACAATCCAGAATTGGAGTGTTCATGGATGATCCAGATCTTGAGGCTGGAAGACACAAGTTTCTGACCTGGATCTTAGCATGGAGATCTTGAGGCATAGTGGCTATGAAAAGCTTAGGCACAGGCAAGGTAGTACATGCCTTTCTTTGATTCCCAGGAGACTAAGTCAAAGAGATCTCTGAGTTCAAGAACAGCCTGGGACAAAACAAGTTCCAGATCTAGGTGTGGTGATGCACACTTTTAATGTGGGCCACACGTTCTACTGAAGACCTACATAAGGACATGTGAAGACATAAAATTTGATCTTCTCCATTTGCTCTTACGTGCCAGGACATCTGTTGGTGCCTACTCCTACAGATCAGCTGAAACAACTAGCCTTGAGGGACTGAGGAACTACTAGATTCTTGGACTTTCAATTCACAGCTGACCATTGTTGAAAAGTTGGACTACAGACTGTAAGTCATCATAATAAATTCCCTCAATATAGAAAGACATTCTATAAGTTCTGTGACTCTAAAGAACCCTAACTAATACAGCAGCTGTACTTTTTCATTCTGTTCTATGATTGATTCTAATTTTCTTAGAGGAAATGCATCTTCTTATTGTCTACACCCAGGACAACCCTGACCATGGCCCACTTACCCTTCCCAGGACCTGTAGTATCCACTCTCCCCTGCAGCCCTCCACTGACTCCATCAGCCTTCCACAGCCATCTCGAAGAAGCATGGCTGGGCTCAGCACTCAACCATTCCTTTATGTTTACTCTTTTACACGAGAAACTGTGGCGATGAGGTAGCAACGAGGAGAGAAAGATCCAAGGTCACTCGTTTTCAAATACTAGCGATCTATACACCCACTTCACTTCTTTCTGTCAGATTCCCAGCTTTGGCATGGGATCTATAGCTGGTCTTGGCTTGCCCTCCCTGCCCCCATTGCTGAGCACTGGAAATTATATTCTTTTACTGATCAACCTCTTCCACAGGTCTGTTGCCTTTCTATTTCTTGAGGGACATTTTTCTCTTCTCCACCTAATGCGTGGCGAATATTTAGATTTTGGTAAGTTATCCTCCTTTCTGTGCACAGGATCTGAACAACAGAAAAATTCAGTGTGTGTTTGTGTGGGCTCAAGTGTATACTTATGTGTGCTGCATACACATCAGATTCAACTGGTTTAGAGTAGCATGTCCTATTGAGACAGAACAAGCAGATAATCAGGAAAAATAAATAAATAATCTAGGAATGGCATATCTCAGCTGGCTGCCCCTGCACTCTTTGAGAATAGTTCTCCCCTGTTGAGTTCCCGCCCGGAAGACCGTTCCCTGGGTTAATGCTTCCATTTCTTGCCTGGTGTGCTTCAGGATTGTCTGTTTCTTGAACAGCCACATATCCCCTAACTATGCAGAAAAAAAAGAGACATCTTCCTTGGTTCTTCACTAGATCCTCTCCTTTGGTCCAGGAGGTTAAGACAAGAGCCTGGGCACACACTGCTCCTGTGTCACTGTGCCAGTGGTCCTCATACTGAATAAGGTACTCAGCAAACGGAGTCTTTTAAATATGCAGCAGCTTTAAGAGCCACAAAGGAGTTTTAGAAATGGATCCGAGCTCTGTAAGTAATTTATATCTGCTGAAGAAAATAGCAAAGCTGTTTATGCACGAGGATAAAATTCTCCCCACACGTTGATGACTTCTTATTGCAGGCTTTCTTTTTCCATTAATACAAATGTGTGTATGCATGCACCTTTATAAAATGCATGAGAAACACACACCATTTTATTATGCCGTTTTCTAAGGAATTAATTATTATGGCTTTGGTATGGTCCAACGGTTTGTCTAGAAATAGAAGTTTCCCGATATTACACTCTCCTAACTTCCTGTGATTTATTACATCATTTACTAAACAAGTGGCTACGGGTGGATGAGAAGCAAGGAGAATCAATTTTTCGAAATTATATCTCTGACCCAGGGTCAGCCTTGCTACATGCTCGAAGCAGTGTGTAAATCATCTCATTTAAGCCTTACACATATTCACCTCTCTCTCTCTCTCTCTCTCTCTCTCTCTCTCTCTCTCTCTCTCTCTCTCTCTCTCTCTCTCTCCTCTCTTCCCACACACACAGGGAAAGCTACCCAAGCTGCACACAAACAGTGTGCGATCTGCTAATGTTGGGTCTAAGATCCAAGTGTGGATCTCACTAACTTGCTGATGTCGGTGAACTGGCACTTTTATGATGGGAACAGGCAGGAGAAGTGCAGAACATTGCTGATAATGTGACCAGGATGATAAAACAACTAGAGAGGGGCCTGGGGTCTAGGATTTGCTGTGAAAGTCCCTGGCTGAAGGCCCATACAGAAGACCATTGTCAACCTCTACCAAGGAGTTGTCTATTAAGCACGCAATCTATAATGATATGGGTTTGATGCATGTAGAGAACTGGGGAAACTGAGACAGCTGAGTAGACTTACCAACAAGCAGAACTGTCTTTGTCCCTTTGAGAGAGAGAAAAGCAAGCAGAGATTGTTAGCTGGGCTCTGCTGGGCAACAATACCACCCATGCAGCTGCCTCTGGGGAATCCCCCAGCCAACACTCAGGACCTATTAAATTCACTTTTCCATTGGAAAAGGGTCTCTTCTGTTTCCCGTAAAACTTGATAACACAGGCGAATTTCCCAGCACTTGCTCACGGACATTGGCTGACTACATTCCAAAAGAGCAGGACAAACAACCATTCCCAGTTCAAATCCTTTTATTTATTTTTTCCTTCTGGGGATGAAACCCAAGAATGTCTGTGGCCACGTGCAGATGCCAGCATTTCTGCTACATGGGTTGGAGGATTAACACTCCATAATTTTACTCTTTGTTTGAAAGGAGAACCGTTATTTGCCAGTCCGACAGTCATTCATTTCCTTCAGTGCTTCAGCTATAGCTCTGAACTATTTTAACGTCTTTGAAGAGAATTAATTAGTTCTTCTGATGATACTTCTAAAGCACTTTAGGGTAGGTCTGGTTTTTTACTTGGCCTTTAAAGGAATTTTCGTGGCAGCCATTTAAGGGATGGCAGACTTCGCAGGAGCTACTTGGAGCTCTGTAGCTTTTGGAACAGATCCAGCTTAATGGACATCTGAGTAATTAAAGTTGTAATTACTCATTGATAAAAGTGTGCCATTGATGAAAAATCCCTAGAAAATGAAAGGTATGTCTTACAATTGTTTTTTTTTTTTTCAATCAGAAAATATTTCCATGGCCAATTTGTTTGATTAGAAGGCAACTCTAAAGTATTGGGCATTACTCAGAGGGCCAGGAAAAATCACAAACTACTTTCTGTTTTCAGACTATAACTCACCACTTCTGATTAACGTGCATCCTCATGTCTTATAGGCATTGTCATTCCAAATGCTCTCCCATCTCTATCCTTACATCAAAGTCACTCAAATCACTGGGTACCTGCTATGAGCCAGGTTATCTGGCCATCGTTCAAAATAATTCTCAAATCAATTTCAAACACTAGATAGTAGTACAGGAACAAAATATAATCTTTATGGGGGGCTACGGAGATGACTTAGAGATTGAGTGTTGCTTCCTTCAAAGAAGACTCAAGCTCAGTTCTCAGCACCCACACTGGGTATCTTACAACTGCGTGCAACCCCAGTTTCAGGGAGATCTGAAATCCTCTGGCTCCTGCCAGCCTGTATGGTGCACATAAACTCAGGAAAGAACACACATACATAAACACATAAACATAAAGAATACATCTTAAAAAATAATAAGTATTTCATCTTTTTTAAAAACAGATCTTGCCTAAGTTTACTTGTAAAAACAGCATAGGACACTGGTCATCTTCAAATAGTATAGATAGGTGTGACAGCAGTCCTTCTGTCTTCACACTGGTGGGAACCTTTTCTATGGGGTCTTCACAGGGGCCTGGGCACCTTTGGGAGCCTGGTCTGGAGCTGAAGCCTGGGCCTTAGCTGGAGCTTTGGCTTCTGCCTTGGTTTGAACCTTACGCTTTGGTTGGCAGAGCCTACGACCCTTGGCCATGTAGCTTCGAATTTGCTTCCCAAGCTTGGGGTGAGAGATGGAAGCCAGACGGCTGAGTTTGCAGCTGGAGCCCGTTGGCATCTTGGGCTTGATGGGCCTCTGCGTGTGCACTCAAGGCCTTTGCATTGTTGGCCTACATCTTCTCCGGGCCTTTCTTGTGCTTCTTGGCAAAGCGCATGTTCCTCAGGAACTTGGGATCAACCCCCTTAAGAGATTTGTATCTTTGTGACCCAGGTTTCTCGATGCCATTTCTGTGCCATTTGCGGGACTGGTTGTGTGTGGTGTGGTTCTTGAACTTGGCCATGTCTGCACGGTAACCCGCGGATCCCGCAGCGCCTGGGACCAGAAAAAAAAGAGAAAGGCCCGCAGTGCAGCAGAATTTCATCTTTTAAAAGTCTTCAAGATAATAAGATTAAAGATCTTTCAGCAAGCCTGTGGCTAACAAGGATCAGAGCTAGAATCTGACCCATGCTTTTATTGTACAGCATCCCTAAGGACCTTTTCTGTGGAAATGCCATGAAGTGTACCCTGCTGAGTTGCCACAAACACATCTGCCTCTTCCCTACCTTGTCTCCAGGCTAGACTTCAGGAACAGATTTTTAGACCTACTGATTAAAATATTTGTCTCGCGCCTAAGGCACCTGTTTTTATAAAATTCATTTTTATGTAGGAAGAATCGAGAGACCTAGCTAAAATCTGCTGATATAGCCTACTTTTCCCCCAAACCGTCTTTAATTTGTTGTTAATCCCTTTGGGATCTATCCCTCATAATTAATGTGGAGTAACCCTAGAAAGCGCCACCTGCTCCAGGAGGCAGAAAGATGAAAGTTATCACTTTCATCCATCCTGTCAAGTCTCAGTCTCTTCTTACTGAGGGTGTGGGTAAAGTGAAGTCTCTAAGGGTAGCCATTGAGACTGAAAGCACTGACATATTTGAATCAATGTGTAAGCTCAATATTATCTATTACAATCTTGTGACATCATTTCAGTTAAGTTATTGAACCCCTTGGAGCTGTTGGAGAGTCATGTATGAACATCAAACCAATATGAGTCTTCTCTCCCCAAATCCTGACATAGAGTGTCATAATTCTCAAATTACATTGAAATATATGCATTTATATACATGTATTTATAAATGCATATATATATGTATACACACATATACATATATATTCACAAGTCTCTTGAAAGATGACAAATGGGACTTAGAAACAGCAATGGCAGCGTATATATGTGATTATATCATGGACTTCAGTACAGATGGCCTGAGTTTCTATCCTGGACCTCTGATTTACTGATGATGTTTCCTAGAGCAGGCTACTGTGGTTCTCTGTACCTCAGTGTCCAGCTGTAAAATGAACGTAATAGTGGTATCTATTTCTTAGGACCAGACACTATGAGAGGTGGAGCAGCTGGAAGACACTGAGTACTCGCTGCCTTGTTTCTTAGAAGGATGTTCTTGTGTGTTGACATCAGCAGCAGAATTTAGATGCAGTACCTGTCCATTCTCTTCCATGCCAGCCTGATGGTCATTCTCACTTTGTCCCCGTACAGTATTCCAATGGTCCTGAGCCATGGAAGCTCAGCTTCTCCTCTGGCCGAGACCTAGAGGATCAGAATCAAATGTATTAGTGGGCATAAAGAATGCCTGGGACACAGTGCTGGACAGTTTTTTGTGTTTTTTTTGTTTTGTTTCTTCAAGACTGGGTTTCTCTGTGTAGCCCTGGATGTCCTGGAACTTGCTCTGTAGATCAGGCTGACCTTGAACTCAAATATCTGCCTGCCTCTGCCTCCCAAGTGCTGGGATTTAAAGCAAGCACCATCAATGCCCGGGGCATGTTTATTATTACTGCAGCACCTAGTGCCTTAGCAAAGCACTTTCTGAACCTGTTAACAGCCAAGTCTCCAGTGCCCCTCTCATTAGCTGCCCAGGGCTGTCACCTTCTTCTCCCCATAACATTATTTTTCTTCCACTTAGTACCTTCTACCTGTCATCCATGGATTTTCTTTGCATCCCCCAACCCCGTAGTCATGGCCTCCTCTGTATGTAGTAGAACCTTTTCTTCAACTTCTGTTTCTTTAGTCTGGCACCCTGAGTCTTTAGGGTTTCTAGCATAGCAGACGTTGCCAAGGGAAGGCAAAGGATGCCAGAATGTTTTTGTCTCTGGCATATATATATATATATATATATATATATATATATATATAATATATAGGTGGATAAAAGCAATAACTTTCATTATATATACATATTATATAATATACATATTTACTATGTATATATGTTTACTATACTTGGCACTTTGTGGGCACTTAAAAAGTTTCGATTTCACTTTGATATCAATTATAGAATAAGGACAAAGCAAGCAACTTACAATTTTATAAAAAAGTCTTGGTACTCCTGAGTTTTTCTCATTCACAATATGCTTGCTCCTGTCTCTGACGCCTCTGGCCCTCAAACCTGTTACATAGACAGAGCCACAGGTTGGGCTTTATGACCTCTAAGGCCTAGAGTTGAGCTGTTCAACGTGAGAGCTACTAGCCATTCGAGCCTATTAAAATGTAATAAAATAAAATCTGCGGTAGCTACTACTCAGGCAGTACTGACAAGGAATGCTTCCAACACAGCAGGAGGTTCTGTTGGACAGTTCCAATCGTCACAGAGAGAAAAGCACTGTAGTTTGAATAAAAATAAATTCTCCCAAGGTCCAGGCTTTAAAGCAGCGGTTCACAAGCTTCCTAATTCCACAGCTCTTTAATACGGTCCCTCATGTGGTGACCCCAACCACAAACTACTCTATTGCTACTTCATACTTCATAACTTTGCTACTGTTGTGAATCACGATGTAAATATCTGATATGCAGGATGTCTGATATGTGAACCCCCCAAAGGGTTTTGACCCACACCATGAGAGCCACTGCATTTCTCTCCCTCTCTCTCTCTCTCTCTCTCTCTCTCTCTCTCTCTCTCTCTCTCTCCTTCCTACCATCTTCTCTTTTATTACTGCCATGACATGCTGCCCTCACCAGAGGTCTTAAATGAATGGGCTGCCTAATCTTGCACTAGTACTAACAAATACACGACACAAAATAAACCTTTTACTGCCTAAATGGCCTTCCTCCGGTCTTTTATTGTACCGATGCAAAGCTGACTAATACACAGAGAATGTCTTAGTTACGAAACTTCACAGCAGCCTTCCTGAGCTTAGTCATCATGGAAACTAAGCACCCAGATGCTCAAGACCTTTGGAACTGAATGATAAGGCAGAGATAAGGATGGCAGACAGGATCATAGGAAGGACAATGGGGACAGATATGGGGAGCCCCTTATGTAAATCTGCAGGCTCTAGTCTACTTGGCTCTGACAAGGACAAGACAGCAGCCTTCTGAAAGACTCCCACTTTGGACACTAGAAAGAAATGGTTTGGAAAAAGAGTGTGAGGTGATTTATTGCATCTTAGCCTGAAATGGGAATGAGACTGATTATCTGGATTATTTCTAAGAGGAAAATGTCTAATATTGTAACAGAGAAGGAAGCTTACAGAAGCTTCTCTTGTCCTGCCTCCAACCCTCTCTTTTTTTCCTGACCCTTTTCCCAGTGTTTCACAGAACCAGAGATAGAACCATTGGCTATACAATTTGTGACATTTTATTTAATGAGAAGCTGTAAGATTATGAATACGAGTTAACAAAAAATGAGTATTTCGCCTATAGAGTCTTGGAATCTTAGAAACAACTCAGGCTGTTCCTCTGTGACCTCTGAAGGATCTCTTCAGGCCATTTCCCAGAAGTGAATAGAGAGAAACGCTTCCTGATAGCAGCTTGATTGTCTCCTACCAGGAACATTCCAGTTCTCAGTAACAACAGACATCTGCAGGAACTGTGTGACTCGAGAATCGCTAGAACTCAGACTTTCTTAGTTTCATGGCAAATCCACTTTTGATCACAAACTATGGGTGGAATTAGAGGGTGACCCCCAGACGCTCTGGGTTTCCTCAGTCGTTTCCTTCTAGAAATGAAAAATGACTTTACGAAGGCAAAGTTCTTCTCCCACCATTCCTTCTCAGTTAACATTAGGGATGAAATTATGAGGCTCCTGCTCTTCAGCCATGGCTCTGGCCCAGAAACTATTTAGCATGGTGGGGAGCAGTGTCAGCGTGGTTATAACCCCCAAACTTAGAATCAGAAGGCAAAAGTGAAGAATACCGCTCCCGAATTTCACAAGAAGTGAGAGCTTAGAAACATCCAGCAGTTGTTCCAGCCTTGGTTCCCTTATCTAAAAACTGAAAGTATCCTCAAGACCTCTTAGGTTTGGTCTGTGTAGTAATATACATGAAAATGTACAATCTGTAATGTTCATTATTGAATTCAGACTGCCTTGTGTGTCTAATGCTATCATTTGGATAAAGCTTTTCCTCAGAAGGGTAAGTATTTGGACTGTTTCTATGAAATTAAAGGATATAATTATAATTTCTGTTTAGTAGCTTATTGAATTTGATGGTTGACAATGTCACACAAATATAGATCTCCCCCTACCCCCCACATCCCTATTACACCCACGCACTTCCCTACAGGTTCTTTAACCACATTTTTTACTTTTGTTTTGTGATCCACTGAGTTTAACCAGAGCCATCTGTGTGACCATGGGTTTGGAGCTATCCACTGAGGCCTGCTGTAAATTCATCAGTAGCTGCTCAGATGAAGACAATGGCTGCCCTTCCTCTAGAACCACAGTGAATAGCATTACTTAAGGTTGTTGTTCTTCTTCTTGTTATTTAAGTTGTTTGGGAAATTGGAATGAAGCCACATAGTATTATTATCTTTAGTTTTGCAATTCAAAAAAACCCAGGTGTAGTGATCACAACCAAAAAAAAAAAAAAAAAAAAAAAAAAAAAAAAAAAAAAAAAAAAAAAAAAAAACCAAACAAAAAAAAAATTAAGGCTTTAAAATGAACTCTAACTCCTTACAAAATAACATAGAGAAGAGATGTATTATTAGTATAATCTGCATTCTGTTTGTGCTGTCTTCATGGCTAGTTTTATATATTTAAAAATATAAATTCAAACCAATATTTACAATATGGGGCATTGATTCTGCTTTCTTTGATATCCCATGCCAGCAGAGGGTTCATGCTGCCATATATATGTTTATATATATATATGTTCAGGCAGAAAGCCATTTTACCTTTTCCATTTGTTTTCCTTATGTGCTTTTTTTTTTTTCCTACATTTGTTCTTTGGCACTGTTTGTACTGAAGCCAGGGTCTGCCTTCTTTTCCCTTTATCTCTCCATGGCAACAGATAGATTGCAATGCCACACACAAAAAATGCAGAATTACAACCTCCCTGCCAGATGGAGCAAAAAGAACCATGTTCAGGGAAATCAGCATTGGGAGCTTGGGGTAGGTAAAGAGTAAGCCCCCTTTCCCCCTTTTCAGGCAGAATGTAAATTGTGATTCTCTCCGGCACCTTCTCTTTGCTTAAGAAAGACTCTTACGTGTGCAATCAATATATTTATGGAATGAGGGGCTGATTGGCTATTACCATTTCCTTTTAAGGGTATCCCACTCATCTGATTGATAATATATTTCAGAACATGTAACTATAATGATCATAGTTTATTGAAAGCTTTCTGTCTACTGTGGGCTAGACTGAATGCTTGATATAAAGGAGCCTGTTGCACCTCTACCCCAGCTCTGCAAAGTGATCATTCTCTGCTGTTTGCAGATGAAGAGCCTCAAGTTCCAGAGGTGAGGGGATGAGCTCAGGGTCATAGCCCAGAGCTGAGAATCAGTGGGATGGATTTGCTCCTGTTTTAAAGAGGGCACATTTCCTCCCGTTTAAAGTGTTTCCAATGCTTTCCTAGAGGGTTCTGACAGCGCCTGTCTGCATTACAGCCCCAGGCGCCTTCTATTCTACAACATATCTCAATCCAACGACAAGTATCAGGTCCAGAGCTCTTCTGAAGTTGATCCTGCTCGATGATTTGTTGTCTTTGGAATTGCTTTTTGGGTGCTCATTAGACATAAGCACACGTATGCTTCAGGCTGTTCAGGCTGAATTGTATAAGACCTGAGCCAATCTTCTCTCATTTTTAAAGGGGAGTACAATAATATAGTACTAACCTCACGGTATCCTTAGGTCTCAGTGATATTACTGCTTCTACCACCCCAGCCTCTTTACATCGAAAGTGAGATACAAGGCTTGCCCTTCACTTCTTTTATCTCAAATACTGTCTAAATAGGTTTCACTTGGCTGCTTACTCAAAAGAAACACCTTCTGTGAAGGTTTGAAGAAGAATGTCACCCTGGACAGAGAGAGAAGCTGTAGCGGGAAATTTTCCTTGAAAGTTAGGAGGAGCTAAGGTGGAAAAGTAAAGAGAGGAAGAGGAGTAAGAAGAGAAAGAAGAGAAGGAGAGGAGGAGTGGGGGAGACAGAGATGTAGGAGGATGGAGAACCACACTTGGACTGAGAGCAGTCCTGGGTAATAACTTATATCTAGGTTAGTTAATTGGTTAACACCTCCAATTGTGTGGGCATCTTGTTATTGAGCATTACGAAACATATAAAGCCTTTGGATAATCAAGCATTAGAGTCTCATTTTCTACCAGGTACTGCATGGATGGATTTGGCTCAGTGCAGCCTTGTGGAGACAGCGAGGAAGACTGGCAGAGCCATCTCCCACACTGGTGTCTCGTGGTTGCAGGGCCAGTGTTTCTGGCTGGCCATTTCTAGCTGTGGAAGGCACATGGCCTCTGGTCTCTGAGGAGCACTTGACTTCAGGCCACAAGGCCACAGCAGATGGCGGCCTGAGCTAAGCAGAGTCACTGCCACATAGATTGTCGGCCCATCCAGCGGCCTTCTTTAAGTAAATAACGCACCAAGAAACAGATAGGCTCAGTGCAGGTTTTCACCTATCCGTCATCTCCACATCCATTCCCCCAGTGCCTTTTTAAAAATGTGCATTGATGATTTTTCCTGAATGTATGTCTGCGTGAGGTTGCCAGATATTCTGGAACTGGAGTTACAGACAGTTGTGAGCTGCCATGTGGGTGCTTGGAATTGAACCCAGGTTCTCTGGAAGAACAGCCCATGCTAAGTCATCTCTCCAGCCCCCATTCCATACAGAAGAACATCTGCTGAGGCTTCACTTTCCTCCCCACCCCAATCTCCAGGGCATCACAGAGATCTTCTCTTTGAAACACACACACACACACACACACACACACACACACACACACACACACACACACACCTCTTTATTCCAGTTCCAACTTCAGCAGGCCTCCCCTGGGAACCTACAGGACCATCCAGCCAGAGAAACAAGTAGACTAACTATAGATATTCACTTTTTCCCTCTCTTCCTCCAAATCCAATACCAGTGGATCACACAGATGTTCTTTTCCATCCCTCCTCCCCACTCATCCTGTTATCCCAGACCGAACTCCAGCAGGTATTCTTTGGGAACCCACCAGCCAAGCTTGACAGAGAAGCAAGTATGTTAGCCCAGGGAAGCATGTAAGAGCTTCAAATCTTTACTCTCCTTTTCCTCTATATCCAATCCCCCATTCTAATTCCAGCTCTATTGCAGAGTGCCTGCTACGGCTTCTTCTTCTCTGTCCCGTTCCCAGGAGACTACATCCTGGTAGAAAATCCTGCTTTCCTCCCTCATCTCTTCCTCCTAACCCAACCCCATTCTTAAATGTCAGTTCCCAATACCTGGAAACACATTTTGCACAAGACTCCCAGTGGCCACATTTATTAGGATCTCAGAAGAATTTTTCTGAGCCACTACATTCTCTTACAAACCAGAGAGGGCAATATAAATCAAAGAACAAAACCCTTACCCAACGAAGACAAGACCTAATAAATATTTATAGAACATTTTATCCAAACACACAAAAAATATACACTTTTTATTATCAGCACCTCATGGAATTTTTTTTTCCAAAACTGACCACATACTCAGATACAAAGCAACTCTCAACCATGCAAGAAAACTGCAACAACACCCTGGATTCTATATGACAACAATGGATTAAAATGAAATGTCATCAGCAACAGGAAGCTTATAAACTCATAGAAACTGAATAACTCACTACTGAACAAAAGAATGGGTCAAAATAAAAATTAAGAAAGAAATGAGACTTTTTAGAATTGAATTAAAATGAACATACTCAAGCTTATGGGGCACTTTGAAAGTGGTTCTAAGAGACAAGCTTATAGTGTCTACATTTAAAAATTGAAAAGATTTTATACTAATAACAGCACAACTGAAAGCTCTAGAACAAAAAGAAGTCATACCCAAAAGAAGTAGATGGTAAGAAATAGCCAAACCCAAGGCTGAAAACCAATAAAATATAAATGATAAAAATTAGAAAGAATCAATGAAACAGAGAGTTTGATCTTTGAGAAATTCAAGACGATTGGCAAACCCTTATCCAACTTAAGAGCAGAGGAAGAAGATTCAAATTAACAAATTAAAAATGAAAAAGGTACATAACAACAGATTCTGAGGAAATCCATAGAATCATATGAAGATACTTTAAAAACCCATACTCCACCAAATCAAAAGATCTAAAAAAATGGATAATTTTCTTGATACATAACACCAAAGTCAAATAAAGATCAGATAAGCAATTAAAACAGATCTATAACCCCTAGTGAAATAGAAATGGTCATTTGGTATTCCAAACAAAGAAACAAAAAGCCCAGGCCCTGAGAGTTTTAGCACAGGATTTTTACCAGACTTTCAAAGAAGAGTTGATGTCAATAGTCCTCAAATTATTCCACAAAACACAACCAGAAGGAATACTTCTCAATTAATTTTACCAAGCCATAGTTACCCTGATACCCTAAAGACCCAACAAAGAAAGAGAATTGCAAACCAATTTCCCTAATGAACATGAGTGTAAAAATTCTCAATAAAGTGTTTGCAAACCAAATCCAAGAATGATAAAGTAGGGCTGCATCCCAGAGATTCAGGGATGATTCAACATACCAAAATCAATAAATACAATCCACCATGTAGAAACCACAATATCATCTCATTAGATACAGAAAAAGCCTTTGACAAAACACAGTATCCCATCTGTAGAGATTAGGGATACAATGGACATACTTCAACATAATAAAGATTATTTACAGCAAGTCCAAAGCTAACATCAACTTAAAAGCAAATCCACTAAAATCAGAAAAAAGACAAGGTTGTTCACTCTCTCCATACCTATTCAATATACTACTTGAAGTTTTAGCTAGAGCAATAAGACAACTGAAAGAGATCAAGGGGATACAAATTGGTAAGGAAGAAAGATGTCAAAGTATCTTTATTTGCATATGATAGTATATATAAGTGACTATAAATATTTCACTGGGAAACTTCTACAGTGATAAACACTTTAAACAAATAGCTGAATACAAAATTACCTCCTTCAAATCAGCAGCCCTCCTATATACAAATGATAAACAGTCTGAGAAAGAAATCAGAGAAACAATACCTTTCCAAAGACTCAAACAATATAAACTATCTTGGGGGTAACTTTAACCAAGAAAGAGAAAGACTTGTATTATAAAAAAATTTAAGACACTGAATAAAGAAATTGAAAACTATGTTAGAAGATGGAAAGATTTTCCGTGCTCATAGGTTAGTACAATTAATATAGTAAAAATGCCACCCTAACATACACTGAAAAAAAAAGACAGCATTTTTAACAAATGATGCTGGTCAAACCGGATGGCTGCATGGAGAAGAATGCAAGTAGATCCATATTTATCACCCTACACAAAACTCAACTCTAAATGGGTCAAAACCTCAACATAAAATCAGCTGCATTAAACATGATAGAAGAGAAAGTGGGGGTTAGCTTTGTACTGATTGGCACAGGAGAAGACTTCATGAACAGAACTCTGTTAGCACAGGAACTGAGATCAGCAGTTAATAAGTGGGATCTCATGAAACTAAAAAGCTTCTATAAGGCAAGGAACAATATCATTCAAACAAAGCAGCAGACTACAGAATGAAAAAAAAAAGGTTTATACCAACTCCACATATGATAGAGGACTAGTATCCAAAAATATATTAAGAACTCAAAAAAAAAAAAAAAAAAAAAAAAACGAGATATCAAGACAAAATTTAAGTGCTGAGAAGCATTTAAAGAAATGTTTAACATTCTTAGTCTTCAGGGGAAGAGTTTAAAACTACTTTGATATTTTATCTTATACTTGTCAAAATGACTAAGATCAATAAAACAAGTGACAACCCATGCTGGCAGGATATAGAGAAAGGAGAAGATTCCTCCATTGCTGGTGGGAGTGCTAACTTGTATAGCCACTATGGAAATCAATATGGCAATTCCTCAGAAAGATGAGAATTGATCTACTTCAAGATCTGCGTGTACCAGTCTTGGGCATATACTCAAAAGACATTTAATTCTACTACTGAGACAATCTGAACACAGTTTATAATATCTAGAATTTGGAAATAAAATAGCTGTCCCTTAACAGATGAATGGATAAAGAAATTGTGGTACATTTACACAACAGAGTATTACTCAACCATTAACAAAAAATGAAATTCACAAGTAAATAGAACTAGAAAAAAAATAATCCTGAGTGAGGCAACCAGACCCCAAAAGACAAAAATGGTTGGCATCCTCTTATATATGATATTCATATATTATCTGTTAAATCAATGATGATCAAGCTACTAAGTGTAGAACCACAGAAGTTAAGTATCGAGTATAAGGAACTTGGAGGGGACATATAGATCTATCTCCCTAGGAAAGGGAAACAGAATAGATATTCTGTGGATGGATGAAGTGTGTGTGTGTGTGTGTGTGTGTGTGTGTGTGTGTGTGTGTGTGTGTGTGTGTCAGGGACTAGAAAGTGGAGAGGGGAAAGAAAGAAGGGAATGAGGGAGGGAATATGAGAAAAGACAGCTCAAGTTAGGGGCTATTTGAGGGTAGTATGGAAACCTAATACAGCAAAAGCTTCCTAAAATATACACACTTATGATGGCAATCTAAATGAAATAACCAAATAATATGAGAGATAGAGACCCAACTGGTCATTTCTTGCTACCAAATGAAGTTTCCAGTACCAGAACTGAGTTACATTTAATTGAGTTGTTGGCCAAAGGGGTTCCATGCATATCCCCAAACAACCCAAGCAGTTGCCAAAACTACAGGTTTATCTCTACAAACCGACAGAAGATAATACCTGTACAACCCATGAAACATGCAGAAGTCAAGCTGGTGCCAACATAGAGAATTTCCCCCTACATGCTAGCTTCTTTGTTGAATGAAGATTCTCTTCATGTTACCAAAGAAGAAGTGTAAACACCAACACAGCCACCAAACCTTTTCTATACAATGGTGTCCTGTCTACAAGCTATGCTAGTGTAATGGTAGCAAAAGCTTGTGAGAGTAACCAATCAATATCTGATTTGACTGAAGGCCCACTTCACAAGATGGAACTCATACCAACATTGCTTGGTTGACAAAGAACCTGAGACTAGATAGCTCACAGACAAAACATCACTGTTCTGACTATAAACAACAACAAAATGACTCCTAATGACATTCTGCTACACTCAGATCACTATCTTGCTCAGCCATCATCAGAGAAGACAAACACAGAGACCCATAGGCAGTTATTATCCAAAGAGGGAGAGATCTTGGAATATTCAGCCCTAAAATAGATAACTCCATCAAATCCTTTCCCTCGAGACACAGGGAACCCTGAGGAAGAGGAAGTGAAAAGTGTATCAGAACCAGAGGGAATGGAAGAGACCAAGGAAACAAATCAGCAGGAACAATTCACATATGGACTCAGAGACTGAGGCATAGGGCCTACACAGTTCTTGGCCAGCTGTGGCCCTAGAGCTGACAGGTGAAGTGGAAACATGCCCCCATCCCTAACCCAGAAGCTATCTCTGATTGATAACCTGTGGCAAATGAAAATTTCCTCTAAGGGAGTCTCACTAGAGGAAATAAACTACTCTAGGGTGAGGTGCATGCCCGGCAGTAGACAGCCAAGAGAAAATAAACTCACCTCAAACTAAACTCAAAGATATCTTTCGAGGTTCCTTGTCTTATAATGCTATATCAGATCTTTTTTTTTCCTTTAAAAAATCATCTATAGCCACACCATCCTGAACTCACCTGTTCCTTTTTTTAAAAATCTTACTAATTTTTTTTATTTTGCTTGTATTTTTGTCTTCTCTTTTTTACCCCACAAGTCCTTGATGTATGGTTTCCACCTTAATGTTTTTTTTTTTTTATGAAATTCCTGATTGTGCAAACAAGTGAGTCTCTGTTCCTTGTGTCTTATCTTGCAGTCTTCTTCTACTACTTCCCCCTCCTCTTTCTCCTCCTCCTTCTCCTCTCTCTCCTTCTCCCTCTCCTCCTCCTCCTCCTCCTCCTCCTCCTCCTCCTCCTCTTCTTCCTCTTCCTCCTGTTCCTTGTTGTTGTTTTTGTTGTTGTTGTTCTTCTTCTTCTTCTTGCTTTTCTCCTCCTCTTCTTTATTTTGTCCTATTCCATTGTGTTAGTTTTTAAAGAGTAGAATGTCCCCCTATCAGCTCATATATTTAGACATTTAGTTACCAGAAAGTGATACTATTTGAAAGGATTAGAAGGATTAAGAAGCTTGGCTTTATTAGGAATGTGTAATTCTTGGCCTATGGACCAAGAGGTAGCTCTCAGCTACTGCTCCAGAGCCATGCATACTGCTATGCTCCCCATCATGATAAAAATGGGCTAAACCTCTGAAAGTGTGAACAATCCTCCAATTAAATACTTTCTTTTATAAGAGTTGCCTTGGTCCACGCCAGGCGGTGGTGGCACACACCTTTAATTCCAGCACTTGGGAGGCAGAGGCAGGTGGATTTCTGAGTTCCAGGCCAGCCTGGTCTACAGAGTGAGTTCCAGGACAACCAGGGCTATACAGAGAAACCCTGTCTCGAAAAATCAAAAAAAAAAAAGTTGCCTTGGTCCTAGTGTCTCTTCAGAGCAATAGAACAGTTACTAAGATACCTTCTTTTTGCTTCTTCCTATCATCTATGTATTTGTTTCCTTGACAGCAAGCATCTGAAATCTAGATACTTGTCTTACTCATTCTTTCCTGCTTGCTGGATCAATGAAGGATGACAGCAGCAGAGTCTGTTTTGTTTTGTTCCTTCTCATGTAGTAATTATCTGGCTTAGCAATTTGCACAGAGTGTTTTCCCAGTAAATATGAGTCGACTGTGTTTAGGAAGTGGAGTGGTGCCTTCCCACCAGTTCCCTTTTCAAAGTCACCCAGCCCAGAATTCAGGGGCCATTTCTGATCTTCCTTTTGTATTTATTGCAAAGTCCTGTTGATTATTTCCTAGCAGTCCATTTCAGACCTGCTCTTCCTTTGTCCGATTCTGTATCCTCTTTTGGACTGAGACATTTTTATGTCACCCTTAAATTACTGCTATAGGTTCTTCAACACATTCTCTTCTAGAGCACACACTAGCTCCCTCTCTCCCAGGGCAAAAGCACTGGGGAGTCTTTTGTTTAGAAATTTACTGCAGCTTTATGTCTCCTCAAGGGTAGGTTTCAAATCCCATTGCTGTCATTGAAAAAGCCTATTTTCTCACCAAGACTAGACCTATTCCAGCAAAATCTATAGGTCACTAATATGAGAAATTCTTATCCTAAACTTTCTGTGGTGTTATCCTTCCAGCTGAAATTCCCTCTCCACTCCTTTTTGTCACAACTTACCCTTTCCTTATTATCCCTAAGTTTAAATTTTACTTTCTATGACTTAAGAGATTGTTTTCCTCAAACTAATCATTAACTAGTTAAAAACTGTGAATATATGAACCTTTCTTTACACCTTTCAGGCTTTTTTATGCTTAATAAATGCTGCTTCTGCTATTGAGAAAGCAAATGGAACTAGAGAGATGTCTTGAATGAGTTTGAAATTTTGGTTAAATTTGTGTAGTCGAAAGGTAACTGCACACAGGTGGTAAGGAAGCCTGCACAATGACACTACTAAGGAAATTCTTTCATTGGACAAAGGCCTGTCAATCATCCTTTGGCTCCTTGCTAGCTGTTGAAGAAAAAGTAAATCAAGGCCCTGGTCCTCCTAGAGCTAACAATTTTGAAGACAGAATTAAGTCACTATACAACCAATGGCCACCCACGAGTATGGTAGAGACCAGTGGCTTCCCACTAGTGTGGTGGAGCCTGCTTGTTATCAGCAGTGAGAGGATAGAGAAGTCAGGGCTGAAGCCACACAAACTGAACTATGCAGGCAGACTTGTATTTTAGGTAAGTGGGGTTGGGGAGCTAAACACTGGGAAGTTTTCCTAATTTGCCCACACCCAAAGCATCATGGAGGAAGAAAAGATAATATTGGAACCCAGTTTGTTGCAAAAGAAGAATAAAAGCACTGACAGTCAATTCTTGGTTGGAGTGAGAAAGGCCGATGATCCAAGCCAATGAGATGTTTGACAGAGGTAAGTCCCAAGTCTTCTGCTTTCATGTCCCAGATGACAATTGCAAAAGTTCAGGGGTATGTAACCCAAAACTGACAGTAATTCATAGGAATTCTCACTAACTCAAGTTTTATGAATCATCCAGTTTTTATTCTTTTCATGGTGGATAACTCATAACAACTTGATAGTCTGACTGGATTTCGAATTTTCTTTATAAATGTGTCTCTCTTTCAGTACTACTAGGCGATACACCATCCTCTGTTACATACAAAGAAGGAAGACAACTAAATGAAGGCAGCTCTGAAGGACATCTGGCAGTTAGCCAATACCAGCTCAGCAGCAACCTAACACATAGGAAAGACAAGTGTCTACAAGCTCAACTGACTGTCCTCACCTCCGCTGCTCTGCTTCCATGTCCACTGGGTTTAGCAGGTCTCAATATGGAGACCTATAAAAAAGCTGATCTAGGACTTTGGAATTTCGGTTCTTTGATTTTAGGGGGGGTTTCAAATTTTCTTTCCTTTTCTCCCCCCATACTTGTAGTAGTATTGTGACTCTTTAAAAATATATTATAGTTTTTTGGAAGAGGAAGAGGTTGAAGGATTTAATGTAGAACAGACTGGTTTTGAAATTTCTGAGTAAGCAAGGCTGGCCTTGAACTTTTAATTTTCCTGCTTTTTCGTACCACTCATGGGGGTACAGGCATACACCATCATGCCTGGTTCTTATTTATTTATTTATTTATTTATTTATTTTTACAAATATTGCATTCTCTTTTTATTTAGGTTTATGTAATTTTGTTCATGAATTTGCTTTTCATCATTGGACAACCCCTTTTTTCTCTTAAAAAAAAAAGTCTTGAAGCTGGAAAAAAATGGCTTAGCAGTTAAGAGTGTGTAGAGCTCTTGCAGAAGACCCAAGTTCAGTTCCCAACACTCATGTGCACATTTTCTCCCACACACGCATAATTAAAAAATAAATCTTTCTTTAAAATCTATTTGCTGTTTCCTCTTCCACAGCAAGACATTGCGGTCTTCTTTGTCCACTCTTTGTTTATTTATTTGTTTGTTTGTTCGTTTGTTTGTTTTTCAAGACACAGTTTTCCTGTATAGCCCTGGCTGTTCTGGAACTCACAAAGATCCTCTTGCATCTGCCTCCTGACGGCTGGGACTAAAGCTAGCCACCACTGCCAGATTTGTTGTCTACTCTTCTATGTCTTTCCTTCTTTCCTTTCACTGAACTTTGTTTAATCTCTATTTCCCCCTTTCCTCTCCAGATTCCTTTATTTCATTAATGTATTCATTCTATGTTTGCTGTACAGGATTCTTCACAGCACACTGCATAATTTTTAGCGTTTTCTCTCCTATGGCCACTAATGATGAATTTGTAGGCTGTAACCCATTGTAAGCCCATTTCTAGATCTTGTTTGGTTTTGTACTGTTACTTCATAGACGTGAATTCTCTTCTCTCTGAGAGGTACAGTAATTGAGCCCTCAAAAGTAGAGTGCTCACTAATAATATCCTCATGAAGCACCTAACCTCAGAGAGACTTGGAGTACCAGGGAGAGGGGATACCAAGAGGGCTCCCACCGGCTCAGAGGAGAAGGGGAGAGGGGATGTGGGAAGGAATGCAGGAAAGGGTGACTGGGAGGGGGCAGTGAGTAGGATGTAGAGTGAATAAGTAAAAATAAATAAGTGAAGTAAAAGATAATATCCTCAAATAAAAATGGAAGATGTAGCCAGATGTGCACATCACAACAAAACAAGAGACATGAAAAACCAAGAGATTGTAAGTCCACAACAGTGACACCAAAACAGTTGAAATGCTGGGCAAATGCTAATTCTAGAGTCTACTTCTAAATATTATCAATGCCTTCCATGAGGAAACAAAGTGGATGAATAAAATAAGAAGATAATTGAGAACACAAAAGGCAAGCCAGCAACACAGAAGAGAAAGCTAGAGACATGAGTGGCATCCAGTAAGGAACCTGAAATACTGGGGGAGAGGAAACATCAAGGTTTAGGCATAATAAGGATTTTTTAATTATTTATTTATTTTATGTATATGAGTATGCTGTCACTGTATTTAGATACACCAAAACTGGGCATCAGATCCCATCACAGATGGTTGTAAGCAAACAGTAGTTGCTCAAAATTGAACTCAGGACCCCTGGAAGAGCAGTCAGTGCTCTTAACTGCTGAGCCATCTTCCAGGCTCCCATAATAAAGATTATTTGAACAGAGCTCCAGTTGCTCAAGAAAAAAAAAAAAAGGCCAATGACTGACGAATGGGACCTAATGACATTAAAAAAGCTTCTTACAGAGAAGGAAACAGTTAGCCAAGTGAAGGGACAGCCTACAGAATGAGAGAGAAATCTTTGCTAGCTATGTATCTGACATAGGTTTGGTATCTAGAATATACAAAACTTTACAGAGAAAACAAACCATTTAATTAAAAACAGGCCAAGGAGCTAAACACAGACAGTTCTTATGGGAATAAAAGCAAATGGCCAATAGATATTTTTAAAATGAGCATCCATGGTCATCAGGCAAATGCAATTCAAGCTACGGTGACATTCCACCTCTGTTGCAATAGTTAATCAAGAAAACAATCCACAACAAATGCTGGCGAGGATGTGGAGAGACAGGAACACTTGTTCACTGTTGGTAGGCATCATAAACTGGCACCACCACTATGGAAATCAGTGTGGAGGTTTCTCAACAAGCTAAAAACAGCACTTTCACATGACCTAGCTATGCCACTCCTGGGAACATACCCAAGGGACTCTATGTCCTACTGTGGAGACACTTGTTCATCTCATTTATTGCTACATTATTCCCCATAGAAAGGAAATGGAGTCAACGCGGACGTCATCATTGGATGAATGAATATTGAAAACGTGGTGCTTCTACCCAGGGAACTTTTATTTGTCCATAAAAAATGAATGTAATTGGAAAAGAATAAATCTAGAGAAGGTAACCTTGCCTCCACAAGACAAGTACCTCATGTTCTCTCTCATATCCTAATCGGAGCTCCTATTTTTTATATAGTCATATCTATAAGGGAGTGTTGCGGTGGAAATGACAGGAAACTAGAAAGGGGCCTGAGAGAGAGAGGTTAAAACATAATTTCAGCAGAAAATCACCCTATAACCAAGTATCAGTGAATACCACCTATGCTATATTTAAAACCTGAAGTCATGAGTAATTGTATTAGTATCTGATCATTTATGAGATATTTTAAATTCCCAGTTGTGTTCTGTTAGGAATTGCTGTTCAAATTTACTTCTAGACATATTTCCTCCTCCTCCTCCTCTTCTTCCTCCTCTTCCTCCTCCTCCTTCTCTTCCTCCTCTTCCTCCTTCTCTTCTTCCTTTTCCTCCTCCTTTTCCTTCTCTTCTTCTTCTTCTTCTTCTTCTTCTTCTTCTTCTTCTTCTTCTTCTTCTTCTTCTTCTTCTTCTTCTTCTTCCTCTTCTTCTTCCTCTTTCTTTACTTTTTAAAATCTTTATTAAATTATTTTATTTATTTACATTCCAAAAGTTACCCCCATCCTGATCCTCCCTCCTGAGTTCTTCACCCTATCCCACCACCAACCCTGCCTCTGAGAGAGTTCTTCCCCACCAGTCCGCCCACCCCTACCTCACACCACCAGCATCCCTCTTCCCTGGGGCATCAAACTTCCACAGGATTAAGTGAATCCTCTCCCATTGAAGCCATACAAGGCAATAGTCTGCTACACACATATTTCCTCTTGTTAAAAAATTTTTCATAACATTTTTCAGCTCATTAGTACTGAAAGTGTTAGTTTTGTACTTTTCTATATATTTAACTACCTCCACTGAGTTTCTTCTTTAATTTTCATCGTTCATTTTATTTTGTGTTGAGAGGCATGCAGATACCATGGTATGGGCATTGGGATAAGTTGGGTTTCTCCTCTTCCCCAAGTAGGTCACAGGGACTCAAAACTAAAGTCACTGGACTGAGTAACAGTTAACGTTACCAGCTAAGCTTTCTTGTGGGCCCAGAGTTTCATTTTTATTTACATCTTGATGCCTTTCCATTTTCACTGTTTCTCATTATGTAACATGTACACCCCCCTCCATGTGTTCACCGTGAGTATCTGATGTTCTAGCTGGGGGTAGTTCTCAAGTGTGTTGGGAACGTGGGAAGAAATGTGCTGCTGAGTGTGTGCAGGTGATCTGTCTCTGTGCACTCAGAGACCACTGAACAGCAAGCACCTTGCTGAAAAGATGAGACTGTGGAGGTCAAATCGTCCACTGGAGACTGAGGGTTCTGTGTGTGGCAGTGAACCTTGTGCAAGTGGCTCTAGGGGATTCCAAAGTTTATTGTCAAGCATCATCTCTAAGCCCTTACTGGGAAGAAATAAGTTTATGCAGCTCCAGTGGATATCAGTGTGGAGATCCCTCCGAGTATCAAAATAGAACTACCAGAATATCTGGCTATAGCAATCTAAGTCAACACACCACAGAGATACCTGCACACCCATGCTTATTGCAGCAGTGGCCAAGATATGGAACCAGCCTAGATGCCCATCAACAGACGCATGGATAGAGAAAGAACAGTGTGTGCACACAATGGAATTTTATTAAGCCTTAAAAATATAAGCATGATGTATGTAGAAAAATGAGTTCACTTAGAAATTATTGTAATGAGTGAGATAGGCCAGACCAAGGAAGATAAATACCATGAGACAGAAAAAGGAACCTATGATGGGAAAGGAAGACAAAATATCACAGACGCTGTCTCACGTGGAACCTAGATCTAAATATATATACTTACATACATATAAATGTGATAAATTTAAATATATTTACATGTGTTTATAACACGAAAACAGAAGGGAACTCTCTGGTAGCAGGAAGCAGACAGCAAGAAGGGAATGGAGCCAATGGGGAACAAATATGAACAAAACATTCATGAACATATCATAATGGAACTCATTATTTTGTGTGATAATTAATCTTTTAAAGGATGTAACAAAGTAGTGGACTCAATTCAAAATAAGCCAGATCTTTCTGGTGGTTTTCTCACAGGAAGGATGTTGCCTCAGGAGAGAAGTGAATCACTCTGGCTAGACACATCAGAGGGATCCTGGGTTCCTGTCAAAAGTGGACCAGATGAGCTTCTAACAATAGTCATGAGATTGTCATAAATGGTTTATAATGTGTCTTCCACCTTTGAGAGTCTCTGATTACAGAAAACAGTTTGCAAGGCTAGATGGCTCCTAAAAGACACCTAAATGTCAAAACTTAATGGTGTCATCAAATTGCTCCTCGCCATGTCACACCTGATGGTAAGAATGCTTCCATTGTTCCTGGGACAGAAAGGCCTTTTAGTTGTACAAAGGTATCACAAAAGGAGGGGGGTCCAGGAAGCAAGGTGGAGAGCTCATAAGGGAGGGAAGAAGCAATAGTTGGGAGAAATTAGAGCCACAGTGAAATCAAGAAGCATAGCTACTCTAAAAGAAGAGAGAACATATTACCATTCTGCACTTTAAAAAATGGAAAATGATGGAAATCGTTTATTCTAAGACTTACATATGCAGTCATGTGTCTGTAACAGATATTAATTAAATCACAGAAGTTGTATCTAAATATGGATCTAGATAAAGCAAAATAAAATACTTCATCATTAGTAGACACTGTATTTTCATAATATTATGAACTAGTGTTTATTAAATTCCTGATCAATGAAGCACATACCCAAAATTTTCTATCCTGTATTCTGGTTGCCATCAGAAGCAGATTTGGCATGAGTTGTGACTCAGAGAAGACAGGAAAGCCTAAAAGGATGCCCACTGACCCCTCTTAACACAAATGAGTTTTCAGGTTCTCTAGTCAGACACCTGACTTTGAAATTCAGTCCTACCATTTCACCAGGCATAGAAAACTTAAATCTTTAGAACCTCAGCTTGCATTCATACTGATAAATGATATGATCAGTGTGCCATAGGACACAAGTATACAGTGCATGTTCAAGAAATGGAAGCTTCTTTTCTCTCAGGAAGAACTGAACTTTTTCTATAAAGGACTAGACTGTAAATATTTTAGGCTTATAGGACATCCAGTCTATATCAAAATTACTCAACTGCCCAACTATTTTATTTATGGACACTGAAATTTGAATGTTATAAAACTGTCATACACACTCAAAATATTCTTCTTTTTATCTTTTTCAACTATTTAAAACTATAAGACCTATCTTTAGTTTGCAATCTGTGGGCTGAAGTTGGAAAACCCCCGATGCAGCATTCAGAAAACTTTCTCCTCCACCCGACATTGGCCATAAGTGAGTCTGCTTGGGTCATCAACCTCAACCCCAGAGGACTATTGTTCCCTCCATAATAATTCATCATTTTCTCACTTTAGCTATAATTTAAAAGGAAAGGCCAAAAATATCCTGGGTAAGAGTTAATACAGTGCTAAACACTGTAAGAGGAAGTAGCCTGCCTCTTTGGTATTTCCATCCCTGGTAGAGGAAGCCAAGAGTAAACGTGGGAACCTGGAGGCCAGTCTCCTACCATCTTCTCTCTCTCTCTCATCACTCAGCAAAACCTGCTTGCCTCCTCACTGCAGCCTCACTTGTGAGACATATGTTCACCAACAGAAGTTGCAAAGTAAATTGTTCAGTTATTTTTGAAATAGCCTATGGAGAAGATGAGCACACATACACATTTTTGCATACGCATGAATATTCATAGAAAAATACTGGGTTTGCAGCAAAATGCAAATGGAAATGGTTATTATTACTGGGTGATTCTTTTCATTGCTTTCTTCTCATGGCCACAGAATCCCTTCTTAAGGGCTTATGAGATGGTTCCACAGGTAAAGGTAATCACTGCGTAAGTCTGACATCTGAGTTCAACCCCTGGAACCCACATGGTGGAAGGAGAAAACTTATTCTCACACAGATTGTTCTCCAACCTACACACACACACACACACACACACACACACACACACACACACACACACACATTAGATGAAGGAACTGATGTAGAAGCCATGGTGACTTGCTGCCCATGGTTTTCTCATACCATCCAGAGCCACCTCTTGGAGAATGACCTCCCACAGTGAACTGGACCCTTCCACATCAATCATTAATCAAGAAAATGCACCACAAGCTTGCCCACAGGACAATCTGGTGGGATCATTTTCTCAACTGTTGTTCCATCTAAAATTCCTCTAGTTTGTGTCAACTTGACCTAAAACTAGCCAGCATAGTCATTTTGCAGGTCTTATTTAGGCAAACACATTCTTGAAATAACATGGGTGTGGACTTCCTGTCAAGTCTAGAAGACTCTATCTCATATCAGGTATCCTGGCCCTCTGGCTCTTAAAATCCTTCAGCTCCCTCTTCTGTGATGTCCCCTGAGCCTCAGGTGTAGGCGTGGCATTGTAGGTGTATCAGTTAGAACTGAATGCCCCATAGTACTTACTCTTTGAATTTTAACTCCTTGTGGATTCTATAATAGCCTCATCCACTTGCTTTAATGAGAATTGAGGGATCACTTGTTTGCCGGTATGAGGTTGAGTATTTATAGCACAATTAGAAACTGCATTGTGTAGGGTGGGGGCTGGGGATGGACGGGACTACATTAGAAACTATACTTGGCAGAAAAAAGCAGAAACAAATTCTCCTCTGGGGTCTGTGGCTTCCCCAGACATGAATTGCTAGCTAGGCATATACTACCAGGCATAAGTCTTGTCCTATTAAACAGGCTTTACATTCAGTTAGATGGCTGTTGGTTACCCCAGGATATGAGTGTCACTATTGCATATGAGTGTCACTATTGCACTGAGGAGGCTGTTTTGCCAGAGTGGTAATTGCTATGATTCATAGGCTTCACAGATGGAGAGGATTGTTGACTGCTTTTCTACTTTGGCAGCTTGCAAAGCACTCCCAGATACCATGAGTGCTAGGCCTCAGGGAGGAGGCTTCGGGTCAGTTCCTGCTCATTTCTTCCAAGTCCTGTGTCCAAAGTTTATGGTGTCTTCAGGAACAGGGTCTTACCTTCAAGTTCTGAGAGAACCAAGGAGAATGTTAAGAGTCTCTTAGAGGATTTGAGAGTCTCTTAGATCCTCTGGCCAGTAACATAAATAAAAGGTTTCCTTGCCCAGAACTGGGATTTTTGTTAGTCCATGGCTCTTGTAGAGGAGAGTTATCACCCCTGTGCCATAGATCCATTAAAAAAATAATACTGTGCATGTTATTTTTTTAAAAAATGAATTAATTACATATATTTTAAAATAAGCTTATAAAATATTTCCCCATGACTTTTTGAAATGTCTTTAGTGTTATTTATTTCTCCTTTCTCCCTCCCTCTCTGCTACCCTCCCCAGCCGATTCACACCACCCCTCCATGTTTTCCCATTTCCTCACCTCAAGGAATCTGTATCTTACCACGCCCCCCTAAAGCCCCTTCTTTCCACTTTGTATTTATTCCAGATAACATATAGCAATCAAAAGATTCAGATTTAGGATCCACAAATAAGAGAGAAGACGTGACATTAGTCTTTCTGGGTCTGAGTTACCTCACTCAATATAGTATTTTCTAGTTATGACCTGTTATCTGCGATTTTCATTTTATTTTTCTTTACATCTGAATATAATTACAGTGGACATGTACCATACTTTTATTATCCGTTATCTGTTGAAAGACACCTAGGCTCTTTTCTTAACTATTGCGAGCAGAATGGTAATGAACATGACTGAGCAGGTATCTCTATAGTAGAAAGTAGAGTCCTTTTTTTTATATGTCAGCAAGTAATACAGTTGGTCCTATGTTAAGTTGATTATTAATCTTTTGAGAAATCGCCATGCTGATTTCCAGAGTGGTTGCAGCAGTTTACAATCCCACCAAGTGAAGGGGTTTTCCCCCGTATCCTAGCTGATAGCTGTCAGTCATTTTCTTGAGATACACACACACACACACACACACACACACACACACACATCGCATTTAAACTTTTTTATTTTTAAAATCAGACATGACATCAGTTGGCATAATTCCTGCCTCCGAGGAAGGAAACATAAATGTTCTTTTTTTTTTTAAGAGAATTTTTTACTTTATTAAAAATAAATTTTTTCCTCATACAATATATTCTGATTACAGTCCCCCTCCTTCTACTCTTCCAGGCTCTTTCTCCCTTCTCTTCTCATCTGGATCCATGCCCCCTCTGCCTCTCATTAGAAAACAACGGGCTTCTAAGAGGTAACAACGAAACATAATCAAATATAATTAGCTAAAACAGAAACTCTCATATCCAAGTTGAAGAAGGCAAATCAGCAAAAGCGAAGGAGCTCCGAGAGAAGGGACAAGGATCAAAGACCCACTCACTCGCCCACTCAGGAGTCCCATAACGTGCTAAACCGGAAGCTGTAATATATGCTCAGAGGACCCGTGCAGCCCTGTGTCAGCTCTGTGCTTGCTGCTTCAGTCTCTGAGTTCGTATGGCCTTTGTTTGCTAATCAACTGATTTAGAGGGCCTTACTCTTCCAGTGTCCGCAATCCCACTGTCTCCCCCCAACTCTTGTTGCTTCCTCTTCTGTGAGGTTCCCTGAGTCCTGAAGGCAGGGATTTGATGGAGACCTACCATGTAGAGTTGTTATAACAAGGTCTCTTTCTGTGTAGTGCCTGGCTGTAGGCCTCTATGTTTGTTCCTGTCTGCTACAGGAGGAAGCTTCTCTGATGCTGACTGAGTAAAGCACTGATCTGTTATATATAGTAGAATATCATTGGGACTCATTTTATTGTTGCTCTTCTTTTCATTGACTCTTTCTGTCTTTCTGTGTGTGTGTGTGTCTGTGTGCGTGTGTGTGTGTGTGTGTGTGTGTGTGTTTGCATGAGCCTGTGCATGTGCCTGTGTGTGTTTAGATCAGTAGTATATGGTTTTATCCTAGGCCTTAGGATGTGTAGTCTCTGGTTCTTGGTTACCTAAGCAGTATCAGGTATGGATTCCATTGTGTGGAATGGGCTTTAAGTATTAATTAACAAATCAGACATTAGTTGGTTATTCCCATAAGCTTTATGCCACCATTGAACTAGCATATTTTTTCAGGCAAAGCAGATTGTAGATCAAAGATTTCATGGCAGGGTTAATGTATATGTTTCTCTTTTGGCAGCCTTCAGAGTACCTTCCCATGCCAAAGACAGTAGAATGTTTTCTTGATTCATAATACAAGACATGGTACATTCTTCAACTGTCGTGGAGAGTGAGTTGACAACATTTATCAAGACTTTTAATGTTGCCGATCCTTTCCTACTAGGTAACTAATCTCCCAAGAATGAACCCTGAGGAACTTATACAAACACACACCCAGAATTTCATGATCAAGATTTTCATCACAGCTGTATATACATGTGTGATTAAGGGGATTATTCTCCCAGGAATTTGGAGTAGGGTAGCAATATTTCTCACACTATATTTATGAAAGGAATGGAACATAACATGGCAAATGAAGAGACAAGTGTAAACTGTCCTGATATACCTTAACTTTGAAAACACGACGTTAGAAATGACTATTGCAAAAACGAATCATCTAATATTTAAGCTGTATATGACTATATGATCACAACTCATTTGGAAAGAAACTCTCAGAAGTGATTTCTCTACTTCTTTTTTTTTTTTTTAGATTTATTTATTTCATGTATGTGGATATACTGTCACTGTCTTCAGAAGGTGGCATCGGATCCCATTACAGATGGTTGTGAGCCACCATGTGGTTGCTGGGAATTGAACTCAGGACCTCTAGAAGAGCAGTCAGTGCTCTTAACTGCTGAGCCATCTCTCCAGCCCCCGATTTCTCTACTTCTATAAATGTTTTATATGTGCCCTTCAGGCCACTATGCATGTGGTGGTTAGCCTTCTTTGCAGACTTCATTGTGTTTAAACTCACCATGAAGACATCTGGATGTATCTTGAGAGAATTTCCAGAGAGGCTCCAGAACTTTCCAGACTGTCTGTGTCACCATCTCATGTGCTCGGGTCCCTGATTGGATAACCGGGAAAAGGGAAGGCCCACTGGCCATCAGCATTCATTCCCTGCTTTTCTTCCTGGTTTGCACCACGAAGCCACTCATTGCCAAACCTTCTCTTCCAGGATGGACTGTACCTTCCCAAACTGGGGGCTAAAATAAACTCCCTCTCCCTTACACTGGTTTTTTTGTCAGGTATCTGGTCACAGCAATATTCACCAACTTGTCAAATTCATCCTGGCATATTAGCATCTCTTGTTAAAGTGACAGCCATGGTTTGCTACTTTGTTTTCTGAAGGCCATGAAGATAAAACAGGACACACACAATGCTTTTGACATATGCTCACAAGTGCAAGGTGAACAGTAACTTCTTCAATTTTCTACAAGTTATTCTGAAATGCTGGAGAGACAGCTTGGCAGGTAAGAGTCATTGGGGTGCAGCATGAGGACCTGAGTTCAGATCTGCAGCATCCAAGGAGAAGTCTGCCATGCCTGGGCACCACCATAGCCCCGAGGCTCAGACACACGTGGATCCCAGGAGTTCACTGTTCAGCCAGCTCAGCCAAAACAGAGTTTACAGTTAATTGACAAACCCTGCCTTAAAGGAATAAAGCAGAAAGACATCTTTTTTTTTTTTTTTTTTTGGCTTAAGCATGTGAGCTCATGTCCATGCAATACAAACACACACACACACATGCACACACAAACACACACATAGACACACACACACATACAAACACACACATAAATACACACACATACCACCAATGAATTAACTAATCAATAAAATTAATAAGAAAGCAAAGATACAGATACATAGCACAAATACACATATGCACCTTTCTATATTCACATAAAAGAAGAAAAAAGAAACGCTAGAAGATACACAAAAATGCAGTTGGCTGTTACTATGGTGATCGGATGACCATTGTTGTTTTCTTTGTTGTTATTGTTGTATTTTTCTACATTTTGTAGATGATTGCGTTTTAAATGACTATGTGTTCTTTTTCTCATAGAAACAAATAGTAAATGGTTTACAACAACAACAACAACAATAACAAACATCCATAGGCCCCCATTCCTGAGCCCTTGCATTTCCTCTTTTTACTCTGACATGTGGAAGGTGGTTCGCAGATGAGAGTGCATGTTAGGGGAAGGTACAAAGACATACTGATCATCTTGAAGAGTACTCTGTGCTGGCATCTTCTACGAGCTTCTGCAGATCCCTCTCTGCTCATCTCCACTCAGCTCAGTGCTCCTTTGGACTGGTGTGTAGAGGATTGTTCTAGAAAGGCTCCTTTGCCTACTAGTATGAGCCAGATCTAGTCAAGGCAGAGTGTATACCTTCAGGGTCTGTGCAAATCAAGTCCCACAGCTCCTGCCACCAAGCACATCTTTCTCCTCAAGTCCTGGTAAGTAGTTTCCCTGCCTTTCCTCTTCAGGCCTGGCTGCAATAAGGAGTCCTAGCTATCATTGCACCAGGATTCTGCTTCATGTGTTCTCTAAACACATGTTTTTATGTTGCCCATATCACTAAAGTCAACTACTTATTAAACTCTTCCTTATATCTGACTTCAGGGAAGTTTCCTACTGACCCAGGGATGCATGGATACCTGGCTATCACACCCTGGAGCGGTCATATATATTTGTTATTGTTCAAATGTAAAAGATCTCCTGGAGGTTGTTGTGATTGAGCACTTGATTCTAAAGCTTGGAGCTGTATGGAGGAGTTGAACCTTCAGAAACAGGCCTGGCTGGAGGAAGTGGGCTTCTCGGAGGATGAGTTTATGGATTATAATCAGGGTTGCCTGGTTCTGGTACAATCAATCTCTTTCTGCTTCCTGGCTGGTGCCATGTAACAAGCAACTCTTGAGTGTCTGCCACCAGGTACCTCCGCTGCTTCAGCTTCCATAGCTCCTCTCACAGGAGGGATTTAAACCTCTCAAAGCATGAAGCAAAGCAAGCACTTTCTCCCTTAGGTTCCTTTATCTGATATTTTGCAACAGCAACAAGAAAAATAACTAATATTGTATCTCTGTTTACCCTCAACCTGCTGAATCCCCAGAGCTCTCTTCCAATGACATCCTTGTTATAAGCACACAACTCTGCACTAGGATCCAGGGTTATGCAGGATGAGGCCTCCATAGAACATGGTGCTGTGCTCGTGGATAGTCTGAGTGGTGTCCCAATGTCAGTGTGGCCCAGACCACTAGCCGCCATAGCTATTCCAACAGAGACCCTTTCCATTCCATGATGCACTCTTTGCTTTGGTTTTTTTTAAAAACTCATATCCAATTTGAGGTAGTAGTCAATTCCCTTAACTGTCCTTTTCATTCCAGTTCAGTCTTGCGCTTTAGTTCCAGAGTCTGTATGTATCCAGTGTATCTTTCTTGTCACCATCTCCACTAAAGTTCTGGCCCAGATCCTAAAGGGAAGTGGGAGGTGTTAGAGTGTGGGAGAACCAGAGGATAATCCCAGCCAGATGAATGCTATGCAAATTACTTATGATGTTCACATATATAAAACAACACAGTCTTGTGCTTTTTCTAATGAAAATATGACTTCAAAGCTGCATGTCTTAGACTGTCTGTGTAATGGGTAATCACCCCCATTTGAAAGAATCATATGGAAAGCCTCCCATGTGACAATTGAAAAATGGGCCATAGCCACTTTCTAGAACATAATGCCTCTGTCCAGTGCTGATTTTCCATGGTCTGTCTGTCACTGGGCACTTGCAGAGTGGGCTGCCTTTATGTCTATTTATGGGGATTTTTTTTGACCACTAAGGAGCCATGTTCATAGTCTATATTTTGTCTAACAAATATCTCCAATTTTAGTTGTTTATCATTTATTATGTCATGATTCCAGAGCCTGGCTGGATGGTTCTTTCTCTGGTACACTTTGAGCTAACTCATGTAGCCATATGCAGCAGGGTGGTGGCTAAGGGCTTTGATGCAATGGCTAGGCTTTTCTAACGTGAACTATCATCACAAGGTGGTCTCAGGATTCCTGGAGAATATGAACAGAAGCCTTAGAAAAGTGTCGTTTCTACCACATCTCACTAGTCAAAGCAAGTCCTAGAGTGAATCCAGAATCTAAGGATAGGAAATATATTCCTTTCTTTACAGCAGGAGTCACAAAATCACAATGCCACAGCACACAAAATGTACAAAATATTGTGCCATCATCATGAACAATATAATGGATACAGGGAAGATAAAAACATACCTCTAATTTTCAGAATAATCCCTTACTTAAAAAAAAAAAGTTAATTTATCAATCAGGTGATTTGATAAATTATAATTTCATCATAATATGTTATATGAGTATATGATGTAAAATAATAAAAGAATAATGATTAAAATTAAATTAATATGCTGCTCAAAATATAACATTCCTTATGCTTTACAGGTTTCCTAATGCTTTTTTACAGTCAATACCCCCATTTCTCAGTGGTGGTCATGGTCCTCTATGTCAAGCTAATTATTCCGTTGTACTATTTATAGTTTTATCACAGGAGTTGGTATGCTTGAACTATACATTGCTTACTTTCTTTGTTGAACACCACATGGAATACATCATTCTTTGACTTGCTTTTGACACCCCCATATTGCTTTTGTGATTCGTCCACATTGATGTGCAAATGCTGTTAAGTATTGCAAGTCCCACTTCTATAGAGTTTGTGCTTGTGTAAAGATGCACACCAGTTTATTTACACATTTTACTCCTATAGGTCTTTAAGTTTCCTTTTACAACTTGCTGGTATGCATTTGTAATCCTTTAGGGTGTATAACTAGTCTTAAGAAAAACTGAAAAACTTTGTGGAATCTGCTTCTTAAAATATAACAATATAATTCTTAAAATATAACAATATAATACTCATATAATAACTTAAGATAAAAATATAATTTGCCAAAAACATCTGATTGATAAAAGAAATGATTTTTTAGTTAAGGGTTGATCCTGAAAATTAAGAGATATGTTTGATCCCCTTCTGTCTGTTAGATTGTTTTTCAAACATGACACAATCTTTTCCTCAATGCTCGACTTTACTAAGCAAGCAACTTTCCCACTGCTCCCTTCCTAACACCTTGTGAAAACTACCAGTGCTCTATCTCTAAGCCAACATAAGACCCTTTAAAGCTATTTTTTTCCAGTTTGGTGATATAAATTAGTATGTCATTTTTTTCCCCCGTGGACATCTTATTCAGTAGTGGGGTTGAGAATATTTCCATTGACTTATTGATCATTTCTCTTCTATAAAATATTTGTAGACACATTTTGCCTCCTTCTACTGTCCTTTATTTATTCTTTAAGAGCCTTCATACTTTGAAGACACTACCTCATCACATGTACTAAAATGTCTTCTTTTCCAGCTCGCGGATTGGTTTATACAGTTGCCAAATGATATTTCTCTTGGATACCATGAATTTTATTTAAAAAAACACTCCAATACTTGGACTACAACCCTTCCTCTTTGAACCTCAAGTCTTCCTGGAAAAAATTCCTTTTCTATCCAGCTAGACGCTTGTTCAAATAGACTTTGGAAGGTCCACTCGTTGCCCAACGTCTCAGAAGATTACAAATCCTAGTTTCTTGGAGAAGGCTCTTTGTTCCTCAAGCTGTGCCAGAAATTGTCCCAAACAATTTACTAATGGAGCTAAGGCATCCGCCATCACAGGGAGATGACCTCCATATTTCACAGCTGGAGTGATGGCCGCTCCTGTAACCCACCATACGGGATGGAGAGGGAAAAGGTAGAATAGGAGTCACACATACACTGGGAATCCACCTCTCGTGTGCTTTCCAGTCTAGCTTGTTATTTATGCTCCTACTTGGTTCCTCATTTCCTTTCTTCTCTCTCCATCAGCAAGGTCCTATTTCCGAGCCAGAGAAACCATGACAGCTGTGTATTTGGCCATGATATCGGCAAATAAGTCAAATGCGTAACTCAAACCTTGATAGGAACTGCAAGTCCTGCCCTGATTTAGACCTTTGCAAAGCACACCACACAGGAAAGTACCTGCCTAGCCATCAACAGGGCTTTATTTTGCTTATTTATTTGTTCCCTTTTGTGTTTGGCATGAAAACCATTAAGTTCCGTAGCCTTCTGAACCTTGCTCCCAGAGACCTTCGGCTTTACCCAGGAGAAATTACAGGTTCTTTTCCTCTAACTTCAAACACTCACCAAGTTCTCATGAACTTAAGAGTTTGAAGACAGCGTCTAGGCATCATGACATATATAGAGTAAGAAAATAGAGCTTTATAGCTAATAATAATGTAAAGGCATTTATAGTAAGTAACTTAATAGATTTAATTTTTTTTTCAAAATAGTTCAAAAAAGTCCTCTGGGCCGTACCTAGAAATTCCTCATCAGGGTTCTCTTGCAGGATGCCTGGTGGGTGGTGTCCACCTCCATATGTGTTAGTTTCATCTAAGGCTTGTTTTCTTCCTCCATGCCCCACATCCAGCCCCTTGGGGCTCCCATCACCTCCTTCAGGCTCTCTCACTCTAGCATCAGTCCTTCCTCCACACCTACCTTCTCTACCCATCAGCCCGTCTTCACCTCCTTCAACCATCTTCCTTTCCCATATGTGTCCTATGACAGAAGAATCTCAGTAAATGCTTAAGCTTTAAAAAAAAAAAAAAAAAAAACAAGAAAATATTCCCTAAAGCAACTTTTGAAACATAGCCCTGCAAACAGCCTAAAGGCCAGGCAGGCATCAGGGAAAGATTAGTGGGAAGAAATACAAGCAAAAATTGTTCCAAGCTACTGTAGTCCTTTTTTCTATTGCTATTAAAAAAAAAAAAAAAAAAAAAGCATTGTGGGGGAAGAATGGGTTTATTTGACTGGTGGTTTACAGTGCATCATCAAGGAAGGCGAAGACAGAAATTCAAAGCAGGAACTGAAGCAGAGACCATGGAGAAATGCTGCCTACTGGATTGCTTCCATAACTTTCTCAGCTACCTGTCCCATACAACTCAGGACTCAAGCCCAGGGGTGGCACCATCCATGATGGGTTGGTCCCTCCCATGTCAATCATTAACTAAGAGGATGCCCCACACATGAGCAAAGGTCAACATGATGGAGACAATTCTACAACTCAGGTTTTCTCTTTCCTAGTGACTCTGTTTTGTGTCACGTTAATGAACAATAGCCAACATGGCTATCTTGTCTTACTAGCCAGGAGGAAGCACCTACAAAGCTCTGGGTCCCACTCATAGCTCGTAGAGTCCAAGGTTAGGGTAAGTTCCCAGGGTCGGGGCTGCAGGTCTAGATCGAAGACAGCAAAGCCCTAAGTGTCTGCAGCTCTTTGTGTCCCCTATTACCTTGAGGCACATTCTGATATTGTTTTCTGTATCTATATTTAGATCTTAAATTCTCATCTCTCTTATTACAGTTACATATTCTGGCTTGCCAGTTGCACACCAGTTCTTCTCAGAGCACAGAGCCAGACATTTATCTCCTTACATAACACATCAGACTCTACAGATGCTCAATAAATCCCGATCCGGGGAAATCACGACTTTTAAACAACTCTCCAGCGTTCCAAAGAAAGATCCTAATTATTCCTTCTTCTCTTATAGGTAGTGCCTTCAATCCTGAATAATTATAGATACTCTTCTTGAATTAATCTTTCTTGTTTGCAAAAAATGTATTTCAGCTACAGAAGAGTCATATTTTAAAAGAAGCAGATATGTAAGTTTTTATGAAAGACCTCATGTCTAATTTCTATCGTAGGCAGACGAGACTGCATTTTCTTTGCTATTTGAGGTGAAATGGCATGAGCAGGGCTCAGTCTATGCAATGGATGCAGCCATTGAAGAGTGGCCCATAGTCCTTGGGATTCTTGAGACATTTCATTATAATCCTAAGAAGCTATTTGCTTTGGTCACCATAGGATTAGTACTTTACATTACACATCAGAGATGAGCAGAACCAATGGAGCCTTAGCAATGGTCACCGTTAGATTTTTCATGTCAGGCTCTTGCCACTTTTAAAAGTCAATTTTATCTAAGTGTTCTTGCTGGGTCAGTAAGATTACTAATGTGATCAAGTCTTGGCCATTGATAACATGTCTCTTTAATGTCTTAGTGGCGAGTGAGAAGGACACATGAATGACTGCAACCTCATTACGAATCTAAAGGTTTCTTGGGATAATGCAAGCATGAGGCTGAACTGGGCTCCCCTTGCGCCCTTTTCCATGGAATACCGGTTTGAACTTGAAGGAACAACAGGCAAAATGTGGTGTAGGACTTGGCAGATATTTTATCCAAAAGTAATGATGTGAGCTTGTCATTTCAAAGGAATAATGGTGAAAAGCCAGACATGGTGGCATGCTACAGTGATCCCAATACTCTGTAGGCTGAACTAAGTGGGTTGTAAACTCTAGGCCAGCCTGAGCTACATAGCTGTCTCAGAAAACAAAAGAAAACAAAGCCACACGTTACCAAACAGAACTTCAAACCTGAAATCAGTTTCACAACTACACTCAAGCTTCACCTAATATCAGGGGTTGGGGACACAGTCAACATGCAAGACAAATCACTTGCTTTTACAACAAGTGACCAGTTAGTTAACATGGGTTCAGTGTCCCACTGTAATTGACTTCTAACAAACCAATTAATACTGGGTTGGTGAGATGGCTCAGCAGGTAAAAGTGATTGCTGCTAAGTCTGATTTAGGAGGTTGTGTTCAATCCCCGGGACACACGGGATGGAAGGAAAGAAACTTCTCCCATGGATGCAGTGACATTTGTGCACACACATGTGACTAAGTGTGTGCATATGTGCACATATGCATGAATACCCATACACACACTAATAAATATTTTAAACTTAATAATAGTTGAGGTTTTGTATATTATCAACTAATAATGCCCACATTTGTTTATTTACTTATTTGTTTTTTAAAGGAAAAATGAGGTCTTTTTTTATTTATAGAGATGAAAACCATAATATGTTATCTAATCTCAAGAAGTTAGCTTCATCACAAAATAAATCCAGTATGTTCTATTTATACATTTATATATTCATATACATGTGCATGTACAGCCATATATGTATATAAAACAATAATAATTAATGAATAAGAATTCATAAATAAAAGAAAATGCAGGTCATCTTTCATTTTCTAGACTATACATTTTTTCCATCTCTTTTCTGTTTTTATTGAACAAAATTTTCAAAATTATGTAAGAATGGAATAAAACTCATGGGCTGTATTTTTTTGTCAATTTTCAGAAGGTAAAATACTGAGATAGTTCTTAAGGCTCACCTAGAAAGGAACCAATAGGCATGCACAGTAACAGGCAGCCTAGAAGTCTAAGTTACTAGGAGACCTCAAGGACCTTCCATGTACTCACTCAAACAAAAGTCAAGCTTGAGAGATTATGTATGTTAGTCACATACTAATATCTTTTTTTAAATTCACTTTACATGTTGATCACTGCTGTCTTCCTATGGTCCCTCCCCCATCTCTCCTCCTCTGAGAGAGTGGAGGCCCTTGTCTGGGTATCCCCTACTCTGGCACGTCAAGTCTTATTTATTTGTTTTAATTCTGTATGTGCATGTGAGCCTGTGTGGATATGTGCACATGAGTAGAGAAGCCTGTGGAGGCCCAGAAAAGATGTGCCAGATCCTCTGCAGTTGGAATTCCAGGTAGTAGAAACCACCCAACTTGGACCCTCTGCAGGAGCAGTGTGGACTCTTTAAGCACTGATCCCCAATAATGACACAAAAAGACTGCAAACACTTTGTATAGTTCAGTCATAAAACAGAACTGCAAACTTATGAAACAATGGCCTAATCTCAACGATATTTTAAAAGTATCGTTACTAAAATTGTTCATTTATATTTATATTAATGTGCAATGGATGTATTATAAATCTTACACTAACAACAGTTTGTTGGACTGTTCAAAACATTTTAATTTTTACCACAAGGACCAGAAACCACTTGGTAGTCCAGCTCAACTTGAACATCTGTTTGCTTGATCATTTACTGACCAGAGTAAGATGCACTCACTATCTTTAAGGTACAAACCAGATCCTTTTGCTGAACCCTTGTCTGTACTGGCTTCTGTGGTATGCTTGTGCGGATTTACATGACTGTGTTGTGCTGTACAGAGGCGCTAAGAGTTATCTGAAAACAGTATTAAGTTCAGTTAATCTGCCTTTCCAGATCCTTCCTTAAAATGTTGAGTCAGAGTGCCCTCTGTGCTTGTTTACTGATGAAAGCATACTTTTAGCATTATAAACTTTCTGTTTCAAAGACAGTCACCCGCCCTTAAGTAAACTCTGCTCTGGGTTTCACAAAATCTTAGCCTGGGATTGTCTGCCTAGTGTGCTGTAATCAACGGCTGATATCTGTTAAAGTCCAATGTGGTCACAGCTTCTCTTGGGAATCCTTCTAGGTCTCCTTAGAGGAAGATTCCAGCAAAGAGTTTATGATTAATTTGGTATCTTTGTTCTTGCCGCTCACGTGGCTTGTTTGAAAGTTTGAAAGAGTCTTAGTCAGAGACGCTTTGTGTTAGAACAGGGTTCCTGTTTAAGGTGCCATTCTATCTTCTGCCTGATCTTGATCTGAAGTTGGTGTAGACATTACGTGCTTTCCTGTGTCTGACGTCTATAGACTCCTTTCATCCTCCCTTGAAGCCCTCCAACCTTCAGTGATTTCTTCCACTGTGCTTGTAAACAGTATAGGCTTTCTTCTAACATCTAATTTCCAAAATCTAATATTTGTTGGCAGCAAACGCATTTTCAACATCTTCTGATTCCCCTTCTATATCTTCTTTACAGTAATTCCAGGAATTAATTTCAACCTAGTGACTTGGGGCTTGCTTCTTTTTAAAACTGAGTGCATCAATGGTGTGTTTGGTTTTGTTCTGTTTTTCTCTTAGGTGCCTCTCTCTCTCTAGTTGTAGATTCACATACATGGTAACTGCTATGTAACGGTTCATCCACAGCTATCATCCCAAACCCCATATTTCCGTAGGTGGTCCTGATTCAGGAATCATAATTACAATGTGTGCACATACTTTAGGGATATCCCCAGTTCTTTAGCCCTTGGACAGATCTTGTTGTGTCTTTCCTTCCTTACTGCAATGAAGAGCTCAGGTTCATCACTAAATTCAAGAATTTATCAAGCACACACTGGAATAAATGCTGTGAGGGTTAGGGTTAGGGTTAGGGTTAGGGTTAGGGTTAGGGTTAGGGTTAGGGTTAGGGTTAGGGTTAGAAGACAATAGAAAGGTTTGCACATACTGGCCCTCTGATCTCTACCCACTTTAGTCAATGAAGGAGACAGGGTGACAGGAGCCACTGGAATCGGCACAAACACAAGACTTTGGGACCACAGGGCAGGCCAACACTTACCGCAGCTGTGTTCCCAGTGGCTGCTGTATTTAAAGTTTTCAGGAATCCTCTTTGTTTGGCTCCATTTTCTCTGACTATACCAGTCTACCTGCTATGTAGCCCGGGTAGCAAACACAAAGACGTGGCATAGGTTTCACCACCCAAAGTCCCACTAGGCAACCTCTCCTTCCCAGCATGCTTCCTCTGGCAGGTTCAGCTGTGGCCTCATTTTCATGGCTTTCTCTAGTGTATGCCTGGAGCTTTACTACACAAACACACTGTGGCCATGCCTGCCACAGCCTTTGGAGCTGGGTGTTGCTGCTTTTGCTGCTACCACTGAAGTTCTAGACTTTGAGACAATATTTTTAACCAGTCTCGGAGGTCTTGGAAGCCAGCTGAGAGATAGCATTTTTCAGCTGTTAGAATGACTTATATGTCTGTCTATCCCCTTTCGATGAGGACACTGGAAAGTTCCCAAGTCACATGGGTCAGAGAGATGACCAGATGCTCAGAAAGATTTGTTTTTCTCATCACAATAAATTCTTTGCCTTCCTGGGTACATATCGATATCAGAGCTTCTAAAAAATTATCTTATAAAAACTTTTATATTTAGTTATTTATTCCCTCTGTCTTTCTCACTCCCCTTCACCATAATATATACTATATATAGTATGTACTCATAAATAGTATATATTATGTTTACTCAATGCATTTACATAGATTTCTAAAAATATACTATATTATAAATATTTTTCAACAACTTTTTTCCTATAACAATTTTGCTATAATGTAGACATATAATAACAAAAATTTTTGTTTGTTTATTTGACACAGGACCTTGCTATGTAGCCCTGGCTAGGCTGAACCTCATTATGGAGTCTTGGCTGGCCTTGAACATGCTTCCATCTTCCTGCCTCCCAAATACTAAAATTATGGCCATGGACCACCATGCCCAGTTAGATGTATCATAACTTATTCTGCTACAAAGAAATATGTATATTGCATCCATGGTTTGTTTTTCTTTTGAATGACTAATTGCACACATGCACATTTTTATAGCTAATATGAAAGCAACAAGATTTTAAAATTTCTGTCAATCATATTGCTCCTTACAGACAATGCTTCAGTATCATCTATACGTTATCCCCACCATTTATCTTGTAGCCTGGTAGTCCTATTACTCTATTTGTCCCTAATTGGAGCAATGTATCCTTGTCACATCACTGTTTCCCAGGGCAGTGCAGAACAGTTTAAGAAAGAAGGAGGGATGGAAGAGAAGGCAGGCAGGTGGGCAAACAGGCCATGGGCAGGCAGGCCATGCACTTTATTGTGCACCCACCATGCAAGCTTGCTCTGCTTATCTTCTCTGTGTCTCTTATGCTGCTTTCCAAGGCAGCAGGCTGCATCAAGAGATCTTAGTCTCATCAGGGAGGCAGGTTACAGACCGATGGGAAGGGACTGTAGAAAGCTCCTTTTCTTTTTTTTTTAACACTCAGAATTGGAAAAGAGTCAAAATGCTTTAGATTATTTGCAAAAAGTGCCATCACGAGTCTTTTTTCTTACTTACCCTTTCATGTGTCTTTGCTCTTAGCCATGCAACTCTGGCCACAAATCTACTCCTGGTTGCTCATGTGCCCGGGCTGTAGACATGGTATGGTTACCTATCTAAGTGACATGAAGACTGTGCCAGTGTCTGCTTTGCTCACTGTTGTAATTCCAATGTCCTGCACATAGTAGGTACTTTTTAAAACTAAAAACACTCATAAGGTGACAAATTGATTTACCAAGGATGAAGGGGCTTGCCATTATATAGAGTGTTCAGTGCTACATCCATGAAGCAGACTGAGGAAACTGGATTTTGCACTTGTCAATAAAATCCAAAAGGAAGAGAAAAATCTGAGTCTCCGTAGTTAGCAAAGAAGTAAGTTAATACACACACATGCACACACACGTGTGTGTATGCATGAGTGAGAGAGAGAGAGAGAGAGAGAGAGAGAGAGAGAGAGAGAGAGAGAGAGAGAGAGACCTGGACATGATAGTATACACATGTAATCTCAGCATTTTGGAGGCTGAGGTAGGAGGATTTCAAGTCAGTCTCCTTCACACAGTGAGATTCTGTCTCCAAAAACAAAGCAAAAGAAGAAAGTGGGTAAATTTTTACTGTGGTTATTTTGACAAGTAATTAATCAAATCAAACTTAAACTTAGAGCTGGGGTATAAAACAGTGTCTCTCTATAATAAAAATACAAGGGCATTCAAGAACATAAGAAAACCTTCAAACCACCAAAACTATGTGAACCTTAAATATGAGCTTCTTCTCACATTCTCCCTAACAGAATCTCAAAGTGAGAAGCCATAAAGAAATTTTCTTTATGAAATTGCAAGCAACTGCAATATCTTTTCTACTAAAAATAATTCAAACAGATCAGAAGACCCTTATTGCTCTGAAAATAGTTTCAAAAGAATACTCATCTGATGAAATAACTATGCAAGATAAGGAATATAAATGATTAATTTGCATTACATTCAATACTTGAAAAATAATTTTTTCTAAGATACCCTCAATAGCAGCACAGAATGCTACTTCAAACTAGTATTTATTACAGTAAAAGTGCAGAGGAGGGAACAGTGACATAAGTTATTCAACAAGTAAGTATGTGCACTGGTGTGAGCATATGTGTCTCTTCAACCCATGCATTGGAACTTACACACTAAGAGAAGTGATTAATGAACAGGGCTTCTTCACATAATCACAATATTCTAAAAATGACTGTGGTATTTGTTGTACAACCTTGTAAATATAGTTACAACCAATGGACTATACACTTTAAATGAGTGGGTTATATAGTTTGTGAATTATACCTCACTAAAACTGTTAGGGGAAAAAGAACCATGAGTTAGGATAACTGCTTGTATAAATGACTGTGAATCTTCACCCTTGCCTGTGTCCACACCCTTTGCCATGTGAGTTTCCATTTCCTCTCATCAGAGAAATAGAGTAATTTCCTTACCTGTTGAGCCTGAGCTGATCATGTGATTTAACTTGTCCAGTAGAATGCAGGGAAGTAACGTGGTGCCTTCCATTTGACTTTCCCTTGATGTAGCATCAAGGGGCTTTTCCTTCCATCTTAGGTCACCCTAAACTAGTCAACAGCCCATCAAGTTCTCAGACATGTGAATGAGCCCAACTGTAGCCAGAAAAACTACCATTCAACCCATTTCTGTCAACTTTCCAAAATGTAAAGTAATTGGATGTGTGATGTCTTCATTAGGTGGATTTTTTAATCACTGGTGAGTGTGTATGTATGTGTGTGTGTGTGTATTAATCTGCAGTAAATATAGACAATCAATACACCAGGATAATGTTGGATTCAAAAATCATCTCAGGAACTTAAAAGGAAAGGACAGAAAAGTTATCAGTAAAATCCAGAGCTGCCTGGCTACCAAGCCCCTTAGTAAGAGTGGAGGATATCGGTAGATGGACATATATTCAACAGTGTGTGTGTGTGTGTAAATGCATATGTATGTTTAAATGATATTTAAAAATACAACATATTCTAGTTAGTATCTGCAACAAACTACAATGAAATTTTTCAATATGAAAGTCAGGCAAAGCAATCACATCAATGCTATTCTTATCCCAAATTTTTAATTTTATTTTGCTTCTGAGAAAATGTCAGAGTAATCCAGATTGTGGGGAATTTTAACAGAAAATTCAGGATCAGAAGGAACAAAAAGCTAAGGAACTTTCCCAGATTTGAAGGAAAAAATGACAATTGAGTTAAATACAGAATCTTTTGTGTTCAACAATCTAAAAGATAAATTAGTAGAATAGTTGGAAATTTTTTAATGAGAGCTGTAGAATATTTAATAATAAAAAGTGTTGGATTGATATTTTCTGTTTTAAACATTGTGTATCAGTTATCAATATTTGGGACAGGTGGTTAAAAGGCTATGGAGCATGTTGGGCGCTATTTTTGTAACTATACTTATTTTAAAATGAGAAGTGTTCTAAAAGGCAGGCCAAGTATAATATGACCAATTTATAATGTTTTAAAGAAGGACACACACAGAAAATTGCCGAGAGCAAGTTATGTCCCGCTCCCGAAACACTGGCTGACACGAGGGGCTACACGCAGACAACGACACAGAAAATCCCTGCTCTCGAGGACTCTCTTTCTCACAAGACAGACAGAAAATGTACCAGATCATTTCAGTGGGTGCCAAATACCATGCAGAAAACAAAGCAGGCTGAGAGATAAGATTGGATGAGCTGTTCTAGATAAGGTGGTCAGGGCCAGGGAAGCAAACTGTGAAGATCTGGGCAAGCATCAAGTGTGTTGGGGAGAGAAGGCCCAGCCCGCCCCTCTTCATCTGTACATATTTCATATGTACAAGTGAAAGCAATAAAGTGGTTTTACAGGGACTGGAAGATGATACAATAGACACTGTTTTTAACCATCATTTTATTGTTGGTACAAAGTCCCTCAAGAAGGTAAGAATGGCAGAGTAGAAGGAAGCCTTCTTGTGGGTATTTTCTATAGTCCAGAGAAGGTGGGACAGATGATGGTGTGGTGAGGGTCAGTGATGGTGAGAATCAGTGAGTGGTTTGGGATCTGTCTGTTGGAGGGAGGGCTGAATAAGTCACTGAAGAGTTAAATGTGTAGGGCGGGAACATAATCTAGAATGATTTTTTTTCTTGTTAACTTGCGTGGATGTTGGTGTCATTTAGCAGAGATTGATAGTGTTTTCTGACAGGGGTAATGGGAGACAATGACAAGCATTCTGCTTTAGATATAATAAGTTTGAGGTATTTTAAGGTTTGCAATATTTCACATTTTTGCAATGATTGCATAACATATATAAATATACATTTTTTTTGGAGCTTACATCTAGAAAAACTAATGAAATTGTAGAAGAATCAAACATGTCAAGCCAGAGAAGGCTTGATATATCTCTCCTGAAAAAGTCACTGTCAGGAGCCAATATACAAGACAAATAACTCCATCTTAAAAACAAGCAGTGTACAAATTCACAAGTTCTGAAGTGTGTTCTCCAGAATGACCAATGCTGAGTATGGACCCTTCCTTACACAACTGTCACCACACATAGACGAAAGAGAAAATTCAGTGAAATTGGGTAGCTGTCTTTCAAGTACAGAGTAGAGATGCTGACCATGTGTGCATTATACAGAGAGACCATTGTAATTTCACTCCCTCTGAAGTATCAGTGCAGAGGGAACCCAGTAATTATGACCAGGTCGTTATTAAGTAGGCTGGTGTACCAGTATTGGGCACTATGGTAGCATTCAATAGCTTAGTGCTCAAATTTCAGTTCTACCACTTGCTGTGAAACTTTGTTAAAGCTCTGTAACATCTCTAAGTTTCAGTTATGTGTTCCATAAAACAGGCATAATATCTTTGCTTTCCTCTCCAACCATGGACACTCAGACCACTCCCGAGTAAACATCCGGCATGCTTATCTCTATCTTAAAGACTGCATTCAACAGAGCCCATCATACAACATGATTGGTTTCTCCTCTTGGGGAAGTCCTTGGGAAGCCACCATGTGAAAACTCCTTAACGTGATCTTGAACACAGGCAGGAGAATGTAAGAGTCAGCGATTATTGAAGCAGCTTTCTTAGGAGGCTTCCAAGTTCTGCAGGAATCTTTACTTTCCCAGTCATATGAGGCTCAGTGTAGCACTAACTGCTATGCTTGGGGTGCTGAAAAAGGAAAAGAAGTTGTTTTGAATCTACCATTGCTACTTGGAATTCACATATTCTTGGTATCTGGGGACAGCAACGTGTTTGCTACCTGGTTATATACACCATTTTCTATTTGTATAGTGAGCTTTGGGGGGGGGAGGTCATTTTGTGGAGAAAGGGGAAAAGTGAATTATGTTTTCACTAGGCTTGGATTGTACATGTGATAACGAGTTATGGCAAGGATCTGAATTTGTAAGGCTCTTTCCTGAGGTAAGATGGAGCCAATGTCCTGAGCTTGCTCTGCTCTGTGCAGACGTAGTTATAGCAACAAGAGGGCTGGATCTTAAGCTCACTTTGTTGATGCATTCTTTTTTTTTTTTTTTTTTTTTTTTTGGTCTGGCTCTTAAATATTTGATATTTATAGACTAAAATGGAGATTGAATTTTCCCCCATAAAACTGAAGGCTCTAAAACAAGAATAAGCAGAAGGCCACTGCACTCACAGTGACTGATACAAGGCCATGTGTCTAAATGTGAAAAATAAACAGTACCCCCAGAAAGCCAGAGAGTATACATTAGATGAGGCCCCATCCCAACATGTCTGGAGTAATAACTGACAAATGCACAGTGGCTGAGAGGCAGAGGCTGCAGTTGGTAGGCGAGATATCTGTATTTTAATCTAGTTTCTCAAAGAACATCAATTGTACAGTTTGGTTTAAATGACACATAAAATGCGTTCATTTCTCCTTCTAATTCAGAGCCCCTCAAAACTCCCATTCTCTTGTATTTGTCTAATAGTTTTCTGCTGTGCACAATTTGAGAAATAATCATCAAAATGGGAATCTGTGTTTGCTCCTCATCCATCCTTGCTCATTTGAAGCCCTTGAGACCCGAGAATTCTATGTGTGACAGTCAGGTCACAGATCCCTGCTCCAGTAGGCACCTCGCTTCATGACGAGGCGAATAGGCTGGAAGCAGATGGCATCAAGTTTGAGTACACCAACAACGTCTACCAGTTTCACTTCTTCAGCATCATTTTCAGTGTTAGGGAAAGGTGGTCCGTTATTTCGCCTGTTTCGTGGTAGTAGTCCATAGACTCTGCCTTCACGATGCATAATTCTTAGGGTCATTTACAGTCTTTATAGCCCACAAGGGTTCATGCAGAATCATCTGTGCAGTTGTTTCTTTAGCTCCTGCATAGGTATAGAGTTCGTAGCTTTATCATCAAATTTTCTCCTCAATGTGGTACTGAGTTCTCTGAATCCATCTTCTCAATCTCCCCCTAGAATTACTCATTCACCACTGATGGCCTTTTCAATGGCTACACATTACAAAGTATTTCCCATGGAAACATTCTAGATCATTGTATTTCCCTGGCTATTGCTTTTCTACTCGGTTACGTTCACATTGGCTGTAAGACTGGGATCCCAAGGTGTCAAAAACCATGCCTTATGGGTCCTGCAGGGTTTCAGAGTCCATCATTTTCATACTCATATAAGCCATTCTGAATCATTCTTTTCATGTGCCTACCATTTTTATGAAAATTAGGACAGACATTTCAGGAGTTCTGTCCAAGACAGAGCAGGCAAGTGCACTCTGCAGGGTTAAAGTCACACTGTCTCCACTCAAACAAACAGCTGACTTTCTTGTTTCTTGGATATATATATATATATATATATATATATATATATATGTATGTATGTATATGTGTATATATACACACATATATACACACATATATATGTGTGTATGTATATATATACATACATACATATATATATGTATATTATATATATATATATATATATATATATATATATATATATAGTCTTTGGGATGGGACTCCCAAACTCTGCATTTTGATTGATTGTGGTTTCTGTAAGGCTCTGTCTGCTACAAAGAGAAGCTTCCTGGACAAGGGATGAGATGACACTTATCCGTGGTCATAAGGACAAATACCTAGAATGTAGTTAGGGATTAGGCTGATTTAATAAACAAAAAAACTAATTTTTAAGTAAAAAATGAATGATAGAGGTAATTTCAAAATGTGGGTCCACCATCTTCATCATTTTCTGGCTGTATGGTTTGATCAAGTTGCTTAAATGTTTCTCCAAATGCCAGGTGTCATGTCGAGCACTAAGGGCTGGATTGGGAGGCCGCTAGCTTTGGGAATTTCTTTAAAAATAAACCTATAGTGGAAAGGCAGTACAGGTGGGAGCTAAACAAAACTTCCAGCTCTGGCTCAACTTCCCAGGCAATGTTCCTTAAGTTCCCCTCATTTCCCTATGTGTAAAGCAGAAACACTACAACACTTTATAAGACTATGGTGATGATTACGTGGAAAGTTACACATAAGCTATTAGCACATGTGGTCTACAGGACGCACTTAAGAAGAGCTAGTTGTCATTGTTGTAGTTAATTAACTTTTAAAAAAAAAAAGTCTGCAGTGAGCTAAAGAGATTGAGAACTGTGCATCACATGTGTGGGGCCAATCTTAAATAGCCTATGACTTCTCTGATGGAGAAATTCCAAGCCAGGAAATAATAGCATCTAAGTTCTAAAAAGATAACTGAGGAGAAGAGACACAGTCTCATTCATTGCACAGAAGAAGAAGGGGGAAAAAAAATCCTTGGGCCAAGTATCTTATCATCTGGAACAGTTAGTTTTAGAACAAACTGAGTATATGTGATTTGTCTAATCAAAATCTAAAAAATGACACTTCCCAAGATGGTTCTATATTACACAGATCCTTTGGAAACACAGTGAATAGATACTGACGTAAGGTCAAATGCGTTCATGTGATTGATGGCCACTAGCTCTCTGTCAGTACAGAATTAACAACAGAATGCCCAGAGACAAACCTTCACACAGTGTACCTCAACATTTATGTTCTTCCCACTTACAAACATGCAGGGTCCACATCAGTATTTTCAACATTGAGAATTCTTCCAGAAGCAAGGCAAATCAACCCTAAAACATGTGATTTTGTTTTGTTTGATATTTTCTAAACTATTTGATGAAAGAACCACTGCATCTTTTATACAATAACTGGTAAAATCTAGAAACACACTTCCTCAGGTTTTGAAGGGTTTCACGGTACTTATCTGTGCCTGTGCCTGCATTGGAGAGTCCAGATTTCCATCTGACGTCATTTTAAGTCATCATCATTGTGACCATAGATGGCAGTTACTAAATCCCCACTCCATGTCTCATAAAGAGCCCCAGTCTAGACTCACCATTCTGAAAACCTTGAAACTTGGAAATAGCCAGGATTATAAAAACAAAACAGCAGGAAAGGCCTGAGAACATAGAAATATGAGACCCTAACTCACCATCACGGCCATCAACACTGAGACTGTACTGAGCAGTAGACACTGAAGTGAGTACCACTGGGAAGGAAAGATGATCAAAGAGAGATACAGACCCAGTTCTTTATAACTCTTATCTGCTTGACCATGATTTTCTTTCCATTCTTGACATTCCTAGCCTCTGGAAATACATTTTTTAAAAAAGGCTAATATGAGAACTTAATCATTTGGGAGAAGATACTTGTAAATTCTAAGAACTAGTATTTTCAAGTGTCCTAGCCCAGTTCATAAGTAAGAAATGAAGGCTTTGCCTTTGGGTTGCCTCAGGCTTCTTCTTGCTATAGGTCATGTAGTATTTCATGTGGCTTCTCTGGGTCTTAGTTCCTCATATAAAAGGAATGTGTGAGCCTCTGTTATCTACCAAAGTCCTTCTGGCTTTAACATTTTATGATTCTAGGATCTATAAAAATCTCATTATTAGAAGGCCAAGGTCAATTTTTGCTATTAATCAAAAAGGCCAGATGTCCAAATATAAATGACCAGATGCTCGGGAGAACACACGCACGCGCGCGCGCGCGCGCGCACACACACACACACACACACACACACACACACACACACACACACACGCAAGAGAGTAGGGAAGGCACAGAAAGCTATGTACAGTGCAGAAATACAAGGCCAAAGAAGAATTTATGGACCATCTGAAAAGGACTGTAAGGCCAGCAATAGGATATTTTGTTCCTTTTTAGCATCATTAAAGGACAAAAGAAAATCAAGTGGGACCATTTGATGACTACAATGTACAACATACCCTAAAGTAATGAAAAAATTTCAAAGACCAAAGGAGTAATCTTCTGGGAAGCTACTGGGGGGATTCCATTTCCTAAATTATCTTCCAGAGTAGAAGAATGGAGTTAAACATGGAAAGTGTTCTGGCCCTAAAGGAAGTACCAGGAATAACCACAGAACAGAGACTACTGGGGAAGGCAGAATGAAGTAGGGGATCAGGGAAATGTGAGCGACCAGACAGCACAGGGTAACCATCCTTCGAACCCCTCTTTGAGAAGCAGGGACTGACTGCTGTGCTGAGTACACTTAACTGTGAAATATTCACCTCTCCTTGGAGTGGTGCTGAGACCCGATTTCAGGAAGCGGAAAGGAAAGCTGGAGAACTGTTTCCTTCTCTGTAAAGCATTACTAGTGATAATAAATAAAGAATATAAAAGAACTGCCATCTATAAGTTCTTTACAAGAATCAGACTGTAGGATGCCTGGATTGAAAGCCTAGTTCAGCCACCTCTTAGCTAGATGATCTTGGGCAAGTTTTATAATTATTCCAGGCCTGAGTTTTCTTATCCAATAACAGTGATGATATTTTTGTCATGAGCTTGATATAAGATTATTCATCTCAAGACTTCAAAATTTTTTATTGGACATTTTATTTATTTACATTTCAGATGCCTTCCACTTTCCCCATTTCCCCTCCCTAGAAACCCCCTATCCCATTCCCCCTCCTCTTTTTTGTTTGTATACCACTTTAATTACATGGAGGATTAAGGTCAGTTCTAGGTTGAGGAACTAGCAATACAATAGATGCAAATAGTCAAGGAACAAGCAAGACAATAAACACAAATAGTCAAAGAACAAGCAAGGCTTTAAACAAAATTCCATGAACACTCTCATGATCATTGTTTCTAGGGGCTTATCAGGATGACTAAACTATCTGAGCCTACTTCCTTGTCCTAGCCCAAAGTCATTTTCATGTCTGAAGCCTACTTCCTTGTTCTAGCCTAAGATTTAGATTCCTGCCTGAAATAACTTGTTATAGACTAATGTGAGATTTCTGCCTGAAGCCCACTTCTTTGTTCTTGACCAATGTCATATTCCTGCCAAGCAGCCCATTTCCTTGTCCTTGGCCCATGTCAGATTCTTGCCTAGCAAGCCCAAAAGCTCTCCTCCTCTCCCCTTTTTTATTTCATAAACAAGATTGAGCTTGTCTTGGGTTGTTCTGCCAAGAATGCCTTCCTTACCCATCATGGAATATGCATTATCAAAAGCAATGCATTTCTGTCTTAAGTTGGTAAGGCTCTGTGCAGAATCTTACCCATCCTTGGCTTGGCAGCCTGTTAATTTAATAACTCTGTCTGGGGGTCCATTTTCAGGTTCAAGCCATGTACTTTGGCTGCCAACATGTTGATGTGTTAAAGACAAACTTTAACATGATGGGCAGGAATAAAATTATTCCCAGGACAAAATGGGCTAACATGATCAAGCTGTATATGTCATTCTTGAAGCTTAACAAAAATAGAAATACTGACCTCAGGCCATGGGTAATTTTATCAGCAGTATCTGCCACATCAACACTCAGCAAAGCAGCATTCTTTAAATTCAGAATCACACTATGCAAAGTTAAAACATCCAGAGAGGTGTTAGAATTATGCCAAATACACTGCAAGTGTCTTTAAACTTTTTCCTAATTACAATGACTACCACTGTAAATTTTAGAACTAATATGTATTTGGCATGACACTTGAGATGGCTTCTTACTCTTAAACCCTGAACCTCCTTCCCATAATTTGAATAGGATAAAGAGCATCAACCCATTGTTCCAAATGCCTATCTAAATCCTCTTGTATATTCAACACATTAGTAACATTTTTTTTTGCTAAATGATTAACAAAAGCAGCTGTCTTAACTTCTTGTATCAAAGCAATTGCAGAAGCAGTGGTGCTAGCAATTAATGTAATTAATGTAATTAAAGCTGTTATACCAGCAATAATCAAACCAACCAACTACCCCCTTGCTTCTGCTTAATGCCTGACTTACATCTTTCAGTACTTGCAAGCTTTTTTTTCAAAATACCAAGGTTCTGTGATACTCAGGGCAACAAAGCAAAAGCTGGTTGATAGACCTTCGTAACTGACACGCCAGATTTCAACACACTAACACTATTAGAAAGTGTACAATCAATGCAACTTACATTAAATACTGTAGAAGAAATAAAAGTAATTTTAACTTGACAATTAAAAGAGCCTTAACACATGTACTAACACTTGTTTAAAATATAGATCCTGTCCCAACTTTATCTCTTGCTAACATAACATCATAGGGAACTGCAGCTAACTTCCAAATATGTCTCTGAAAATGTACAGAACCAGACTTCCAAATGAAGATTGTTATTTCCAGTATTGGATTGATTTTTAGACCAGTACATGATTGAGTCCAAATAACTGGCCACATTTAAGAAAAATACAAGAGTCATTATAACTTCTCTTTTTGATTCTCTGTTCCACAAGGTCTAAAAACTTGAGGCAAGGCAGCTTGTCCCATCAGGGGTATAGGTAAGCAAAGGTGGATCAAGAACGTATGTACAATACAGCTTCCCAGTCACCACTGTCAGGGCACTCAGGGAGCTCACAGGTCAGCATCATTCTTTGTCTGAGCATCAGCATGTCTCACCCATTGCTCTGGCAGCCACCATGCTCCTTCAGCATCCTACAAAACTGGGCATGTTAAAGCTCCTGGGAGTACATCCTCTTCTGGGTTTTAGGGGATTGGGTGCAGAGCTGGCTCCCTAGGACTGCTCAGTTCACTCACACAGACTGGAAGGGTCAACTTCAAATTCTTCAAAAGACCATAATAAATACCACTGGACTAGTGCAACTATTATTTCAAGCATTTTACATTCATTTTCCCATTATTTGATTCTCAAATAATCTTAAGATTATTTGTATATTAGTATATTAATATATACTTATATATATATTAATATCACCAGTCACCATCTAAAGATACTTCAGTTCATGGAAGTTAAATATGCCCAAGGTCACACATCTAGTTACTAATATATCTCAGGACTGGAATAGTTTAACAATCATAAATGCATATTTGATTGAAGGTAATAAATTCATGTTGAATTTTAGTTTATATGTAAAATATTGCTATTTTATTGTTAGTGTATAAGGCTGAGTTGCATTCAAATGGTTCTGCTAGACTCACTATGTAAGAGACAGGTAAGAGAAAGCAAAGCCATTACTATTGAACTAATATGACTATAAAGTGAAGAGGTCTTGAATTACAGGGTCTAGGTCAGACCAAAAGGGTAATAGCCGAGGGAGACAAACTGAAGTGGATGCACATGTATAAAGAGAAGGAGGAGTCAGAGATTGACCATTTTCATTCAAAAGTGCCCAGTGGGTTTGTAGTGACAGGGAGAAATGGGGGGTTGGGGGAATGTGGCTCATTACCAGGTATGTTTCAAAGAAAGTAGATGGAGCAGTGGATGTGTGCTTAGAGGATGCAAGATCTAGCCAGTTTGTTCTCTCTCTCTCTCTCTCTCTCTCTCTCTCTCTCTCTCTCTCTCTCTCTCTCTCTCTCTGCATATGGAAGTTAGCGGACCTCTTGTGGGAATTCTCTCCTTCCACACGGGGTTGAGCTGGGCTCGTCCTGCCTGTCGGGAAAGCATTTTTGCCCACTGAGCCCTCGTGCCACCATCATGTTGTTTCTCGGTTTCCTATCTAATGAAACAAAGAGTTGATCTAGAACTTTCTGCTTCCTTCTCACTTCCTAGAAAAGGCAAGTGAGTGAAGTGCAGAAATAGAAGGTAGATTTTAGAGATCGAGTATTGAATTATAAACTCGGCTTGAAGTAAGACGGAAAAGTGAAATAATTACTGACTTTTTAAGATTAAGGAAAAATGTGTCTTTTAAGAACTGACTTTGACAGGATAATATAGCCCACATCCTCCTGGAATTTCATAGTATGCCAGTGTAGCCAGGAAACAGACAGAAATTGAAACTAGAAAGACAACTAAGATTTTTCTTAGTCTTTTCCTTTTTGGGGGAGGTAGGGGTGCATCGACACAAGGTCTCACTACATAGCTCTAGCTGTACTGTAACTCATATGTAGACCAGATTTTTCTTGAACTGACAGCGATCCACCTGCCTCTTTCTGCCTTCCAAGCACTGGAACTAAAAGTGTGTGCCACCAAGCCTGACTGAGACTGTCTTTACACAGTAAATTACTGGAGTGCCATGTTCCCACAGGTGGCATCAAATGTATATACTACACTAGAACTGCACATATCAGGCATTCTCAATGAGGGTTTTAAAAGCTTGAGAGACTCATTATTCCGGCTCTGGGATCTTCTAGGTTGATGGCATGGGAAGGAAGCATGATCATATGTACCCATATTTGTTGAGTCCTACCTCTTTCCACTGCCAGGAGGCAAGGACTTGGCAGTTTGCACAGCTGAAAAGAAGAGTATTCTCATAGAACTCTGAACACATAAGCACCTGGTGCAGACTTCTGCCTCTAAAACGGGGAGGAAGAAATATTTGTTGTTTAAGCTCCTTGCTCTATGGTTGTCTATGTTGTCAAAACTGACTAGAGAGTATTTTATTTATACTAACTTTCACAAAAGCCACTGGAGTAGATGATATTATTTTTGCTGATATGTTGAAGAAGAAAGGATATGTTAGTTCAAGGTTATAACAACCCAACATTTGTCAAAGAAGGGATCTGAATATGGGTAGACTCTAATGGCCATGCTCAATCACCTCGGTGTCCAAGTACCCAAACCTTGCAGCCATGGATCTCTTACTTTAAAACATTTTGGGCTAGACAGTGTTAGCACTTCTTTGTGGCCATAAAACAAGATGGTTCAAATAATACGGACTCTATACATATTTAGGATTTAATACAGGTTTCTGAACACAGTGTTTCAGAGAAACGTGATGAAACATTCTCTAATTTGTTCTCTTCCCCTCGTATTTCAGCCGAGTTGGATCATATTATTTACTGTTCCACCAAAAATGCTCTCCATGATCAATTTCTGGCTTTTCAATCTTGCTCACCCTTCACAAAACTGATGAGATGCTCCCTCCGCCGGTTGGAGATATAAAATGATGAACTGGACTGTTGGAATTTGAGGTCTGGGGAGGCATTTCTGATAATGAGAAAGTATAGGATGAGAAAATGAGGAGGGAGCCCTAACTCGAAGACTTGGTGGATGTCAGCAGTGTCATCAGTGACCTGCAGAAGCAGAGTCTCCTTTGGGACAGACAATAGGCAAGCCACTAAATTATATCCAGTGGTCCTCAACCAGGGAGTGTATGGAGAAGACTGAAGGAGGTAACACACACAGCTGTCTAGCACTGTGTGCGGATGGGCCACAGCATGGTGACAGCATGGTGATGTCTAAACCTGAAGGCCTGGATGGGAAGGGGGGGGCTCTTCACACAAGTGCCTGCAGCTGACACAGGGGCGGTGTGACCAGAACCCAGAGAGGGAGAATCGGGAGGAGAGAAGAAGAAAGCACAAACAGAAAGGTGAGAAAGGGCAGCTTAAGGAGGAAGTCATAGAGGAAAAGAGAAGGAGAAAAAGCAGAGACGTGGGGAAGACAAGGTGCCAGAGCAGGGGAGGGGGAACTGGGCAGGGTGTTTGTCTACACTGAAGAAACTGACCTGGAGGACGAGTCTCAGAGGCAATCAGGTGCTACACCCAAGCCTGGGTCACCTGTCACTATGCTCTGGGCTGCATTCTCCTTTCCCTAACACCAGTCATGTGTTAGTCAGTACATGTGCGCTGGCTTCTCCTGCTGTTTCCATGTGCTGCTGACTAGGCGGTTGAGAAGGAAGGGTAGGAAGAAGGACCCATTTGCTTTGAAGGGATCTCCAGAAGCTCCACTCTGTGATATCTGCCCCACGGCTCTGGGTATCTCCTCCCCACAGCTCCCCTGCTCCCACCCCAAGCTGGAGTCTTGGGAAAGAGTTGCTTCTATTGGCAGCTAATCTTAGGATAGCCTTACCCTCCCCTGGTTGCAACTGCAGTTCCTTCCATGTGTTTGTAGCTTATTTTGAATTATCTGAGACAGAAACAGTTCATTTGATGCTCCTACAGAGTTCAGATGTTTTCCCAATGGGACTATATGAAAGAAATCCAGCCATCCCAGCAGTCATGAAGGACCAGGGTCCATCTCATGACAGATCAGAAGTAGTATTTGATCAGCACAGATGAATCCACCTATGCTATCAGGACTGACGGCTCTTAGTACCCTAATCATCTGTAAAATGACTGAGTTTGTGCCTGTTGCTTTATGACTTTCTTCATTCACTTAGCAGAAGTCAGTCACATTCCCTCTAGGGCTGATTGCCCATTTTGAGTACTGAGGCACATAGATGTAGGGATTGAAACAGAGACAGGGAATACGGAGGTCACACTTGGGTGTCAAAAGCGATCGCTTTTGACAAGATGGGGGTCTGTGCTCTCAGTTCTTCGGAGATTCAATGTTCCCTGGGCCCAGCAGAAGGTCAGACACTGAGACAACACAGGATTGTTTTCAGTTTCATTTCTCCCAGGCTCCCTGTTGAAACCTGGCCACTTTCTTTAAGAAATTTACTGAATGAGTGGGGAGGTATGTTCGGGATAGAGACTGTTTCCTAAGTCAGCCTGATGTCAGTCGTAAGGGAGTCCAGAAGACTACACACTACTATGGTAGGAGGAAGCTGAGACTGGGAGCTCATGAACAGGTAGAGGGAAACCCAGTGCTCTCTGGCAGAGAACAGGATCCAGTCCACGCAAATCTGCCAAAGCACTGAGGCGTGGTATTTAGCCTCAGGTTCGGAGGACAGACAGTTGGGCAGTAGAAAGAAGGCTGAAGATGTGGAAGTCCAGCTGTGAAGGAAGCTGAGACCATGGGAAGTCTCAGAGGACGCTCAGCATCAGGGCGAAGAGGTCACTTCTGGGAGGGACAACTTTCGAATGGCATGTGGAAGCCACGAGATTAAAAGCAGGGAAGCGGGGAGGCAGAGAAGTACTGTGAGCGCCCACGATCACCTTCGACAAGAAACCTCGACTTAACCAAAGGCATATTAATATTTGAGCTGTTTTTTCTGTCTGCTCAAGGCAAGCTTCCTGGTGGGGGTTGGGGTGGAGGGGATGGAGTGGGCTATCTAGTCAGCCCCTGGAGCATAGGTAGTCTCAAAGTCAGAGAAGTTTCAAGTTTCTCCTTGCCAAGGTCGCTCCACTACAGGTGGGCTGCTCCAAGCTCCAGGAGCCTGCTTAGCTCCACGCCCACCCTGCCGGCCACCCCTGCCATTCCCCTCCTAGCCCAGGCACCGCGGTGGGCTGTGACCGGCAGGCGCTCCGGGAGCTACGCAGCGGCGGCGGTGGCTGCTCCAGAAGGCCTGGCGGGCGGCGGCGAGAGGCTGTGCCCCAGTTTGTGTCCAATCAGGGAGTGCGGGCTGTGCCCCGAGCCGGGCAGCAATGCGTAAACAAACCCTCTGGCAACTCCTCCGCCCCCTTGGCGCGCTCGCCCCGCGCCCATCGCCGTCGCCTCCGCCGCCACCGTCACGGTCACCGCCGGCTCCGCTGCCGTCGCCCTTTCTCCCGCCCCCTCGCGGCCGGGCCACCCGGACCCCCCGCCCGCGCTGCTCGCGCTTCGCCACCCGGTCCTGCTCCGCCCCGCCCGCGCGGGCTGCTCACCTACCGCCCCACGCGCGCGCGCTCGTGCACCACGCGCCCCGTGCGGCCCGCCCGGAACGTGGCCTCCTGAGAGCTAGGTAAGAGCGATGCTCGGGGACCCGGGAGGCTTCCCGGCTTTGGGAAGTTTTTTTAGCGTGGCCGATCTTCCGCTGGGCCCCGGGCGAGATCCCCGCGGGCGCCGTGTGAGCTCGGCGGGTAGCAAGGGTCGCACGCAGCCGGGGGTCCCAAGTTGATCACGCTGGGGCACGGGTGCTGGCGGTGCGGCTGGGCCGGGCGGGCGACGGGAGGGTCCCCGGGAACTTTCTCCTCCCCCGAGGCGCGCTTGCCAGCGCGGCCCGCGGCCCCGGCCCGGCGGCGGCGGCGGCTCCCGGGCTGGAGGGAGACAGGGCACGGTGTTTGAAGAAGCTGACGCAGTTGGTGACGCTCGCGGCTTCCTGAAGGGGACCGGCCACGATCGAGCGCCTTCGCGAGGGAACGCGCGGGGCGGGCGCTCGGGGCCTTTCCCCTTCTCCTGGAAGCTGCGTGGGGAGCCCCTCGAGCTCCGGGAGTGAACACCTCTGCCTGGCGGCCCCGGCAGCGCGCTCCCCGCTTCCGTTTGGATCGGCTGGGGCTATTATATAAGATGCCTCGGAGAGCAGAGGGGCGATCGGGAGCGCGGCGGCGAGGGCGGCGGGGACCCACCTGTGCGCCACCACACGCCTCGGGGGGTCGGGTAGGAGCCAACCCTGCCCTCAGCGCCCCTGCCTGCCCCGGGACGCTCGCTCCCCGCCACCTCGCCTGGATCTCTGCGTCTCTCGCTGCAGGCGTCTGTACTTTGAAACATTTGTTTAATATTAAGGAAGCTGTGTGTGCGGCCGTCATAGTACGCCGGGAACGTGTGGCCGGGAGCTCCGGAGCGGTGAATGAATCATCGCCCCGGTGGACCGCACTCGGATGATTCACGCGGGCTCCACACGCGCGCGCGTACTCGCAGTGGGCCGCCCTTCTGCGAGGGATGACGCCCGGAGGGGCGGGGGGAGTTCATGCGAGAGGGCGGCGAGGGTTTTTTTGTTTGTTTGTTTGTTTTTTGTTTTTTAATTTAAACCTGCCACAGTAACTTAGGGCTAACCCACCTTCCCCAGCCTTGCTTTGGGTTTTCTGGAAGGGTAACTGATTCCACCTGGCTAGGTTAATGAGGCAGAGAAGGCGCTGATTCGCTGCAGGGCCGGGTCCAGTCCCATTCAGAATTTGAATGGTGTCAAGTGAGGGAGGTCTGTAGCTTGGTTGGAATTCTAGTAATTGCGTCTACTTCAGCAGTTGCCAAGTAATTAGCAGAATCCTTAAAAGTAAGTAGATCTTAAACAACTGGTCCCTCAAGCAGATGATAGAAAGATTGGCTTTTTTTTTCTTTAAGTTTTAAAAGGCCACCTTGTTTTTTTCATTCATGAATACAGAATGTTTCCTACTGTCGTTATTCTTGAAAGATAACTTGAAGTCCCCATCCCATCCCACACCTGAAGGACTACAGAGCAAAGTTTTCTCATCATCTGGGCCTCACATCCAGTGTCAGGGTCCCACAAATACTCTTGAGCACCGTACTTAGGTACTTAGTTCTTTGTCTTCCCCCCCCCCCAACTACTTTAGAGCACTCCTATTTTCTTAATAGCTCATAATCGCTAAGAATATTTTGTAGAGGCATTAGGTAAGTCCGCTCTCCCCCTAAAGAATGTAAATGTTATAGAGGAGAAAGTGGGAGACTTTGCCTGTTTAGTCATTTATACACTAGAATTGACAGAAGCCTCATATATATTTGGGGCACTCTATGTTTGTTGACATGCTGAATGAATAAATTCTTTCCCTCAGACTTGGCAGGGCCATCTTCAACAGTTGCAATTCATTGCCTTTGGTGAGCAAGTTACCAGTAGGGCACAGTTCTGGTTTTCTCTTTACTGGTGTAATTTTCTCTCGATCGTTTGATTTTCTCCTCTGTGCTATTAAGGGCACACGATGACAACCCTTTAAGCGTTCTGTTGTAAGATGCTTAGTATGAAGAAGGATGTGGAGCTTTGACGCCACGGTACATTACTGAGTAAATATTAAGGATATAGGTACTAGTTTAAAAGAGGACAAAAATGCTAAAGTGAAATCAGCGAAATGGAGTCGTCGCTGGCCTATGTGTTTCCATTCATTTGGATCACTGGTTTTTCTCCATTCCTCTTTCCTCTTACCTGTAAACCAAACTCATACTCACTGGTGGTGAAGACTGCCATAGTAATATGGTGTAGTATTAATTTAAACAAACCTGAAGCTTTCTTCCTCTGTCAGAGGCCCTAACGCTAATGTTAATCTTGGTAACAGAATAGTAACCAAAAGATGTTGCTTAAAATTATCCTTTGAACGTCTTGATTGAATAATACAAGGATTAAAGCCACAAGTCAGCAGTAGCATGGGAGGAGGATTTGGGTGTAGTACTCACTACTCAGAAGACTACCTCGATAAAGTACATTATTATGAAGAATAATCTTGGGGGCATATTACTCAGCCTCAGTCCCGTAGCAGCACTGTGTTCTACGGTCCGCTGCTGGATAGGAGTGGCCACCCTACTGTGTCCTAGTCATTTCTGGAGGTGTAACTTCAAGACCAAATTCAGAGAACACAGCATTTTAGAACTAGCTACAAGGGACCTTGAAGCTGCAGGCTGCATTCTTTCAGGACCCTCTCTGAAAAGACCAAGGCGGTAAAGAGATTCACTCAAGATTCAGAGCTGGGATTAGAACCAAGAATCTGGAGTTTGTATTGTTGTGGAAGCCCCTGCCTTAGTCCAAGTACCAAAGGTTGGGAGGAATTGCTCCTCCCACTAACAGGTTGTCTGCCTCTTGCTGGTGAACACTTTACAGGGGGTAAAAATCATGCCTTGCTTGGATTTGTACGCTCCCATGTCTCCCATCTGAGGGATTTGACAAATACTTGCTGAATATGGTTGGACAAATGGCCTTTCAGTTGAGAACATATTTAAGAAATAAAAAGTAGGAAAGGCGTTTTTCTCTCAAATAAGAACAGGGCTTTGCAGTTTTGTGGCGATAAAGATATCATATAATTTTAATGTCTCTAAGCTTTAATGAAAGTGCCCTGGAGCTTTTCATGTGCATTCCGTCTTAGTTGGCATAGTGGTATCTGGAGACACGGCGGAAGACAGAAGTTTGGCCATGTAGTTGGTCTTATGTCTGTAACAATAGTTAGTAGGAAAAAAAAAAGCCTGGACTTCAGTTCTGTGTCTAGCAGGAAACCCTCTCTATAATAAGATACTTGACTTTGGGAGAAATTCTATCTCTGTCGTTCAGGGGGGCTGCGGTGGCTTCGGTGGCAGCAGCATTGATTCTGTGTACACGGAAGGATTGTGTGATCCCGGCCTAATGTAGAAGGACCTAGTGTAGACAAGGCTCTTGAGTTCTGTCTAAAAGCTGGGTGTGGTTGCGCACACACCTGTAATCCCAGTACTTGGGAAGTTGAGGCAGGAGGATCGGGAGTTCAGGGTCATCCTGGGCTACCTAATGAGTTCAAAGCCAGCCTTTACTAGATGAAACCTGGTCTCAAAAGCAAACAAACAAATAAGAAATAGAGTAAATACTAAGTGTTCCACACTGCACACAAACACATCCATGGGGCTGACACAGGGGGATTAAATAACCCCCATAACCCCTGAGGTCTGGCCCAACTCTTTGGTTTTAGGAACTGGTTACATTTATACTGTTCTACATTTTTAACTAAAGTGATTCCTATATCTTAACTAAGAAATGCAAAAACAAAAAATGCTGAGTGTCTAGGCCTCCTAAGAATGTGTTTTAATAAACATGGATAAATTAACTGCATTTTTATTCTATACACTATGTAGATTAACTTGAACGTTCTTTCTTAGTTTACTCGGAAAGGCAGTATGATAAGTGTGTGGGATAATCAGAGGCTGTGAGAGCCTTACATGTTAGAGAGTATATGACAGATAACCAAAGGCTGTGTTACATGGAGCTGATAGAAAATCATAAAGAAAATACATGGCGATTTTAGAAAAAGAAAAGCAAATCTACTATTAGCCAGAAAATTAGGAAAAGAATTGAGGGATTTTTCCACAAGACTTTAAAATTTCCATAGGAGTAGAACTGGCAGAAATTTGGAGACCAGACTGCATTGAAACTTGAAGAAAAGAATATGCAACTGTATCGAGAAATGGAAGAAATGTTGAGTTGAAGGTTGAAGGGCTAGAAGAGAGTTTAATGGGAAAGGGGGATACATGGAAATATTAGGGTCACATTATAAAGCATCATCTATGCTGAGCTAAGGGGCCTGTTGGGTTTGTCGTGGCATCAAAGACATATGAAGTGTGGGATGATGTCATCAAATTTACATTTTAAGGCTAGACTACATGGGGAACAATGGTAGCTCCAGTAGGGGCAGAAGAGCAGCAATGCAAACCTGTGTCAGAGTGGGGGTGGGGGTGAGCTGCCTTAGAAGGACATGCAATGCCACTTCCTGTGTAATCAGATGAGGGAGATGGGAAGACAGAAGCAGGAGAATAACCTGATAGGAAGGGGAGGTATTAAAAACGCAGGAAGAGCGGCTGGCAGAGCATTTCCAGGTCGTGTGCAGTCCACCACTATGGGTCAGATGGATGGAGGATATCATTATGAGACGAAGTATATGCTTGAGAATGTTGGAGACAGTGGATGAAAAGTCCCTGGCAACAGAATCATGGGTTTGGGATTGCCGTAGCAGTAGGTGTTTGCTTACAGTGTCCAAGGCCCTGACTTCAGTCCATAGCACTGTTTCAAACAAGCAAACGTCAGAAGGATGGTGTCTGCCTGTCTGTGGGTGCAGCGGCTTCCGGTGAAGCAGGGAGTAGGAAGGTCATTAATGCACAGGACATTTCTCATGCTGAAGGGGCAGGAGCAGACAAAGGTAGCTACCTCAGGATCGACACTCGGCATGTACTTGTTATGCCGACTCATTTATGGGATAGTATTTGGACACATGAAGCCCGTTCTTTTATACATTTTAAATTCTATATTTATTTGTGTGTGTGTTTTGAGGGTGTGATACCTGTGTGCCATGGTTTGTGACTGAGGTCAGAGGAGAGCTCAGGAGTCTCTTCTACAATATGGATCCTAGGGATCAAACTTAAGGTTGTCCATCCGTAGGCACATTTACTGGCTGAGCTATATCTCCAGGACCCTTCTTGAAAAAAAAATTTTTTTTTTTTTTGGTTTTTTGGAGACAGGGTTTCTCTGTGTAGTTCTGGCTGTCCTGGAACTCACTCTGTAGACCAGGCTGGCCTTGAACTCAGAAATCCGCCTGCCTCTGCCTCTCAAGGGCTGGGATTAAAGGTGTGCGCCACCACTGCCCAGCCAAAAAATTTTTAAGTTAAATTTTTATTTATTTACATATGGGAGATGGCCGTTTCCATTCCAAAGGAAGTGCTCCCTTTCAGCAGTGAATTATATAATCACCTTGATTATGATGAAGTTACTTCTGGATAATCATGCCAATAAGGCAAGAACAAAAGTAAGTCAAAAGATATATTGGTTTTGAAGGAGGAAATAAAGCTGCCGTCGAAGGTAACAATTACCTGTATGAAAAATTAGAACGAATCAGAAGAAGATGGCCTGGAACTGACAAACAATGACAGCAGAATCCACGAAAGGTTAACATACAAACACTGATTTTCAGGAGGGTGGTTTGCACTGAAGAATACTGTCCTTAGCTAGGTTTCTGTTGCTGTGGTTAGACACCATGACTGAAAGCTACTTGAGACAAAAGGGTTCATTTCATCCTGCACTTCTAGATCACGCTCCATCACTGAAAGAACACTGGGCAGGAACTTGAGCAGGAATCTGGAGGCAGGAACTGAAGCAGAGGCCATAGAGGAATGCTGATTGCTGGCTTGCTCTCTGCAGTCTGCTCAGCTACCATTCTTATGTAGCCCAGGACTGCCTGCCCAAGGATGGCACCTCCTACAGTGGGTTAGGCTCCCCAAAGCCAATCATCAATCACGAAAATGTCCCACAGACATTTTCTGTGACATTCTGTGAATGTGTCAGACATTCCTGTCAGAATGGCTGACGGGCCATTCTGTTGGAAGAGTTTTCTCACCTGAAGTTCCTCTTTGCCAGATGACCCTAACTTGTTGATAAAACACTAACCAACACAAATGTGTTTCTATTTCCATTAGCACATCAAAAGGACCATTGAGTTCTGAGTCTAATGAAGTATGTGTAAGGTCTCCGTGATGACAGTATAAAATTGGAAGAAATCGAGGAAAAGTTAGGTAGAAATTCTGTGTTCGTGAGGAGAGAGAGTCAGTATTGTCAGGACTTCTGAATTTGATTGATGAATTCAATGGTGTCTCAGATCGAAATTCCATTAGTTATTTTATAGATACTGATAATTCAAATTTGCAGTTTATATAGGAAAGCAAGCACGATATTAAAGAATGGAGTTGCATTAAGTCTTCTAGAGAGAAGTAATGATCAAGTGTGGCCCTGGCAAGAGATTAGACAAGCAAGCAGGTTAGTGGAGCAGAACTGACATTAGGGGCTTCTGAGGTCCCACAGATTTGATCAACACATCTTTGACAAAGAGTAAGGGAAACGTGATGGGGTTTTTACCTTTTCGGCAAGTGATGTCAGGACAACTGGGCTCCATGTGAAAATTTAACAAGATAGAATGGTCCCTAAGCATGTATTTAATCTATAAAACTGTTAGAAAATAGTGCGGGAGAATGCAGATAACTTTAGGTTTGGACATATTTTACAAACAGGACAGCAGGCATAGTTCACAGAAGAAAGCTATCAGAAGTCATGCCTATCAAATTTTACTTTTTAAAACGCTCCTTGCAAAATGACAGTATCAAGAGAAAAAAAAAAGATGAGACACGAGCCAGGAGAAAATATTTTCAAAAGGTGTGTTTCAAATATGCAAAGAGCTCCTACAACTCAATAAAAACTCTTATGTTAAAAATGGGCTAAATCCCTTACAGTCACCTAAGAAACTAGGAAAATAGCAAGATAATTCTATGAATGGATGATGCACGTTAGAGACATCAGAAGAATGCAGATCAGAATAACAGATATCACTTAGCACTGCTTTGAATGGCCAGAATCCGTTACACAGAAAACACCAAGTGCTGGCCAGGATGTACGTCAACAGGAACCCTCATTCATTTGCCAGAAGGAGCAGCCATCTTGGAAAATGTAAAACCAAACACCTTTACCAGGCAGTGTAGCAGTTGCATTCCTTGGAGTTCCCCTTGAGGTAGCTGGTAATTTACATCCAAAAAAATCCCTCCATGGGGGTTCTTATGACCACTTTGTTTATAATTACCAAACTTGGAAGCAATAAAGATACCCTTTATTCTTCGGAATAAATGAAGAAGATTCTTAGGCAATGGAATGTTATTTTGCGATGAAAAGACGTGGATAGGACTAGGGAGACAATTGAGGTATTAAAGAGCCTTACAAGCAGGGAAATCTGAATCCAAACCTCAGAACCCACATTTAAAAAAAGAAAAACAAACAAAAACCCAGGTGAGCCACATTTGCTTATCGTCCCAGCTCCGACATAGCAGAAACAGGGGCTCTCTAAGCGCTCCAGACTAACATGTTTGGTGAGCCCTGGGCCATTGAGAGACCTTGTCTATTTAAAAAAAAAAAAAAGTAAAACAAATGAACGAAAATCCCAGGATGGACAATGGCTGAGGAGTGACACCTGAAGGTGTCCTCAAGGCCCTCCCACAAAAAGCTCGGGTAAGACTTCGGTACCCACATATTATTAGGTGAGGGAAGCTGAACTACATGGCTTTGATTAAATGTCATTCTGCCAAAGGAACCACCGTAGAGCCAAAATGGTACCTGGTTACCTGCACATACCAGGTATGTGCAAAAAAAATGTGCGTGGAGGGATGGTCTGGAACAACATAGAGGGTCTGAAGGCATTGGGAACATGCTATCATCTTACTATCATGATAGATACACACCATTATATTGTATAAAACTGTAGACTATATAAACTAAGAGATTAGAGAAAGGCAAAGATGAATTCTGAATTTTAGGGTGTTTTGTAGATGAAGTGAAATGGCTTGGCCGTCTTTGGTCGATCAGTTGAAAAGTGAAGAGAAGGGTGCGACACTGAGGTGGTGTAGACGATGTTTGGAAAGTTGGTGGCCTGCATCCACTGGAGATCCAAAGGCAACGAGAGCTAGGGAAGTCTCTCTCTTTGTGCTCCTGGAGGACACATCACTCCTGGATTGATGGCTTTCCCCAGGAGTGCCCAGAACACTAGAAGTAGAGATGGCTTGTGTCTCTCTAAAACTACCAACTCCATATGGGCAACTCAGTCCAGTAAAAAGACCAGTGTCGTGAAGATGGCTGAGAGAGAGAGCAGGTAACTGAACAGCTGCTTCAGCAGCAGTGAAGAGGTAGGAGAAAGGGAGAATCTGGAGGGGCAGATCATGAAAGGCACAAGGAACTTTCAGGTTTTTATAATGATGATGTGATCAGCTGTTAAGTTATGATTAAACACTCAGAAGTGAAGCCGAGCTACAGGATTGGGAAGGTATCTAGGCTGCTGGAAGTAGAAAGCCGGTAATCTTCGAGAACTGTGAGGTCAGAGTATCAACTCAATATCTATCAATGTAAATATCCCAGCAGGAGTGGAATATACGCAGAAAAACTGCTCTTAGCATTTAGCCCACAGGACGAGAAAGATAGGTAAGGAAGCGATAAGGACGTTATTATGGCAAGTTCTAAGGTCTTCTAAACACTTGTACAAACGTGAGTGTTACTCAGGATCCCAGGCATGCAGGGCCAGACTGGAACTGATACAAACCTGGGGCTTCTGAATCTCAGAATTGCTGGCAACGTAACAGATCCACTGGCAGAGTCTTAGAAAGCTCCCTCAACATGCAGCTCCGCTAGTGCTGTGGAAGAGAGGCTCTGGGCTGTAAGTCGGATGAGTGCACCAGCATCTGCTTAGCATTGGCGAATTGGTGAGGAAACAAAGCATGAGTCTTTACTAATAAAGGAGAAGTTGGGAAAGATGGCTCGGTGCCAAGCTGAGGGTGACTGTGCGTGCACAACTTTGCCTACTCTGGATTGTGGATAGAAAGCTTCACAGGAAAAAAAAAATGCTTACCCAAGTGTCTTCACTGCCTAGATAGAAATAAATACCACCCCCATCCCCCAAATCCTACTATCTGAGAACTGGGACCCACGGAAGTCACACACCAAATAAATTGTTGTACTTCCATGAGGAGGGATGTAATGTAGACGATAGAAGCTCCTGGAGTATATTGGGGGGTGCCTCTTATTTTGAAACCTTGCAGGGGAAAAAAGGGTATATTTTCATTTATCATTATTGTTGTATTTATGATTATTGACTGTTCATGCCTTACTTGCATCTGAGTTTGACCCCTGATGTAATATTGCTGTGTCAACTAGGTGAGAATGGAGTGATGAGATAGCCTGTGGGTCCTTGGTTATCACATCCATGGCCATACTTAGTGGATCTCATCTTGCTCTCCTCTCTGGGAATCTCAGGAAACTCAAAAAAATGTCTGGACCACCTTTGAAAGCCTGCGTTTGAAGTCAGAACTTCAGAAATGTAGAAAGTATCCCCGTAAAATGTTTAAGAAGCCCCTCACTTGCTTGCTCATGCGTGTGTGCATGTGTTCATGGCACCGCCCACCCTAACTAGCATCCTCTCTCCCGATTCTTTTAACTATTTGTAATCTTTGCCGCTGCCCACATGGGGCTCAAACCGAGGGCCTTTAGTGTAAGGGAAGACTCTTACATGAAGGTACACTGACAGCCCACTATTTCTAATTCCACAAACTGGTTATTAAGCTTTTCAGTTTCCTCACCAGTTTTCTCAAATGCTAACATTTGATGTATCGTCTATGGATGTGATGTCAAAACTCTTTGTAAAAATATGGTTATGCAGATGTCAAGGTATCAGTGTTACATAGGAAGTGCATGTCAACTGAGCCTAAGATCATTTTTTTTTTTCAGGCAGATATTTTGAACGAAACGACACGACACAGACAACTGTTGAAATTTGGCAGAGCGCTGGTTTAGACTTTTATGTTAGTCATGGCAGCTTTCCGCCCTTATTCATGCCAGACTGGCTCTGTGAGCCTGAAGCAGTCTATTTCCTGACAAGTGAAATTTCTGCCTTATGTATTCTTCTTTTGACTTCTCAAGATTTCTTTTTTTTTATTGTATAAAATGCAGTACATGTACAGAAACGTTTGAAGTGTAAATGTACACACTAACAAACTGTGAAAAGTGAGCAACCATGTAATTACCACCCAGCTTAAGAACTGGACTCATTTAATTTCTCCCACATGGGGGACCTTCTCTCCGGTTATGTGCTTGGTTTGTTGTTCTTTAAGGAAGTCACAAGGAAGAGCAGAAGGCAGAAGGAAGGTATCACGTTTTCTACAGGTCAGAATAGACCGATTTTGAGTAGACTCCAATCAAAGGTGTAATACTAGTGTTTTGCTCTCTAGTCATTCTTGGGCTTGGTTTGTCCAGGTAGCTGTGAACTTAGTGTTTAGGACAAGTGCTTGGATTGTATCCTTAAATATTGAAATCTTCAGGCTAAGTGTCTTCAGTTTGTGTTTGCTAGGTGAGCCTGGAAGTGTTGTAATCCTTTGGATGTGAGAAAGGCCCTCATGCTTGATTCTGTTTGAAAGTTCTCATCCTCCATCTTTTCCTCTCTCTAGAAGCAGTCAAGCAGAGATTTCAGAATTGACAGCTATTTGGAAAATACTCAACACTATCAAGGCAAGTGCCTTTCAGGTCAGGCTGTGTAGGGAGAGAAGGGCCCAACACAGAAGCTTTATTGCACAAAAAGCCACATACTATCTTTAATTATAACCTAGGGCCACAAATGCTCTGTCAGGGCATACTTTCTTAATTTTTAAATAATAAACTATTGTTTTTTTTTTTCAAGACAGGGTCTTTCTGCGTAGTTCTGGCTGTACTGGAACTCATTCTGTATACTAGGATGGCCTCAAAATCAGAGATTCGCCTGCCTCCGTGAACTGGGACTAAAGGCCTATCCTGCCATTCCCTCAGCTAGGGTATTTAAAAAAGATCTTGCAGATTCTTTGCATATATATTATGGCTTCCAGTTTAGTGTTTTTATGGGATTCCTGCTTGTATACGTGTGTGTGTCTCTGTGTCTGTACATGGTTCTTGTGCTTTCTGGTTGGCTCTTGTTTTGCTCTATTTCAGTTTGTTTGGTTTTGCTATCTTTTATTTTATTATTATTTTTGAGGTAACTTAAGTTTTCTAAGGACAGACAGAATGGTTGTGGATTCAGATTGAAGGGGATGTGGGAGGATCTGGGGGCAGTTGTGGGAGGAGAACTGTCATCAGAAAATATTATATGGAAAAATCTATCTCCAACACAAGAAAAATAGAGGACAAATGATTTTGTGTCTCTCTCAAGTCATATTATAAGAGTAAATAGATGGATTAACAGACTAAAAGTCTTTTTGCTATCTAGAAAAGAATTCTTAACTTGCTTCAGGCAACTACCTGCTGAAGCTGAAGCCCCACAGGCCTTCTTATATTTACCTTCCTCTTCCTCCAGTCCCCTGAGAGCTGGAATTACCGGTGTGAGCCACCGCGCCTGACTTAAGATTCACTTGAATACTCTGTGTGTGTGTGTGTGTGTGTGTGTGTGTGTGTGTGTGTGTGTGTGTGTGAGAGAGAGAGAGAGAGAGAGAGAGAGAGAGAGAGAGAGAGAGACCTTTTCTACATCTTAAAAAATAGTAAGATAACAGTCTATTAGCTAGTTGGATAGCCTACAAGTCAGGACAACTAGAAGAGTTGAAAAACAAAGAAAGATCCATTTTGGGGGCAATTCCTGTGTCTATGAAGTCGGGTTAGTGAGACATCATGTGAGAATTGTCCTGCCAGCCCTTCCTGAGATGCTCTGCTAGTTTTGTGCCCCTGTGATAACATACCTGAGATAAACCTAGAGAAAGAGAAGCTTCATTCGGCTCATCCTGTCGGAGGTTTCCATGCGTTTAGTCAGCCATGCTGCCTCTGGGCCTGGTTCAAGGCAGGACAACATGGCAGGCAGGGAACAGATCTGTCATGACCAACGGCATACCTAAAACAAAAACAAAAATAGGGCAGAAAAATTAGAATTAAAGTATTATTCAATATACATAATATACTAATAAGAATTCTAGAAAGACTATAGAGAAAAGTAAAGAGGAAGAAACTACCAAAGATATAATATAAGAAAACTTTCTAGAACTGGAAGAAATTCATTTTAGGATTATCTGGAGGAGTCAAATAATACCACACACACACACACTACCTAATACATAAATCATCACACTAAAATTTCACTATACTAAGAACATGAATATATAAATCATATACTGGAAACAGCTCCTGTGCAAAAGAACTGGAAATGGGATGGCATTCGATTTAACATCAACACTGGATTCCTACATACCTTTAGCGTTAGCAGTCAGGAGGCAGAGGCAGGCAGAAATCTATGAGTCTTGTGTAAGTAGTAAGTTCTAGGACCACCAGAGCTATACAATAGAGAAACACTGTCTCAAGATAAATAAACAAACAAATAAGACAAAAAAGAACTCTGGATTACTTCCTTAAAAATTCAGATAGATATTATTTTCAATCTAAAAATAAAAAAAAATCCATGCAAAATATGTATGAAGTAGACGAAAGAATTTAGACCATTTAATTGATATATATTACTGGGTGGTATTTTTATATTAAAATGTGTGAATAAGTCAAGGAAAAACAATATACGGGATTCCAGAAGCATGTAACTAAACAGAAGTAAAAGACCAAAGGAAACTTGAGAAAGAACAGTTTAAAAAGCAGTCTAGCAGCCTAGGAGCCAGTCCAGTCAGAGAAACAGCGGGGTGGCTTCAGGAAAGAAGCTTACATGAATTTCTAAATAAAAGCAAAACTGTTGTGCAATCTTACCCTTCAGACCTAGTGTAAAATGCTCTTCAGAGGGGCTTTCCAGGGCGTTATCAGTTAAGAAAAACTGTCAAATGGGGTTGGTGGAATGCCCTACCAGAAAGTCCCAATAGCTGGGCAAAGTGGTACACTGTGTTAATCCCAGCACTTGGAGGCAGAGTGAGGAGGAACTTGGATCTCTGAGTGCAGAGCAAGCCTGGTCCACACAGGGAGTTCCAGGACATCCAAGGCTATGTAGTAAGACCTTGTCTTAAACTAAAAGGAAAAAGTAAAATCTATACAGCTGTAATATAATAGAAACTTTCCAAATTGTAACTTAAAGGAGAACTTAGTCACTTTTTATTCCACGATCCAGTTCAGGGTGAGCATTTGAAGTGAATGATGTCACCACTCCCTCTCCTCACTATCCATGAAGGCTTGCCCTCAGCTCTAGAGTTAGAACCTGGTCAGTCCGTGTTATGCTCTTGATTGTAAGAACAAGGACATGTTTGGAAGTGCGTCACTTTCCCTTACATTCGGATAGCAAGTAATGAATCACGTGCTCATACCTACAGGCGATATTCAGAATATTTAACAACCAACTGGTAGCCAGGCCACTGACAAGTCAGAACAGGGAACTTCTGTGGAGTAAAGGCAAGTTTTGAATAATCTGTCGCTGCTGGAGCGGATGTTAACTCTTTATTTGCTGAATCGCTGGGAATACTGGATTGGAGGTCAAAACACCAGCTACCATCAGCTGTTATGGTAGTACGGTAATAACAATGGGCGCAGCTATATTAAGATACACTGACCAAACACCATCCCTGGACATACTTGACTGCAGAAAAGATTGACTATTATAGATGAACGGGGGGTGGGGGGCAAGCTAGTATGTAATGGGGTACCTGGAAATATATTAATAAAGGTCTAGAATTAATATATCAATAAATTTTAAACAACACATATTGTTTTATAATGTAAAATGAAATATTAGAAGAAGCAGGTAAAATGTTTATATCTGGTTTGCCTTTGGGAGCAAGTGGTAGCACACTTTAAATTTCTAAATAATTTCCATGGGCTAGTGTAGTGGAAAACTAAAATCAGTTAGAAAAAGGTAATGCAGTGTTCAGAAGGGGATTGGAGATTCACCTGGATCCAAAGCTCTAGAATTGTGTAGATTAAAAGACAAGACTCACGTTTGCGTTGAAGTTAGAATTCTCTGCGCAGCTCTGATTCCAGTGTGGCTCATTCCTGCTAAGAACCTTTTGGGTGAGGTTTTCAAATCTCAAACAATGTCCCCAGCTTCAAACTCTGATGTGTTTGGCTTTGAGCTGATACCAAGGAACCAGTTATTTTAAAAAGCTTCCCATTCCTCATTTGCTGGAAGCAACTAGTCTTTAAATATTTTTGCTTTCCACAACATCTGTACCTGGCCCTGCCTCTTCCCACTTTGAATATGCAGAGAGCCAATGGTCATTTGTGCAAAAGCTTCTTAATTTGACGGCCTTCTCTCAGAGTTTCTGTGGAGAGATTTTAGGACTCAAATTTAAATAGGTCTGATCTTACTGTAATTTCCTCATGTCTTAACCTTTGGTGCAGCCGCTTGGGAGTTCGTGGGCTGCACCTTCAGGTTTCCTTCCAGCTTTGTCTCCCTTGTGTGTCTGGGTCTCTCAGCTAAGGTCTACTAGGAATTCACCAAGAACAGCAATTTGAACTATAGCTGGTGTCACCAGAAACCGCCAAAGGAACCCTAAGAAAGATGATAAATATTCAAGAAAGGACATAAGAACTATGCTTTCCTAATGTTAGAGGCCTTGGCGCGTTAGACTCTTGGCTAAAGAAATTGTGAAAAAGAAGAAATTTTTGTGGAATAGGTAAATATTCTGAACATGAAAAAAACCTTTAGTGGCAAGTTATAGACAAAAGTTTTCTCCATGGATCCATTCAGTAAGACAAAGAGTCACCTCCTGAGACAGATGTGTAAGGGATCTATTGGGGCTTGCTTCTAATACTCTGTCCATGGTCAGGGAAAGTTCAGGCTGGTCGCTGGGATATTATTTTATGTTTATACATATTTAATATGAGTCGGCTGGTGTCATCTTGAAGCGGTGGTTCTTAACCTTCCTAACATTTAATAATACATATTATGGTGAACCACAACCATAAAGTTATTTCACTGCTACTTCATAACTAATCTTGCTACTGTTTTGAATCATAATGTAAATATCTGTGTGTTTTTCAATGGTCTTAGGCTACCCCTGTGAAAGGGTCATTGGATTCTGGCCACCAAGAGGTTGCAACCCACAGGTTGAGAAACACTGCTTTAATGACCCTGACATACACAGTTCAGTTTGCCCACTTGATACAAGAGATGTCTGGGCCAGTGCTTTTCACAGTTCATTGTGTTCCACAGTCATTACAATGGCAGAATATCTTGGAGAGGGGGGATTGACTATATTGATTAGTGTCTGATTCTTAGCCTTGCATTCACTTCAGGATCCTCTTGAGGGCTTTTGAAAATGCTGGTGCCTGGGCCTATCTATAGTGACTGTGATTGAATTGGGAAGGGCCAAGGCCTGAAGTGTGTGATAGATATGAGTCACCTATAGATGCCTCTGATTTATGCAACGAGGGTTACAAACCACTGCCACGAGATGGGCACGCTTTTACTCTGAGTCATGGCTAAAAATCTTCCTGTGTGGATTCTGTAGCAATCCAGGAGGTACCTTAGATAACCTTCTAAGAAGTAAACATAGTCACTTCATGGATGTCATGGATGTCGTCTGTGAAGAAGAGATTCTTCCTAGTAGGACACTGGAGATGAGATGAGTGTGGCTACCATGGGAACAAACCCAAGAAGAAAAATGGTCCTTTTTTTTTTTTTTTTTTTTTTTTTTTTTTTTCCCAGAGGATGCCTCATGATAGGAAGGAGATGTGAAGTGAGGAGTGAATATTAATTAGGCATCTCTCAGCTCAGGAGACCCTTGGTTCTCTGTGTTCTTGCACCATGAGATCAGGCAGACCATGAATTGTGAACACAACTTGGATGCTTTGAGGTTTCTTTAGAAATGCCTATGTTTCCATTGTTCTCTCTCTCTGTCTGCTCACATGGAAGTGTATGCAGTGCTGAAATTTGTATAGTGCTACAGTTCTAACATTCATATGCTTTCTTTGCCAAATACTTAGGAAGTTTTAGAATACTTTCTGTACATTTACTTGTCCCTCTTCCCCAAACTGAGTGAGTTAACATCCCGATAGGAGGACAGTTGTCAGTCTCAGGAACTTCCAGTGCTCCTGACGGAAGGCTGATTCAGCTTGCTCAAAACCATAGGCCTAGGTTCAAAAGTTAGCTATTCTGTTATCGTTGCAAAAACAGTCTTAGGAAAAGAGGAAACCATTAACATTATATTAATGACAACTTGTTGGATCTCTCAGCACCTCAAGGTTCATGAGTTAAAATTGAATATGGTTGTGCTGTTAATAAATTGGAATTTATTGAGGCCAGCAGTGTGGCTCGGCAAGTCAAGGTGCTTCGTCTAAGCATGATGGCCTGAGTTTGAGTCTCAGAACCCACATGATGGAAGGATAGAACCGACTTCCTTCTGACCTCAGCACACGAGTACACAAGCTTATGTGTGCATGCACACACATTTTCACCCCTCCCTCGTCTGTCTGTCTATTAAAGGCCTGATGACCTGGGGGACTGTGTAAAGTGAGACCCTTGAGCACATGGCCTCTGGGGTAGGAGTGCAGGGCGAGGGAACAGCACATTCCTTGCATTCTGTGACACCTGACTAAGCCATTCCATTTCTGGTGACTTTGTGCATACAGGAACCTCCCTGTGAAACCTATTATCTTTGCTTGCCAAAATTACTTTTTCATTTAAGACTTCGATTGACATTTCCCCTTATCCACCCGATACTTGGCCACCTCCCTTCATTCTTTTCCCACTATCAGTGCATTTACTGTGCCACAACTGTGGCCTGTTACAACACCTGTCTCTCCCATATCGTGCAGTCTGCAGTGGTTAAGTTTGTAACCTGTAGCCCAACACACAGCTATGTAGCGTGTGTAGTAAATGTCGGGTAAATGAGTAAGATTTCTCGATAGAGTGTTGAGAATCTGCACATGTCTGCTTGGGGTTTAAGATCAATTCCACTTAGAAATATATAGCTAAAGTTACATTGATTTAATTTTTATTCTGTCTTTTCCTACCAAGTACAAGTCAATAAAAATTTCTTCCGAAATATTTACAGATACACACACACACACACACACACACACACACCTCTTTAAACACTCAGGAGGCAGAGATGGACGCCTCTCTGAGTTTGAGACCACCCACTTCTACAAAGTGAATTTCAGGACAGCCAGGACTACACAGAGAAACCCTGTCTTAGGGGAAAAAAAGAAATTCAAAAATCTTCATAGAGGTCTGCATAGTCCACATGGTTTATCTGCTGTGTTTCATAAAGTCTGTTTGGTTAAAAACAAATAGTCTAAAGCCCTAGAGTCACATGAGGCAGTATGGAACCCACCTATATTCAGGTAACACTGAAATTTTAACTATAAAAAAATTAGTTTGAGAGGGGATTTTTCCTAATCGTGTGGAAACACATGAAAATTTTAACTACCTAAACAATTTTTTATAGTTTACAGATAAAATTGTAATTATTATGTACCTTTTTGCCTCTGCCATGATTTCTTAGCTCAATCAGGCTTCTGTAACAAAATGTCATAAGCTAGGTAGATTAACAAACAACAAAAGTTTATTCTCGTGGTGAGGAAGCTTAAATCAAGACAAGAGCAGATTGATACCTGGTTGGGGCAGAGATCCTGGTTTCTCTGCTGTGTGTCTCCTGGGAGGATGGACTAGTTTCTGGGCTCTCTTTGGTAAAGGTGTGAATTTCAGCCATAACCAATCTCATGGTCCTGATTTCATGATGTAACTGCCTTCAGAAGGCCTCATCTGCAGGGTCACCTTGGAGGTTACGATTCCAGTGTATGGGTTTTAGGGGTGCAGACATTGTAGTCATAAAGTGTACTGAGTCCACATTGGTCTTGGGAGTGAGGAGACTTAGCGTGCCCTTCCTCTTTATGCTTCAGGCTCTCTGAGTATAAAATAGGAGATTCGGTTCAAATTACTACCAAGGTCATTTTGACTCAAGTGTGATTCTGGACAGTTATGAAACACAGCCTGTAACCATGGTGAGGCTAGATGATTGGTGGATTCAAAAATACATATTTTTTTTTCTTCTAACAGTGATGCTTTCCCATTGAATAAGTCACTCATGTATATTCCCTTATTAAACCAATTTCTTGATTTTCTTTTTAAAAGAAAATACCAGCGGCTCAGTAGTGAATGAAAGGCTGTGGAGAAATACCAAACAAGCAGTCTCTGGCCTCTTGGATTAAGCAGAGATCAGCATTAGTATGCCGTTTCTCTTTCCTACCGTAGGAATCCAGAAAGCAGTGGATGATGGCTTGATAAATTTAGAAATTATTTCACAGCAATTCCCGTTGCCTTTTGTGTTTAGTTGAGAATCTCATTAAAGGTTTATTCTCTTAAAATGTGATTTCCTTCATCTTTGTCTTTCTATGGCCAGCAAGCTTGTGTCTATAAATTCAAGTTCTGTCAAGATCTTTGCATTGGTCATCTTTCCCCCCCCCCCGTTAGCGTCTAGATAATCTATTTAGACAATACCGAACTGGCCCTCTTGGCTTCCTGATGGGTGGTCACATCAGTTTGTGCCCTTGGGTCCTAAGCAACCCTCCAAGCGCCAATGTGATGTTGCAAGACTTATGGCCGTGCTCCTTGGAGACTGTCCCCTGTCAAGAGCACTGAAGTGAAACATCCTGACCGAGAGTCGGGACAAGTATGAGATTCTCAGACAGTGTCTCACTGTTTACTAACGTCTGGTTCAGATAGATGTAGCCCTCTAAAGTAGAGAATCAGATCTTTAAATGAACATTGCCAAAGGGGAGATAGCAGGAAGCCAGGTGTGGTGGTGCCCACCTGTAATCCTATCACTTGGGAGGTAGAGACGGAAGGGTCAAGAATTCCAGACCAAGCCTGGGCTGCATAAGACCCTGAGACAAAACTAACCAACCAAAACTATCAGTAACAACAAAACAACAAAGGGATAGAGATTAATTTTTCTCACTGTTTTATTCAGTAACAGCATGAATCTGACATGTCACATTCCAGCCAGCTGTGTGAGGTGAGGTGGCTATTCACCCTCTCTGAGCTTCAGTTCTTTGTTCTATAAAGTTTGGGTTTTATTTCTAAAACGCCTTTGGTTCTAAAATCCACCTGTGTTCATCTCATGTCTCTTTTCCCCCAACGCTCTCTCCCTCCCCATTCTCTCTAGTCTCATCAGCTCGCTGAGGGGGTGAGAGGCGAGGGAGGGGGATCTGTGCTTGAAGCTTAAGCAGATTTCCCTCCTTTCTCATGGCCCTTTAAATGAGTAAGGTTCAGGGGTTTTAAATGCATTTATTACTAATTTATAATAAATTACCATTTGTTTTCTAGAGACGTTGAGACACGATTAACTTGAGAACTCAATTTGTTTTGCTTTTGTATCTGGATAATGGTCTGAAAAGAAAACATTCTCTCTCTTTTTGTTAACTTATTCTCTCGTATGTTGCAACCAATCACAGTTTCCCCTCCCTTCCTCCACCCCATCTCCTCCATCCCCTGAAAGAAACCATTATTTTCAGAGAAATTATGATTAGCTATATTTCTCCCAGCAGGCATTTCTGTACACTTTTCTCCATGAGGGTCAAGCCTAGTAGATTGCCAATAGTTACAGGATATACGTAGAGGAAAAGTGTTTGCCCTTCACTCACCTTCCTCACCACCAGTGTCGAATCTGTTCTGCTTGGTGTTTCCAAACTGTTAAAACCAAGAGAAGCACTGACAACAGTAAAGCCCTATAGACACGGGATCAGAACTAGTCTAGGATAGGGACACCCCTTGAAGAACTAAGTATCGAGTTGTGTGATGGGTAGTCTTTGGCATACTGTCATGAACAACAGACACTCTTAATTGTATGGAACTTTCTCGGCCGGCAGAAAACAAGTCTCAGTAAGCAGAGTAAGTATTATTATGTTTTTCAAAAGGCGATAAAGGCTATGGAAATACGAGAACTGGAAAAGGAGGGATCCAAGGTAAATGAGGAGCAGAGAGCTAGGTGCAATCAAAATTATCTTAAAGTAGAAAAAAATCACACTGGTTAGTGTGTGGAAAGTGTCTAGAGGTTAGAGTGGTTCGATTCCAAATCAGAGTGAAGGGGTCCATGGAGAAGCATAAGAAGGACAGGGAACAACAGTCTTGAGGAAATGGATCAGCTTCCCACTCTCTGCCACCAGGGACCCAGCAGAGACTGTGTCCAGCCAAAAACCAGAGCAGCTGGAGGAAGACTCACCCACTGGGATTAAAAATGGTCCCACTTGAGAATGTAAGGAAAAGACCCACTGTGCATCAACACACAAACAAACAAACAAACAAACAAACAAAAAACAATCTCACTGGCTGTTCTGTAAATAGACTCCAGGGGAGAAGCAGGAAGAACAATTAGAAATGATTGCAGGATTCTCCTTGCAAGGCGACAGCGACTCGAACCAGTAGTAATAGAGATGCTCCAGTGTCCAGAGATGGTCTGTTCTTTGTGACTTGAATGTGGAATGTGTGTGTCTGGGAGAGAAGCTGAAGATGAGAGTACAGGTTCAGACCTGAACTCCTAGAGGATGGAGCTGGTATCAACCAAGATGAAGGAACAGGTGGTGCACACCCTTAATCCCAGTGGATCACTGAGTTCAAGGGTAGCCTGGTCTACAAAGCAAGTTCCAGGACACCCAGGGCTACACAGAAAAACTATCGAGAGGGGAGAGGGAAGGAGGAAGGAGGAGGAAGAGGGAGGAGGTGGTATGTTAAGGAGAGGAGTGAGGTCAATTTGGACATACTGAGTAAGAGAAGCCTGTCAACCATCCAGCAAGGGACACAGTGTGCTTCTCAAGTGTTTCTAATCCTAGTCTCGGTAACACGTGTCTGTGTCATTGCAGGTGGCGGGAGGGTCTTTGCAAATGTCAGTGAATTAACCTTGAAAGTTAACTTTCAAGGTTAACTGCTTGGCCTCTCCCATTTCCACCCGTTCCTGAAAGCTGAGAACTTTCCTGCAATGGTGAGACACTGAGTCAGCTATGGAAGAATGGCTGTCGCAGACTGAAGATGTGGGAAGGAGGGCCTGGGCCTGAGGGTGTGAGTGTCCTCCAGCAAAGAGACATGGCAAGGATCGGCCAACACCTGACCATAAAACTATAAAATAATAAAATTTAACTTGGGTAATTCATTACAGTAGCCAAAGAAAATCTGTAAACAGTTGGATACAAGAGTCTGTGAGAAGAGAAGGGTTTGAAAGCACAGAAGTGGAGCTGGAAGCCCTGACTGAAGGGGGCCACCGCAATGGTGGAGAGAAGATGGAGAGATATTCCTTATCTGTATACCTCTCTGCTCCTATTCCCTGCTGGCCCGGCGCTCCTTGTGAAGTCTTAAGTCTGTCGCAAGACCGCACATGTGACTGAATGGCTCAGTAGGCGTCTCCAGGTGATCCATGTGGTGGCTGAGTAAGACCGGCATGGACACTGAGGAGACAGGAAAGCTGAAGTGAGATACTGATCAAGGCTGGAACGGAACAGTGACCAGAGATTCAGGGGAGCGAAGAGTGTCCAGTGCAGAGATGCACTAATTCTAAAACCTTCTGCTGAACTCTGAACAAAACATAATCAGTCCTGCATTCAATATTTAAAGGTTTTTTTTTTTATTTTTATGTGTATCAGTGTTCTGCCTGCATGTCTTTTCACCATGCGCATGCCTGGTGACCCTGGGGGCAGAAGAAGATATCCAGGTTCCAGGAACTGGAGTTAAAGGTTGTCATGAGCCACTACTTGGTTGCTGGGAAGGAAGCCTAGGTCGTTTGCAAGAGCGAAAAGTGCTCTGAACCATTGAGCCATTGCCCCAGCCCCGAGTCGTGCACCCTGCATTATAAAGTTCAAGTTTTGGTATAGTCAGTTTTTTATGTTTGTTTTGATTGTGTGTGCGTGTTGGGTGTGTGTGTGTGTTGAGGATAAAACCTGGGACCTATAACTTGTTCAGCAAACTCTCTACCTCTGACCCGAACCCCAGGCTTGATAGCTTTGATTTTCTAAGCAATGTCCATGCATACTATGTATGTATGTATGTATGTATGTATGTATGTATGTATCAAAGGAGCTGAGCACCCATGACATGTGGAAACTCAGAGTAGAGTTCCATGTCTCCTCCCATCCAGGCCCTTCATGTTTATTGTGATATCTTATTTCTTGTTGTCTCGAATCTTTCCATGGCTTCAGTCATACAAAGTTTTAATAGAAGTGTTACGTCCTCAGAAAGACTTTCTATAGTGCCCTAACAGAATGTCACACAGTACTTTTGGCACATACAGTCACTCAGACCCAGCTCCTTCTCAGTGAAAACTGATTTATTGGCACTCCTATGTACTGAGTGTTTATCCCTTTCCCCAGCTACATCACACATTCGGACGAGTACTCACTCGTTCATTTCTCTCTCTCTCTCTCTCTCTCTCTCTCTCTCTCTCTCTCTCTCTCTCTGTCTATCTATCTCTCTGTGTCTCTGTCTCTGTCTGTCTCTGTCTCTCTCTCTCTCTCTGTCTCTCTCTCTCTCTGTGTGTGTGTGTGTGTATGGTGTATGTAGCTTGAAAATAGTATCTTCCTGCCCTCAAAACTTCCCCCATATGGAAGGAATCAACTCTATACTTGTTGATTACTTAGTTCTCATGATTATTATTTTTTCATCCTACCCCCAACCCCACCCCTCGGTCTGGTTTTGTCCCAGCTCATGAATTCACTTACAGGCTAAGGAATCACTGGGACTCCTGGAGGACAAGCTATGGTCCTTCCCTGAAGCTTCCACGCTCTTGCTTTCTGGTGCAGGATGAAGAGGAACTCACATCTTTCTGTCAGACAGGCTAAAAGCAAGATGTGCTTGCTAAGTAAGAAGTAGACAAGAGACTGGGTTAATAGCCACGGTGTTCTGGTTATCTGATGCTGTGCAGCAGACCGCCCCCAAATCGTGATGACTTCAAACAACCGTAATCACCTGTTATTTTCCACAGTTTCTTGTGTCTGGAATTTGGCTGTGTGGCCCATCCCTGTTCCACATGGTATTCACAGGGCTTGCAGCTGGAATCATCTACAGGGCTGTTGACATGTCGGGTGCCGGATCTGAGATACCCCGGTTCTTCAGGCATGTTCCTGTCTGTCAGTGTGACTTCTCTATGCCATATTATTTCCCAAGGGTGGCTGCACCGATGTATGGCTGTGGGGACTAAGATCTCCGCAGGCAGTGCTGGCCTCACAGCGAGCATTGACATTTATTGAGGGCTTGCTGCTGTCCAAGCATTGTGCTAAGTGTTACGTCTGTGTTACATTATTTAACCCCTGGCAGCTGCGATTTATAAGGCAGCCCACTTTTTACACTGAAGGGATAGAGGGTCAGTGAGGATAAATGGCAGTTTTAAGCTCACAATGGACTTGTGAATTTTGTGATGAAAGGGTTGACAGTGACAAGTCCATGGGAGCCTTGCTTCCAGAGAGAGCGGACCTTCAGCTTTGCCGATGCCTCTGTGGGCTGGTCCTGGGCTGTCACTCCACCCTCAAAACAAACACACACCCCTTCATTCCAGGATCAAAAGGATTCATTTTGTTCAATTGCATCTCAATAATCCTTTTCTTACTCCCATTTTTTTCATTAAAGGCATAAGTTCCTTTTGTTATAACTTGAGTTAGTCAATGAAGTATTATGAAAAGACACCCAAACCAAGAGTCAGCCACAGTGGCATGCACCTTAATCCCGGCACTCAGAAGCTCAGAAGGCAGAGGCAGGTTCTCTCTCTCTCTCTCTCTCTCTCTCTCTGAGCTTAAGGTCAGCCTGGTCTACATTGTGAAACCCTGTCTCAAACAAAAATGGGGGTGTCAAACTACTGGTGCATTACAAAAATTCATATATAGAGAAGACACATTAGTTTTTACTACTGAATTCCAAACAGTTTTGCAAACAGAGGCCATACCTGAACCTCACCTGGATCAGTGGGAGCCCTGGTACTGGTGGCAGAGCAAGTGCATAGTGGACCTTTGGTACTTACCCATAGCCGCCTTGCTGACTTGAGCAGGCTCTGCCCACCTCCTACCTCCCAAAAGTCTTGCCTTGATTCAGTCTCATGATTATAATAGCCTCTCTTGGACACGCTTGTTGAGCACATGACACGTGAATGAAACCCACACATTCAAACCTTCCCACACAGCTGCTGGGCCTGTGTCCATCCCTTAACTCTTGGCATCAGTCTTTAGAAATGAGAAAGATAATTTGGTTTGGGGGCATCATCTAAGTGTCCTAAAAAGATATGAATGTTTGTTGTTTTGTGGGTTGAACATACCTGTGTGTCTCTGGGTTCACACCGTAATTCATGAAAGGGAACGCAGGCTTTTCCCAAGATGTTGTGTTGTTGGTTCCTTGTGTTAATTACACATCATAAGTGAGACTTGGTGAATTACTCCACCAATGGGAAGACAAACAGTACCTTCTCTCACGGGTCTTAGGGTTGAGATACATCCTTAGGGTTGAGATACTGAGCTCACAGCATGCTTAGTCAGGTTGTGGGGAATATTTTGTAAGAAAGTGAATCCTGCAGAGGGCTTGTTAGTTCTCACTGCTGTGACAGAATGGTTGATAGAACATAGGGGAAGGTACTCTGGTTCAGCGTTCAAGAGCACGGCCTGTCATGGCAGGGGAGGCGTGGTGACACAATGGTGACAGGAGTGACTCCACTGTGGCAGCAGTCAGGAAGAGGCAGCCCCAAAGAGGGTGCTGCAACCTCAAGTCCCAAGCAAACCATTTCCTCCAGTTAGGCTTCAAAAAGTTCCCCGACGACGCCACCAGCTGTGGACCCAGTGTACAAATGTGAGCCTGGGGGGACATTTCACACGTAAAGAGTAACAGAGGGGTGCATGAATGTCCAATTATGTCAACTCTACCCAACTGTGTCCCACGGTTTGCCATCTTAAAGTTGAAGCCAGAGGGCCCAACCTGAGCTAGCCCCTCTGCTCGTTCTCAGCACCACCTTGGGCTGTGTGTTGTCCTTGCATCTGATACTTTTCTTTCTCTCTGTGGGGTCACCCTCCTTCAGATAAGACCAACTCCTTTGGCCCTTGTTGGACTCTGCCAAGACTTACCAACTTAAGCGTCAGCGAGTTCACTACCTCTAACCCGCCACGCATCGAACCTCTTGGTCACAGTGCAACAGAGGAGCTGATGCTTGGGCTATGACCAGCTTTCCCTCCAGAGAGCAAGTCTGACATCATCAGGAGCCCAGGCCCCTCTCTGCCCTTCAGCTGTCCGGAAGGTTCTCTGTAAAAGTCCTGTCTGGTGACAGGCACCCTGGGGATCCCCCCTGGGCTCCACAGTAGAGCCAGTTTCAACCCTGCACTTAACTGGGAATTTCCACATGACATTTGGCCTCTCATCTTGTGGCCTACCCTCTGTGGATCAGACAGAGTTTTCTGAAGTCCAGGGCCCTGCTTTAGCTGGGGGTGGTTCTACTCCAGGAATCTTGGCTGTGTGCATCCACTGTGTCTCCTGCCAGGGAGCGTAGTCTAGCTCTCCTCAGATGTTTCTCTTACATCATCGTCATCATCATCATCATCTCTGGCTGCCTCAGCTGTGTTCTCTGCTTTCAGTTTCACTGGCCCTACCGACCTTGTATGTTCAGAAACTGAAACTGCACCCCAAACCTAACAGGTTTGTGTCTCCCTCCCTTGTTCCATTCTGTTAAAACCCCTGCTGCCTTTCTCTTTCTCTACTTCTCACTTCTGGGTTCTAGGGCATCAAGAAAGGACAGCTCTGCCTCCGTGGGTAAAGTTCCACGTGGTACATATAAACTTTAAAGTTTTCTTCTCTCAGGTTTGGTTCTTGCAGATGAACGGTGGCATTCTTTGTATAAGAGAGACAGGAAGGGGGGACTGGGAAAATAACTCAGTGGGTTCTACTGCTTGCTATATACGGACGAAGAGCTGAGTTCAGATCTCGGTACCCATGGGAAAATCTGTATTTGGCTGTGTGTGTGTGTGTGTGTGTGTGTGTGTGTGTGTGTGTCTCCAGTCCTAAGGGGGTTGTGATTGTCTGGCCTTTATACCAGCCTCCCTCAGTCACTGCCTGTTGCTCACCTTGAGAAAGTGACCTGGGCACAGTCCGTCCTGCATCCTAAAGCACTATTTGAAAGCCCTGCTTCCAGGCCTCAGCTATACCCCTGAGCACCTGCCACATTACTGGAGGTGAAATGTGGCTTCATCTTTTAGATATGAGGCAGGATTTTTCATTGAGAACTAGTGACCTTGGAGGCTGGTGGGATGGCTCAGTGGTTAAGAGCTCTTACTGCCCTTCCCCAGGACCCATGTTTGATTCCCGGGACCCATATGGTGGCTCACAGTGACCCTTAACTCCAGTTCCAGGGGATCGTATAATCTAGTCTAGGTTCCTTGGGTACCAGGCAAACATGCGGTATGTAAAACAAACATGCATGCAGGCAAACACTCATACATGAAAAGTAAAAGTAAATGAAGGTTTGGGTTTTTTGTTTAGTTTTTTTTTTTTTTTTTTTTTAAGAAAAAAAGGTAAATTTTATGGTCAGTCTTAGTTTGCTACTGAAGTTTTGTGGATGTCATTGACGAAGCCTTAGAGATATTTCTGGAGCCCTCCTGTCTGGCAAATGAGGAAGTGGGGTGATAAGGTAATTAGTGTGGCTTTCCATAGCACAGACTTCCTTACCTGCTCCTGTCGTAAAAGCTTGAGAAGCACCCTGTCTTAGTGAGGGCTTCACTGCTGTGAACAGACACCATGACCAAGGAAACTCGTGTAAGGACATCATTTAATTGAGGCTGGCTTACAGGTTCAGAGGTTCAGTCCATTATCACCAAGGCAGGAACATGGCATGTCCAGGCAGTCATGATGCAGGCAGAGCTGAGAGTTCTACATCTTCATCTGAAGGCTGCTAGCGGAATACTGGCTTCCAGCAGCTAGGATGAGGATCTTAAAGCTCACACCCATAGTGACACACCTATTCCAACAGGGCCACACCTATGCCAGCAGAGCCATGCTTTCTAACAGAGCCACTCCCTAGGCCGAGCATATACAAACCATCACCCACTCACTGAAATACTACCAAGGCAAGTATGTAAGTGGGATGAAGAGAGAAAAGTCACTCAAGAAGGGTGAATTCCAGAAAGCATCTCTGCTGTGCGCCCTGGGAACCTAGTCCCTTCAGAGACAAGTCTCCATTCTCCAAAGTTCCCCCACTCATGTGGAAAGGAAACCAGGACATTTCGGTTTAGCTGCCCACCTATCCCTGCCTGAGACTGTGTCCTGAGGTCCATCAGCATTTCACTCAGTCTGCAGAGGAGACCTGCCAGTAAGGCTGTAGTGCTGCACTTACCTGGAGCGGTGCTGGACTATCTTTGTGCAAGGTCAACTTCTCAGGATAGCCTAGCCTGCTCCCGGAGCCAGAAAACTACTTCCAGGTGAGCCCTTGAGGAAGCTGGGGGACGGGGCAGTGACAGCACCTGTTTCAGTGGTTTGGTCAAAATTCGGATACCCCACTACCTACAAAGATTCTTCACGTTGATTATTAAACATCTTCCTGCTCTTCAGGAAGATGCTGTGCTGTGACAGGCACCACTGTGACAGGCACCGCTGTGACCAGGCAGTGCTCAGTGGTGTCCAGGTCTTGCTGGAAAAGCTGTTTGAGAGGCAAAGGTTCTTCCTGTTGCTCTTCTGTTCTCAACAGACTGAGTCTTGAACAAAGTCCCACTGGGAACTGCAACAGTACTGAAGTGGGTGAAGCCTGCTGGGTGGGGTAGCCTGTTGGTAAGGAGTCGGGGCCTCTGTAGTGAGCTGACAGGGTTTTCATTCTGTCTCCATTACCTTCCTAGTGAGAATTCATTGGACAGTAGGCAAATTAAGCCTTGGTTTCCTGCTCTGAAAATGGGATCGATGTAACAGAACTCAATTCCCTGGAGTGTTTACTCCACGATGTAACTGATATCTAACTAGAGCTTGGCACATGATAATCATTAGCTGTGATGCTCATGATGATTGACAGGAGGGAGTGGAATGGGAGGGGCCATTCCAGAGAATGGCCAGAGCATAGTCATGAGTAAACATGACAGGCAAGAAGCAAAACATGAAACGCTAAGGCGAAGCTGTGGGAAGGTGTCACAGCTGAGGAGGGCTGCCCGCTTAGAACAGAATCGCATCGCATAACACAAGGGGAAGCCCAGCATGTAAAATACGTCACGTCACCGGAGCCACTTATTTGAAAGTGAAGTCAGGGATCAACGTCCTCTCTTTTTATTTTTTTTCTCCTCCTCCAAATACCCACAGCCCCCAAGGGAATAATGAGAAACCCCGATGCTGCAAGAACAAAACCAGTTTCTATAGAAGGATTTGTAAGAAGCCACTCTACTAGCTCCTTGGTTCTGAGTTGACTGTTTTCCAGAAAAAAAAATCCTCTTTTAAAGCGTCATCTCAGATGAAACTTTGCTCAAGTGCCTTACTTTTTTGCCTTCTTAATCAAGGCTGAATGAAAACCTTCTAGTCTGTTCTAGGTGACTTTGGGTTAGTTCCAGCTCTGTGCTTTGAAGTGGCACTTTCCAGCCTCTGAGGTTCTGAAGCATAGATGCCCCAGGCTGCCTTGTGCTCTGGGGATTTCTGTGAGCAGCCTCTTGGAGTCAGGGCTTCTGGACTTGGGGACCAGGATGCCCAGACATGTTACATCCTTTTGTGCACCTCATTAGTACTGTGACCTTGAACAAGCGCTTGACCTCTGTCTCAGTTTCTTCTGCAAACTGTGAAGTAGTCACACTTACTCAGCTGGGTTGTGGTGAGAAGTACATTTTAAAATTGTTATGTGTTCAAAACAATGATTTATGTAAGGACGCTATGTAAGTGTGATTGTGTGGTGCTGGAGGAGGGGCAGGAGGTGGTAGTGATTTCTTTTTAATGTGATTTTCCTTCATCTCCTTTCTCATACTTTAGTGTTTAAGCCTGTGAATGCTAAAGATTTTAATATGGTGAATTTGAGTCCCACCAGCATTTTGACCTTAGGAAAGTTAACTTAATTTTGTGGCTCAGTTTATTCACCCAAAAAAGGAGGGCTAATAAACAAATTAGTTCATAGGATTTCTGAGATTAAAAAGGACAACGTTTTGTAAATCCCCTGTTAAGCACCTATTTAGCAAGCAGTGAGTGGTCCTTGTAGGGCATCCATCTTTCTTGTTAATTGAGAGTCTTGATACAATGTGTAATACTAGGCAGGGGTTGATATTTTTAACTCCAAAAAATATTGAGAAGATTTTTTTTTTACTTTGTTACTTAAGTTACTTCAGCTAAATAGAGGTTGTTAACTTACTGATCTTTGTGAGGTGCTTAATGCTGACACTAGGGTAGGTGGATGGAAAGATTCACCACGTACGTGTGTATATATAGTTTTACTATGGAAGTGACTTCGAAATGGCACGTTTTGTATGGAAGGATCGTGCTTTGCCACCAAGGTTGGTGCACTTCGTGTTCATACAGGGGATTTTGCCAAAGGAAGGAAAGCAGCAAGGAAATGTGTTGGTAGAAATGACTAGAAGCAGTGCAGGGCAAGCTGCAGGTTTTCTGATGTTGACATCTAGATGTTAAATATGTGGCAGAAAGCAAGAAAGAAAACAAACAAGCCAAAACAAACAGAGAAACAACAAACACTTTTACATCCCTTTAGTGCACCAGGGGAGATGTCCACCTCTGTGGGATTTTACTGGCGTTGTTGAGTTTCTAGAGCAGTGGTTCTCAACCAGTGGGTCCCAACCCCTTTAAGACCATCTCTAGTATCAGGTATTTACATTATGATTCATAACAGTAACAAAATTAAACGAAATAATGTTATGTTTGGGGGTCAGCACAGCATGAGATCCGGTATAAAGTTGGGAACGACTTCTCTAGAGTGTGCAGCTATCAAGATTAGCCCCATCTGGGAGAGTTTGGAGCAGCCAGGATTGTGTTGCATATTGATCCAGACCTCTAGAGAGGTGGGGTTGGGTGTGCTGTGGAGGTTGGATTGGGGTAGGGGGTGGCATGGCCTCTCTGTGCTATCCTGGAACAATTACATATGCCTAGGACATACTTAGGAAAATATACTTTTGTCTAAGTTTCTGTTGACCATTAAGTAGACCCCTGAATCTGCAAAATCAGATGTTATGTGTAGATTGGTGACCTACAGAAAGATTTCTGTGTGGTTCTGATCTTGTCCTGTTGTGTGAGAGACTTTCCCTATGGAGACAGGACACACAGATGTCTGTCTCCTCCATAAAGGATCCCACCAGGGTCCAACTTAGTGAACAGTGAGTTTTGTTGGGGTTACTTACAGAAGCAGGGGTGACTGAAAACAGCGGCATCATCAAAAAAAAAAAAAAAAAAAAAAAAAAAAAGCTACACACAGAGAAACCCTGTCTAATAATTTGATGTTTATTTTGCAAACATTTCTTGCCTATTTTTAAGCCCTATTTTTTTTAAGCAGTAGAGTCTAATCATGTAGTTCAGACAGGCCTTGAACTTATGATTCACTGCCTTTATCTCTGCGGTGTAGAAATTACAGGCATGCAGCCACCAAGCTAGCTGTCTGCTCTTTACTCTGTATATTCCAATAAGGCTCGCAGTGGGAAAGAGAGTAAGCCGTTAAGGTTACCACAGATCGATTTCAATACTGGTCGACATACTGAATTTACCCACTTTAACGTAGCTCAGACTGTTCAGACTTAAAGCTTTCATTTAAAAAAAGAAATTAGTAGTCTCATCTTTTGTTAGAAATTTTTACTCCAAGGCTGGCAGGAGAGCACAACAGGTAAAGGAACTTGCTATATGGATCCTACAACCTAAACTTGATCCCAGGAGCCATGATGGAGAGAGAAAATCAACTCTTGAGAGTTTTTCTTTAACTTGCAGACACACATCATGGTCAGGACACCTGCATCCATTAATAATAATAATAATAATCTGCATGCACACATAATAACAACAACAACAAAAAAATCATGAACAGCAACACCCTTTTAAAACAAGAAAGATGGAAGTTCGAGTTCCCTAATTTAGATTCCTTTACCTGGTATTTACTTAGCAGATATTAATTTAATTAATATTTAATTCTTCTTGAACATGAGCTCCTTGAAAACATGGGCTTGTTTATATGTTCACCGCTGTGCTCCAGGCACCTCACACAGTTGCTGCTAGATATGGTAGGCAGTCCTCTAAAGAGTCATGGGATGACTTGGTAACTCTCACTGCTTAAGGTGCGTCACAAAACAAGGAAGTGGTTACTAGATGATTCTAAATGCTTCAAGTGCTGAGCCGGATTAGTCCAGGGCCTTGCCACGCTTTTAGCATCCTAAAAGCTCAGTATATGTCTCTCATTGGTCATCGGTAGCAGATGTTTCCATTCTTTACAGCACTTTAAAAATTACCCTGCTTGAAAATTGCCAAAAAACGAGGAGCAATTGGGTGTGAAATAGCCGGTAGAAGCATTTCCCCAGGTACCGTTTGGTTCTCTGGAGTCTTGGATGACAAACACAGGAACCCAGATAGTGCTAAAGGGATAGCCCAGAGGATAAAACTCAGTGATACAGAATCCCCCCACTACTAGTTCACTGCTGCCATGCTGCCCCCTCCCTCCCTCTCCCTGCTTTCTCTTTCAAATTCCATACTGCTTCAACTGCCTCAGTTTCCTCTCTGGAACCAGTAGTGTACAGGCCAGCAAGTTCAAGGAATGTATTGAATGTTGTTATCTGAATACAGTGTTGCAAGTTTTCCTGGAGCTTCAGGTATTAAACTCTTCCATAAAATGTTAGAAATGGTGGTGTTCCTAAAATTCCAAACATGCGAACCACATAAAACAGAGAGCTCTGTGAACTATCTAGTAAATTTGTAACTGTGTTGCACACGCGACAATTTTTGTGATTAAACTAGGGTTTGTGCAGTCAGGTTATGATCAGAGCCCTTACTGTCCAGTGAGACTAGAGATACACAAGCTGTTTTTATAGCATCAAAACTATCCTCTCTGCCCTTACGAGAATCACTAAACTGGTCATAGTCTTGACTTCTTTGATCTTCCATACTATCCAGTCTTGAGCTCAGATATTTATGTACTGGTAATGCTGACAGTCTTCTAACTACTGGACATTTTAAACCTGTAATATGTTTAGTGCAACAAATAGAAAACAAATATATGCCGTCCTTCTACACATCAGCCATGCACTCTGGACCTGTCACGAATGATCTGTGAGCAAAATATACCCACAGTCACACATGCTAGTGTTCCAAATGGCAAGACTGTACGCCAAAGTTTATTGATAATTATTTGAGCCAAGCTCCAAACTCATTCTTTCTATAGAAATAATGTTGTAAGTCACTATTAGTAGTCTTTAACCGACAGTCCACACACCTATCTGGTGTTTGGCTGCCCATATCATGACCAAGATCCAAAAGAGTTTTAAGGATGTGCCGTGTCCCCCCACCCCCACCCCCGCACCAGACCTGAATCCCTAGTGGGGTGTTTATGCTTAACAGCAACTTGAGACAATGCCGTGCCAACACTTTGGCAACTCCTATTAGATTAATAAGAAGTTGGCTTTTTAATCCCTGGGGTATAAAACAGCTCCACTGATATCAAAGAATGGCTAGGTGTCTGCCTCTGTGTGACCATCACTACAGAGAGCAAACAGGACACTGTCTCTGGATATAAAGCTTAATTCAGTTCTAGAAGGTGCACACGTTGAATCCACAGAGAGTGGAGATGTGGGTGCCCATGTAGCATCCTGGAAGGAAAGTTGCTTCTATGAAAAGAGCCCTGGAGGTTGTGAATACACCACCAAGCTAACCAGCCTTGACTAGACACTTCTAGAACAAATGTAACTTTCAAAGAGAACCTTGGGGGGTGGGGATGGGGGTTGAAGGTTAAAAAAGTATCAGAGAAAAGGGGAGTGAGCTTATGAAGAAGGCATCTCCTGAGGTGACTGGTAGGTGAGGAGGGAAAGCATGGTAGAGGCTCACTCATGGACTGAGGGAAGCAAAGGAGGCTGGGCCCTTTCTTAGGGCTCTACTGTGCCAGCAGTCCAGAACAAGTGGGATGTGGGTAGATGGGAAGGGTGGGAAGCAGCAATCTAGGGGTCAGAACAAAGGACATTGTCTCCACAGGGAGCTAGGACTGGCCCTGTGACCTTTATCCCCTATTGTCTGTTTCAGCCAGAAGGAAGACTATCTTCAGCCCTTTGCTCAGGCCTTGCTCTGTGTTCTTTTCCTCCCCCAACCACCTACCTGGGCGCTGAGTACCTTAACTCCTTCATGTCATGCGCGCTCCGACTAGAGGCTTCTAACCCCTCCCCTTTAAAAAGAAATGTGGAATACTTTGAAAGTTTGTGTGTCGTTCTTGCACAAGGGCCGTGTGTCATCTTCTCTACGCTGTTCCAGTTTTAGTATTTGCGTGGCTGAAGAGAGTGGGCACTACTTCCCTTTTAAAAAAAAATCACTCCACGCAACTAACCATTGGACTGAACACGGGATGGGGGTGGCGGGCAATGGAAGAGTTCAAAGAGAAGACTGAAGGAGCTTCAAGGGGTTTGCAAACCCAGGGGAGAGCAGCAATACCAATCAACTAGAGCTCCCAGGGTCTAGACCACCAGCCTAGGAACACATGGCTCCAGCTGTACATGTATTGGAGGGTGGCCTTGTCGGGCATCAGAGGAAGTCCGTGGTCCCGAGAAGGCTGGACACCCCAGTGTGGGGGAATTCGAAGGCGGGGACTCGGGAGTGGATGGATGGGTGGGGGCACATCCTCATAGAAGCAGGAGGAGGGGAGATGGGATAGGGGATTTCTGGATGGGGAGGAAGTGGGGAAAGGGGATAACATCTGAAATGTAAATAAAATATCCCCCCCCAAAAAAAAAAATATCAGCCGAGCAGTGGTGGCGCACGCCTTTAATCCCAGCACTTGGGAGGCGGAGGCAGGCAGATTTCTGAGTTCGAGGCCAGCCTGGTCTACAGAGTGAGTTCCAGGACAACCAGGGCTACACAGAGAAACCTTGTCTCAAAAAACAAAACAAAACAAAACAAAACAAAACAAAACGGAAGAGGAGGAGGAGGAGGAGGAGGAGGAAGAGGAAGAAGAAGAGGAGAAGAAGGAAAAGGAGAAGAAGAAGAAGAAAGAAAGAAAGAAAGAAAGAAAGAAAGAAAGAAAGAAAGAAAAAAATGAAAAATATCATTCCTTTATATAAAGCGGCTATTGCTACCTGACTTTTATTCCTTATTTTCTGTCTTCTTCCACCACACTATAAATCCCACCAATCAGGGAGCCTAGTTCTCAGCTGTGTGTCCTGTGCTGCAGACAGAGCATTTGGCTGGAAAGAGCTTTTCCCCTTACAAAAGTATTTACAGGTGGGATCCTTTCTGTGGGCCTGTATCTTGTATTCAGTCAGAAGATCACATTAGTCAGGGCCAGTGAGGAGAGTGATTCAGTTAATGCTTAGATTTCTCTGTTAGAAGCCTGTGGGGATGGGCACCATTTGTCTCCCTTTTGGTGCTGAATCTTTCACTTCTCTTCCAAGTTTTATTTTTGACATGTTCAAAGCCCGTGGAAGAGTCACAAGAGCATTGCAAGAACAGTCCGAGTTTCCTGCTATTTGCCATTTGTCCCCACACCCGCTGTACCTCTCTGGTCTGTGTATCTCGTTATAATGTTTATAGCTGTTTATGTCACAGTTCTTCTAAGTTCTTCAATTTTATCACCCAAGAAGGAGACTGAGTGCCACTTTCAGGGATTGTAACGTGGACACAGCACAGCTCAGTGTGCACATCCTTCTAAGCTGTGCCCACGCTGTATAAACAGCAACAACAGTTGAAGTCCTGCCAGTGAGCTCACCCGCAGTTAACACATTGCACTTGGTTGTCACGTTCCTTTAAGCTTTCTAGTGTGTATTTGTTTTTTGTTGTTTTTCTAAAGCCTATGTCATTTGTTTCATTAAATGGCCCTTGCTGGGGCTTCTTTTTATATTTCCCTATTATTAAAGTCAAGATAGACTTTTGGCAGAAGATATCACACAGACAACAATGTATCTTTGTAAATACCTGAGCTTAGGAGCTATGTGATGTATTCTTAACTAGTGTTGTCAGCTGTGAGCCCTTGGCTTTAGGTAACCTTTGTCCTATTCCCTCACTAGCACACAGTACTACTGAATACTTTGTAACTCACAGCTTTGCAACATAAAATTTTGTTATAGAGTTATAGTATTTCATGGGACAAGTACTGTAAAACTACTTAAATATCCTGTCTCTCAACATCTCTTACCTGTTGTTTGTGATCCCTAGAAATTGTTGCCTGAAGCCATAGCATTGGTGCAAAAAAAAAAAAAGGCTATTTTTAATGACCTTTTGTGCCGTAGAGTAGTTGTCATAACAAAGAGCCCCCTCTTTCCCATCTTATTTGCTTGATTGCTTTTTATAAATATGATCTCAGGAATTATTTTTAGTGTGTTATTATGCATTAATGTCATTCCTTTTAATGTTCCGATCATCCTAGCATTAGCCGAAGTTCTAGCTTCTGGAGAGAGAAGCCACTAATTCAAGAAGAAATGAGTATTTTTAGTCCACTTAGCATGCTTCCCAAGTTGTGATTGCACAGGAAGCAGCCAGATTGGGCCCAGATTCATCATTCCTATCCCACTGCCTGGTAATGATGATGGTCAGTGGACTGTATTAAAGTAGCAAGACCCTATGAATCTGTAAGGAGCTGGCTTTTAAGAGTTAAAACATATTCTATTAAAAAGATTACCTTCTAGGGCTGGAGAGATGGCTCAGTGGTAAGGAGGGCTTGCCACTTTTGCAGAAGACCTGGATTTGGTGCCCAGCACCCACAAAGCAATTTAGAGCCACCTGTACCTCCTGTTCCAGGGGCTCTGACACCATCTTCTGCCTCTACAGTTCCTGCACATACAGGGTACAACTCAAAATGACACATAGGACATTTATGTATTTAAGGAATACATAAGAATGTAAAACTTGTCCGATTAGCATAGAAGAAATTGCTCTTTTAGGGACGCGTGCCCTCTGATAGACATAGTGGGAGAAGAGACACACTTCAGCCAAGTGCTGGAACCTGCTGGTGCAGAATGGTGTGCCCTACATTCACACGACCCCTTACCAGTCCTCTCCTTTCGAAGAGGTACTTCCAACCCCCGGCTTCAGTGACCGTGCAAAATAGCAGTAGTTTTGGCTGTGATGTTCATCAACTAAGGTTCTCCTTGGTCAAAGGAAACCTCATTGATATCCAACTACAAGTTAGATGGGTTGAGCTTTCCGCATCAAAAATGACCTGCAGCAGTGTGTTTTAGTCAAACCACTTCCTTAGTCCCCCTAGACGTCATTTCTACACAGGTTATTGTTAGCACTCTAGATATCTTGTGAATTTTACATTCATAAAAATCCCACACATACGTGGCATTTGTGTTGCTTAGTAACCTTACTTCTGCTTACCCTTACTTCATCCTATTAAGAACGAAGGAGATTTTTTTTTTTTTTTTTTTATAACGAGAACATCACAAGAACACTTGCACACTCATGGACATAGAATGAGAGACACATCACTCACTCCCTTCTGTGGAAGCCACGAAAGATGGACCAAAAAAAAAAAAAGGGCACCTGCTGGTTTAAACTCTGGGCCTTTAGGCACCACAGCCACAGATGGGCATCAGAGAGTGAGTGGAGTAGAATGGACAAGAATATCAACTCTGTGTCAACAGAGTCAGAAAGAGTTCCCAAATGGCTGCTCGCGATTTTGCATGTTTGTTTCTTTTATTTTGCACTGTCTGACATTTGGATAGATAATAAATTAGACCTCTCTATTTAAAAAGGCTCAGTCAACTTCCGAAATAAATGACCCCTGACTCCATGTGGCTGTCTGCTCTCAGCTATCCCTAACTGGTGTTAGACAACATTCTTCTTGTTGCAAAGAGTCTAGCTATTGCCAGAGTCCCCTTCCATACCAGAAGGTGATGTCTTGGTGATTTGCCCCCTGGTCTCGCCACATACCTACAAAATTGAACAGTGTCATCGGTGGGGTGCGGGGTATTTTCTTTTCCTCAGTAATGTTTAATGGAGTTTCTCTAAAACTAACCTGGAAACCATCTGCCACAGTGTTTGAGCCAGTGAGTATCTGTTAAGTCTTCTTGGTTGGAGGGTGGCACCTGAAGATTTTGAGGATCAAGCTGTGTATGTAGCCAGGTCTGGTGAGGGAGTATTGTCCCACAGAGGTCCTGTGTTCGCTATAGAAATACAGGCCGTGGAACTTGTGGTCTGTGCAAGCTACTGTCTAGGTATTTAAAGCTTGCCTGTGGCTGGATGCCAGGCCCTGTGGTGAACAGAAAGGCTACATCCGTGGCTCTAATGTGTGACACCTGCTACCAATTAGTTCACACCTGCCTTGTGCTGTCCTGCCCCCCCCATTCTCTATCCCATGAGCTATCCTTTAAAAAACACTGAGAATCAGAAGTGTTTCAGATTCTGACCTAGATCTCCAAGTAGCTTTATTATAGCTCTAAAAAAAATGTAGATGAATTCTCTGGATAATAAATAAGAGACCAACTTTTACCTATTCTCTCTAGTTAACTGTGAATAAATGTCATTTTTTTATACTGAAAATTTCTCAAATGTTTGATACACGGGGGGGGGGAGGGAGGAAGAGGAGGGGGAAGAAGAGGAAGAAAAGGAAGAGGAGGACCATGGCAGCATCCTTCATAATACCCAGTGTTTAAGATGCACATGGGTCTGCAAAGTACTTGTTGAACACATACTCAAACCTAGAAAGGATAGCAGATGAGTACATTTTATTTTCACTTCCAACCTCATGAGATTTTCCAATTGTGACTTAGATTCCAGCAGATGTATATGCCTTGCTATGTTCCAGAGTTGTTTGAGGGCTGGTTAGGCATTGATCCCTGACTATGCACACTAGTGTACACAACAGACCCACTAGGTCCAAATGCACAGGTGTGTCCTTAGTACATACAGTTAGTTAGAAGATTGATTGCTAGGTTGAAGGATACCCTGGAAAAGTAAGTGGTACCTATAATGTTTCCTGAAATACCGTGAGTTTGTCCCTTCGACTGTTACTTTATGACAGTGTACTGTGTTAGTTTAACTTACTCTATTGCCATAGGAATTACTGTAAACTTGGCCAGCATTTATTGAACGCCTGCAAAATTTTATGCACCAGCCTCTTCTTGATGTCCTGTTATTTACCACCTTCCCTGATCCCAATAAACAAGAACATCAATACTGATTCAAAAATCCCTCAAAGTGTGGAGTCTCTAGCAGTCCTTGAACGGGAGAACTCTGTGAGGTGGAGATATCAGAGGAGCTATTTTTGGATGATTCAGCTGGACTAAATGGGTGGGGGAAAGAAGGGTGGAGGAGAGAGGGGAGCAGGATGGGCAAAGGCTGGAATTTTACGCTCACAGTGTATTTGAGTCACAAGCAAGGTTTTTCATGGGGAAGAGTGGAGCTGAGGTCTGAGAGCTCCACCCTAGGGCAGAACGCAGTTGAACAGGGCAGTGAAACACCAGGAAGGGCCCACACCACCACCTTCATCCTTGATGCCATGGGAAGTCTCATTTACAGGATGAACGAAGCAATTGTGTTTATCTCATGGACTTCAAAAGTGATCAGAGAAATACAAGACAGAGGAAATGGTGGGCATGTTCATGCTTAGCTGCTGAGCAGGGAAAAAAGTGAAAACCGCTTGGGAAAGTTGGCCTTGACAGGCATCGGTTGACTGAAGTTTCCTGGGGTCGCTGTTCACCTATGTGGTATTAAAGATGAGGTTTGAGAGGTGTCACCCTGATTTCCAGCGAATTTCTGGACACAGGAAGGCACGGGGTAGTAGCTGTACTAGAGTACTGTGTTAGCAAGACCGTCCTGTTGCCTGTACACCTGCAGGTCACAGATTTGAGCAACAGTCAACATTTAAGTGATTTGACTGCGGCTGTGGGGAGGTGTTCAGTAGCCACAGAGAGCCCTGCTTCTGGTCAGCGGGAGGAAGTGAGTGGCATAGCTAGCACTACATGTTTGTTTATTTATTTATTTTTGTTAACAATATAAACATTTTATATTGCTTACCTGGAAGCTCCTGTACTGACAGGGATGAGATAGAGAATTTTTTCTGACTCAATCTAAATAGAAAATAACTGTGACTATCCCTAGAAGAGTGGCAGAGCCTAGTTTTAAGGACCAATGCATGCTAATTCTGGTTGGAGAGTAAATAAGTAAACGGGACATTGTTCCCTCTATGAAAACAATAGCTCAAGGTTTTCTTTTTTTTTAAATTATTTTTTTTAATTAGCATGCAAAGCAACAAGTTTTGTCATTGGTGTTTTTATACATATGTATCACACTCTGTTCTGGTCTGTACCTCTTCCCCCAGTGATCCTGGGTCCCCTTAACCACCCACTGGTCCCTTCTGTGTGTAGACTCTGCTTTTATGTTTATACTATCTATGTATGACATTATTCTCCCCTCCCCCATCCCTTTAAGTCTATTCCTCTTTTTTTTATAGTCCTTCTTCTGGTTTCATGGCCTATATAAGCATACAGTACAAACATATGAATATACACATATACACACATTTAAATTTAAGTTGTACATGTAAAAGAAAAGACATGGTATTTTCCTTTATGAGTTGGACTTAGTTCATTTAACATAATTTACAGCGTAGTTGATTTTCTCGGCTATCTTTGTCTTAGCGTTCTGCTGCTCAAGAGAACCCATGACCACAGCAAGCCTTCTAGAAGAAAGCATTTACCTGGGGCGGCTTTTCCCATCCTGGAGGCTGGATCTTCACTTTGATCATGGTTTCCTTTGCTGTGCAGAAGCCTCTTGATTTGATGCAATCCCATCTTGCAGTTCTTGGAATTATTTCCTGTGGCTTCAGAGTCCTCTTCAGAAAATCTTTACCTGTATCTGTGTCTTGGAGTGTTTTGCCTGTGTTTCCCCCAGGCAGTTCTGTTTGAGACATTATGTTAGGGTATTTGATCTGTTTTAAGCTGACTTGTATACATGGCTGTATTTTATTCTTTCACACGTGGGGTGGGAATCTAGTTTTGCCCCTATTATTTGTTTAAAAGTCTGTCTTCCATGTACATTTTGACACTTTTGTCAAAAATTAGATAACTGTAGGTGTGTGGATTTATTTCTCAGTCTTTTGTAATATTAGTGTAAGTGTCTGGTTTTTGTGTGACTTCATGCTGTTTGGTTAACTGTGCTTCTGTAATGTAATATGAGATTGGTCTTGTGATATTTTCAGCATTTCTTTTTTACTAAGGATTATTTTATGGGTTTTTTCTCCACTTAGGATTTTAGGATCATTTTTCTTTAGTTCTATGAAGAATGGCTGTAGGAGTTCAATGGGAACCACATTGAATCTGTAGATTATATACAGTAATACAACATTATAATAATATTAGTTCTGCCCATCCATGAGCATATGTGGTATCTCCATCTTCCAGTGTCCTCTTCCATGTTTCTTATCAGGGTTTTAAAATTTCCATCACAGATTTTTGTCACTTCCTTGGTGCCTTAGTTTGGGTTTTATTGTTGTGAAGAGACACCATGACCATGGCAACTCTTATAAAGGAAAACATTTAAAAGAATATGGCTACTTTTTGCCCTGTCTGAAGAGTCTGCCTGAGGCTAAGGTGAAGAGACTCAGATTAATTGCTTTGACAAGGAAAGTCTCAGAAACACTCATTATAGACTTTGTTCTCTGGTTAAGTTTCATGAAGAGCATTTTAATAAAGCATAGCAAGCTGAGAAAGGAAAAATATAAAATATATGGTTTGAAATTTAATGGGGCACCAGGAAGTGAAATGGAGCTGAACCCTGTGTTCAAGGATATTAAATTGAGTTAAGGGAGTGGTGACTTTGGAGCCGGATCCCACCCAGCTAAATTTAGGTCCGATCATGACAGTACAAGCCTTTAAATCCAGGAGGCAAAGACTAGCAGATCTCGGAGTTCAAGGCCAGCCTCGAACAGCACGTTCTAGGTGAAGAAAAATGTAAACTCCAGACTTGATGGATCACACCTTTAATCCCAGTGCTCAAAAGAAAGGCATACAGATCTCCGAGTTCAAAGTCAGTCTAGAAAGCAAGTTCCAGGACAGCCAAGCTAAACAGTGAAGGATTTGGAAAACAGAAAGCTGATGATGATGTGGCCTTGTTGGAGTAGATGCGTCACTGTGGGTGTGGGTTTTAAGACCTTCATCCTAGGTGCCTGAAGCCAGTATTCTGCTAGCTAGCTCCTCCTGCACCATGCCCCCCTGGATGCTGCCATGTTCCCACCTTGGTGATACCACACTTCCATATGGCTCCTGTCTCCTCCCTTTGTCCCACTTACATGCACCCTTAAGTAGAGATTTTTATCCCCTTATTTCTTTCTCAGAAGATCCACTCTTCTCAAATAATGAAGCTACTGCCTTTTACCTGTTAACTTTCTATTCTACTAATACATTCAACCAGTTCTAAGAGATTGCCAGTTGTCTTAGTTAGGGTTTTACTGCTGTGAATAGACACCATGACCAAGGCAGCTCTTATAAGAACAACATTTAATTGGAGCTTGCTTACAGGTTCAGAGGTTCAGTCCTTGATTATCATCAAGGTGGGAGCAAACATCCAGGCAGGCAGTGCTGAGAGTTCTACATCTTGATGTGAAGGCTGCTAGTGGAAGGCTTGATTTCCAGGCTGCTAGAGTGAGCCCATGCCCACAGTGGCAAACCTATTCAACAAGGCCAGAGCTTTTAATAGTGCCATTCCCTGGGCCAAGCATGTACAAACCATCACACTAGTAGAGTCTTCCAATCTTAGGATCAGGTCGTCTGCCTTATTTTGAGTCCCTTTGAATGTTCTAGCTAAGATTCAAGCAAGATTGGATAAGAGTGGTTAGAAGCTCTTGTCTCGTTCTAGATTTTAGAGGAAATGCTATCAGTTTTTCCATTTAGTATACTGTTGATTACAGGTTTGTCATATATTACGGTATGATGGCTATTCTTGGTTGTCACCTTGACTATATCTGGAATTAATAAACTTGAAAATGGAGGGAGACCTGTGAGGGATTTTTGCTTCATTTGAAGTGGGAAGATCCACTTCTAATCTATATCCTTTGACTTGGGGAAATCCCACCTCTAATCTGAGCCACACCTTCTGCTGGAAGCCTATCTAAGGATGTGGAAGAAGGAAGGTTTTGCTCTTTGCCTGCTTGCTCTCGCCTCTCTAGCAAGCCCATTCCTTCAGGATTCCAGTGTATACTGAAGACTGAGACATCTAGCCTCGTGTACTAACTACTGGAGTCTTGAACCTTCATAGTCAGCCATTGTTGGATTAGCTGGACTCTGTAAGTCATTCTAACAAACTCCCTTTCTATATGTATTTAGAGAGATTCATCCTATTCGTTCTGTCACACTAGAGAACTCTGAGCAATATGTATCATCTTTATTATGTTGGGATACGTTTCTTCTAATCTCAGTTTTTTTCAGGGCTTTTATTATGAACTGTTACTCAGATTTGACTAAGGCCATTTGCATCAATTGAAATGATCTTGTGATTTCTGTCCCTAAATCTATTTACATGCTGTTACCTTGATTGATTTTCAACTGTTGAACAGTCATTTCATCCCAGAAATAAACCCACCTTAGTTGTGACATATGATTTTTTAATGTATTACTGAGTTTTGTTTGTAAGAATTATATTGAGATTATTTTTTGGTACTAATATTAAGAGATATTGATGTGTATTTTTCTTTTTTTATTGTCGTGTGCTTATCCAGTTTTGGAATCAGGGTAATGTTGACTTTGTAGAATGAATTTTGTTAGTGTAAATGCCTTCCTTTCTGTTTTATGTGACTGTGAGAAACATTTGTGGAACCCTCAGTAATTATACCTTCTTTATTTAATTATGGTCATTCATATATGAACAGGAATTTATCTATTTCTAGGAAATTTCTAAAATCCCCAGGGTTTCTGAAGTACAAATTGTCAAAATATTGTCTCAAGACGATCTGGGTTTTGTTGGAATTTGCTACAATGCTCTCTTTTTCATCTTTAATGTAATGGGTTTCAGTCTCTTTATTTTGGTAGTTTAGTTAAAGGTTTGACATTCTTGTTTGTTTTAATTCTTTGATTTTTTTTGGTAGTATTCTCAGTTTCTACCCTGATCTATATTACTTTGTGCTGATGGGTGGAAGGAATATTCTGTAGATAACCTCGTAAGTACAGTTGATCTAATGCATAGCTTGACTCTGATGTTTCTTTGTTAATCTTTAGCTTTGATAACTAAAGATGGGAGTAAGTTATTGAAAATCACTATTTTAGTATCAGGGCCTACTTTACCTTTTATGTTTATTAATGTTTGTTTTATAAAATTGGGAGCTTCAAAGTTTGGTGCAAATGTAATTGTTATACTCTCCTTTGTGACTTTTCATTTATTAATGTGTGGTAAAGATATTTATATCTTCTGCTCAATTTTTGTTTAAAGCCTACTTTATCAAGTATCAGAATAGCCACTCCAGCTTAGCTTTTGGGGGCCGGCCTTCCATTCACTTGACAGAGTGGCTTTATCCTTAGACTCGGTGCATGGCTGTATTCACTAGTTAGATCTGTTTCTCAGAGACAATAGGAAGTTGAATCTAGTTTTCGTTTGTTCGGTTGATTTTGTTTGGTTTTGGTATTTCAAGACAGGATTTCTTTGTGTAGCCATGGCTCTCCTGGAATTATGTCTTTAGACCAAGCTGGCCTAGAACTCATAGAGATTCCCCTGCCCCTGCCTAAAGGCCTGACAAGCACTGCCCAGTGCATCTAGTTTTGTGTTTATTGTGCAGTTCTGCCTGTCCTGGAACTCTTATGTAGACAGGCCTAGAAGTCACAGGGATCCGCCTGCCTCTGCCTCCCTGGTGCTGGGATTAAAGGTGTGAGCCACCACACCCACCTCTAGTTGTTTACATCTAATCAGCCTGTCTGCCCTTCTTCATTAGTGATATGTGGGTATTAGTGATTAAATTATTATTAGATGATGTTTACTAATTGTTGAGAGTTTATTCTTTTTGGTAATGGTGATGGTGGTTGGTTACTGTTACTCCCTTCTCCGATGTAATATCAGGGATTTTTCTGCCTTCTGTATTGGGCATGATAGATTCCTTGTAGGACCCATTTCATCTATTTCTCTTGAAAGTTTATCATTTCCTGTGTTCTCTTCTTTGGTTATAGTATCCCTTTAAATATCTTGGTGATCGTGCACTGTCTTAGTTTGTGTTTATCTTGGAATATTATTCATCAATTTTAAAAGAAAGCTTTGCCGGCTATAATAGAGTTGTTTGCAGGTATTTATTTCCACAACTTAAAGTGTGTTGCTCTGTTTATTTCTGCTCTTTAGGGTTCCTCTCGTAAGGAACCCTGCGCTGTCACTCTGAAGTTTCTGCTTTTATAAATGAGTTGGGTTTTTTGTTTTGTTTTGTTTTGTTTTGCTGTTGTTTTGTTTTGTGTTTGAGACAGGGTCTCGATATAAAGCATGGCTAGCCTAGAGCTCACTGTTAGACCAAGCTGACCTTGAACTCTTGCCTTTGTCTTTCCTGGATGCTAGGATTAAAGGCAAGTGCCACCACACCTGGCTGCAGTGCACCCTTGGCATCTTAAATATAATGTGTCATGACAGGGTTCTCTTTGTCTTCTAAATGCCTCTTCTGCTGGGGCATTCATTTCTTTAGATTTTAGAAATTTTCTGTTGTACTTTTGTCAAATAGATTTTCCAAGTCTGTAGGGTTCGTTGCGGCTCTGTGCTGTACATTGTTAAGTCTGGTCTTTTGATTATATTCCAGAGTTCTTATACAGTGCAGGCTCACTCATTTATTATCGGCCTTATTAATGCTTCAATGTCATGTATTCATCGCTGATATTCACCCTTCTGTTTGGCTTATTGGGGATGTTTTCCGCCATATTTAATTTGATTTGTTGAGTTTTTTTTTGTAGCATTTCCTATTTGTTTCACCGTCTCCATACCCTCTACATTTGTCCTCCCTGTTTGTGACTTTCTTGTGACCCTGCCGCCTTCCCCATCCATTTTGCTCACATCTTCATTTGTGTTGTTACCTTTCCACCACGTGTTCTAGACTGAATTCATCCCATACATTTGTTCCTGTTCTTTTTCACATCACCGATCGTTTCTACAGTAAACTGGGAATTCTTTACCCAGAACTCTTCTTGTTTCAGTATGGGGTTGGGTTTAGTAGATGAGGAGTTGTGAACTTTTTTTTTTTTTTTTTTTTTTTTTTTTTTTTTTTTTTTTTTTTTTTTTTTTTTTGGTTTTTTTGAGACAGGGTTTCTCTGTAGCCCTGGCTGTCCTGGAACTCACTCAGTAGACCAGGCTGTCCTGGAACTCAGAATCTGCCTGTCTCTGCCTCCCAAGTGCTGGGATTAAAGGCGTTCGCCACCACTGCCTTTGCAGTGCGAGTTGTGAACTTCTGGAGAAGTCACATGGCCTTGCTTCCTACGTTTCCGAGTTGTGGTTTTACATCTGTTGGTTTGGATCACTTGAAGGCTGAATCTCCTATCCCATTCAGAACAGAGAACACAAACTGCTTTGGCAGCAACACCACCAAACTATACAAGGCAGAGAAATGCACTTTATGGTTCTGGGAGAGGCCTTGGAAAGTAAAATGCCTGCCTCCTAAGCGAGGGGACCTGAGGGCAGATCCCCAGACAGTGCTCACAGGTGCCTGTAATCCTGGGGTTGTTGAGGATGGGGTAATAGAGACAGCCTGTCTCGTGAGTTCCTGACCAGCCAGTCCAGTCAATAGATAAGCACTCTATGGGAGAGCCTGTCCCTAAAGATAAGGTAGAGAGTAAACAAAGAAGATACTCAGGTTTGACCTCTGGCCTCCAAACACATACCTATACCTTTATATGCACACATAAGCACACAAGCATGCACAAAGGAATATACTTAAAATTCCTCCCCAATGATCGTAAAAACAGAAAGTGGTTAGAACTACTGATACTATACAATTAAAAAGTTATTTAGAGAGGGCTGGAGAGATGGCTCAGTCATTAAGAGCACTGACTGCTCTTCCAGAGGACCCAATTTTGATTCCTCTCACACACATGACAGCTTACAACTGTTTGTAACTTCTCTTCCAGGTAATCTAATGCTCTTTTCTGGCCTCCAGAGGCACCAGGTACACATATGGTACACAGACATATGTGTAGGCAAAACCCTCATATACATACATAATACAATACAATAAAAATCTTTAGAGGAAGCATGAAAATAGTAAATTATTTTGAATATTAGATTTCATGTCTGGCATAAGGAGTTTCCTTCCTTAGAACTTAAGTGTTCTCAAGAGTCAAGACTCAACAGATTCTAGTAGGTTCTTTTATAGCCTTCCAAGTATGCCACTTATTTTCTGGTATCAGTGAAGCTGTTCATCTTGATAGTTCTGTACTGTGTAATGTAAAAATATGAGCCAGTTAAAAATGTGATTGTTGATGGTTGGTAGCTATATTATTGGTCCTTGAGAGCCAGAGGCAGGATGGTTGATAGTTTCAGGCTAGCCTTGGCTATGTAGTGAGTTTGTTCTCAGCATGGGCAACATGGTCAAACCTTGTCTCCAAAACAGAGAATGGAAAAAAAATGTCTCTGTAATGCTTGAGAAAGTATATCTATTTTTAAGGTGTTGTATTTAAACCATACTATGTGTGTATAAATATGTATGAAGCAATTGTAGTAACTATTTGGCTATCTGCAATGCAAATTAGTTCCATGCCAGATAGAAGTATTTGATTGATATGAACTAATCCAAAGGAATATCTGGAATCGACTGCAATAGAAAGTGATTTTACAGAAAATCAGTCTGGTTTATAGTCACTAATACAGAGACTCGGTAACACTTTGTTTCTCCTCCCTTTAATTAAGTAGGAAGACCTCTGGACCCATGTCCTCTTTTGTCTTCTCCAGATGTGGGCCATATGAAACTGCAGCCTTTAGTCTTCTGGCCAGCCAGTCCATTCTGACTTGTTATATCTTTAAAGAACTTATTTCTACCGAAAGTTAAGACTCGAAGCTTTTGAAATTGCTTTGGAGAGCAGATAGTTTCCCATAATTGACATTTGAAATAAATCTGTGTATGATATTTAACATATAATATTTAACATAATATTTAACACATGATAATGGCATAATAAAGTCATGTTACATATAAGTTAATAACTGCATATAAAGTTTATAAACCAAGAAGAAAAACATGGCATGTTTATATATGTGTCAAGTATGTGTATTACAAGTTCTACTTGCTTGGCTTGTTAATGACTAGCTGGTTGCTGGATGCTTCTTTTTTTTTTTTTAATTTATTTATGTATATGAGCATACTGTAGCTGTCTTCAGGCCCCAGAAGAGGGCATTGGATCCCATTACAGATGGTTGTGAGCCATCATGTGGTTGCTGGGAATTGAACTCAGGACCTCTGGAAGAACAGTCAGTGCCCTTAACCACTGAGCCATCTCTTCAGCCCTGCTGGATGCTTCTAATGTGAGCTGTCTTAGTTGACATAAAGGCTTCATGTTTGTAAACATCAGTATTTATGGACCTCATGTCTGTGCTTCTAAATTCTGTTTAGAATTACAGAAAGTTTTCCCTTCTAGTAGTGGAAATGAATTGTTTCACTTAAGACTTAAGCCTTCGCCGGGTGGTGGTGGCGCACGCCTTTAATCCCAGCACTTGGGAGGCAGAGGCAGGTGGATTTCTAAATTCGAGGCCAGCCTGGTCTACAGAGTGAGTTCCAGGACAGCCAGAGCTACACAGAGAAACCCTGTCTCAAAAAAACCAAAAAAAAAAAAATAAAAAAATAAAAACTTAAGCCTTCCTCTGTAAAGAGGACCAAAGAATTAAAGAGACACTCTAAGGGACGTGAAGACCTACCAACTTATAGTTACCAAGTACCCGTGACCTTCCCCTGCACCTACTGATGCCCAACATTTGTTTAGCATTCGAGGAAGTGACATTATTGTAACTGCAGCAGTTCCTAGCAACACTTGGCTTTTGAAAGGATAAGAGTATGTGCATTTACTTCTCTTTAAATTTGGGAGCATTTTCTAGATTAAAACGGCAGTATTGAAATGATCTGATAACAAAGCTTCTCATAACTCACCAGTGATAGAGGTAATAAATGGGCCTTCATCTTGGTGATTCTGTGCAGCGTGCCTTGAGGTTGCACGTCATAGTCATCGTCAAAAGCTAGGCGCCAGGAGTGCTATATCTGTCTAGAGCTGGAGTCTTGTTGAGTCACAGAATCTCAGAGCAGACCCTCTTAGCGCCAGCTAATCCAGGCAGATCTAGATCTGCAGCTGCAGTGTCCTTATTTTCAGAGGCGCCCTACCTGGTTGCAGCTGCTGTTTTTCAAAGGTGAAGAGATTGTGGGCTATCTCCCCCCATTGCCTCCGGGGTCTCTTCTCAGCTGGGTCTGGCTGCTGGAGCCAGCTGTCCTCAGGCTACAGCCACCACCAAAGGCACACCAGCTTGAGTAGACAGCTTACTGTTCTTTTAGGTCATCACCCAAGAATCTCAGACAAAATGGAGGAACGGATCCTTTAAACACCACTAGGGCTTCCGGGTATTTTGAAATGAGAGATGAGAGGTCAAGATCCTTTGGTGTTTTTTTTGTTTTGTTTTGTTGTTGTTGTTGTTTTGTTTGCTTGGGTTTTTTTTGTTGTTTTTTTGTTTTGTTTTTTGTTTTTGTTTTTTTTTGTTTGTTTGTTTTGTTTTTAGTTTTTAGAGACAGTTTCTCTGTGTAGTCCCTGGCTGCCCTGGAACTCACTCTGTAGACCAGGCTGGCCTCGAACTCAGAAATCCGCCTGCCTCTGCCTCCCAAGTGCTGGGATTAAAGGCATGCGCCACCACTGCCCAGCTGAGGTCAAGATCCTTAACAAAGAGGACAGAAAGTTTCTTCTGACTAACATTTATTGTCACTTTCTTGAAAGTTGGAGAAATAAAATCTTGAATCTGTGTGAAACTAGATGTATGTGTATATCCATTTCTTAATTTCACCTTGTAATAACCAGCTTAAGCCAAGAGTTATATTTCTTATTTGCCTTATAAATAGCAGTCTTAGCTTTAAATTCCTGGCGGGTGAACAGCAGACACCTTGCAGGGGAACTCATCAGCGACCTTTGCCTCCTGTTGTGTACTCAAAGGACGCAAAGTGCATGAAGAAATCTGTTTCTAAGCATTTGTTTGTGCAAGGGACTTTAACTAAATAAATGCCCCATTATTGTTGTATCTCCATAGCAAGGAAGAGTACAGATGTGGGAATTTTAAGTCAATCCGAAGCATGTTTTGTTGACCGTGTAGTCAGTGAAACCGTGGTGTGATTCCCACAGTGTCATTCAACGGATGAGAAAGCTGAGGTGTGGCTGGTTATTTGGCCTGGAACATAAACCCAGGAGCAACTGTGTCGTGATCTGAACATAGGCAGCCATGCCTGCAAAGGTGGACGCTGTTCCTGTCCTTGTTTGCTCAGGGATCCGTTCGGCAAACATTTAATAAGAATCTGTTGCATTTTAGGCTCCACCATAGGGATCCCTGGGGGTGGTGTATGTATGTGTCCATTTCTAGACAGATACAGCCCTGCCCTTTGGGAGCTTGGTATGCTCTGGTCACTGTCCATGTGGCCAACGTATATTTCCATGTGCTACTCACTCTTTCTTTTCTTTTCTTTTCTTTTCTTTTCTTTTCTTTTCTTTTCTTTTCTTTTCTTTTCTTTCTTTCTTTCTTTCTTTCTTTCTTTCTTTCTTTCTGTTTGGTTTTTGGTTTTTTGAGACAGGGTTTCTCTGTGTAGCCCTGGCTATCCTGGAACTCACTCTATAGACCAGGCTGGCCTCAAACTCAGAAATCCACCTGCCTCTGCCTCCCAAGTGCTGGGATTAAAGGCGTGTGCCACCACTGCCTGGCAGCTACCTTTCTGAAGATGCTTTGATGCTAGTGCTCCTTATTTGGCTTTTTGTCAAGAAGACATTATAGATTTTATATCTAGAGAGACTGTCTCTAGGTAGGTAAGATAATTCTTCACAACAGAGGTAACTAACTATTCAAGACAGATTGTCTTTCTCTCCTCTTGAGCTACAAAGAGGAAGTTACTGTGGTTCCAAAGGTTTGTGACTTCTGAAATCCAAGAGTTACTAGCCCATGTCTCCCTGTTTTAAATTAGATCCCATCTCTAGCATTCTAAAACCTAGACAGGAAGAAAGAAATGTCTAAGGTAGTCAGCCATTAAGTCCTTAAATACCTGAAAACCACACATAAACTATTTTTACCTCTAGGTTTTTTAAGAGTGATTTTATTTTCCCTCCCTCCTCCCCTCCATCTGAGTGAGCTTCTAGGTCCAAGATGGGATTGTGATAGGAGGGAGACGAGCTTCTACTCTTAGGGCTTTCCTGCTCCCCACCCCCACCCCTCTTCCTCTTTTTCCTCTTCCTCCTCTTCCTTTTCTTTCTCCTCCTCCTCTTCCTTCTTTTCTTCCTCCTCCTCTTACTCCTCTTCTTCCCAGTGCCCACCTCTTCCTCCTCGGCTGCTTGCCAGCCCGGCCAGTTAACACTGCTTGCCTAACAGTCCACTGCTAACTCCTCACTAAAGCCTTGTCTCCTTCTTGAGTCTTTCTTCCTTTGGACTTAGGAGTCTGCTGATCCCTGGCAGATGTGGGATAGATAGCTCAAGTGAAGGCTCATTAAGTCCCCAGATGGAGAATCTGTATCTTATTGGGGGAGGTGGGAACCAACTTCTGTTACTCCCTCAGTAGAGGGAAGTAAGTAAATTCTTAATGTGACCTAGTTCTTAAAACTTGTAGTTTCCTAGTGGAATCTTTAAGATTCTCTGTCTTAGTTTTAGTGCTTGCGTGTGCTGCAGAGCAGGAGGAAGGAGCACCTCCTGACCATTGCCTCCCTTCATGGACCATCTCAATCATATTAGTTATAATAACAACATGTGTGCCGCGCTGACCCTGACCAGCAGGAATTAAGACACGGAACAACCGGTTCCTTCTCACAGCAGTTTACTCAGGATGCTTAGCAGTTGGTAGTCAAGATGGCGAGCCAGCGATCCCTTCCCGGGCACAGCTTATAAACCCTGCCAGGAGCCCATGAACTCATGCCACGTATCATCTCTCCATAGGCTCGTGACGCTTGCATAAGATCAGGCCACCTTGAAGCACAGCCTTCAAACCTAATAAGGACTTGTTTTTCACTCGGCCCTCGGGTGGCCATCGCCATCTTGGGGCGAGGTTCTTATGGCGCCTAACAAACATGTAAAGAGAGCCTTGTGGTACATAATGTTTAAGACAATGATACAGCCTCAGAGTTTAGCTGGGGGTGTAGCTCAATGGCAGTACACTTGCCTAGTGTAATAAGCACCCCCCTCGGGAGGTTTAATCCCAAATGCTCCCCATTCACCAAAGGAAGACGTAATCTCCATTCTCATAGAAAGAAAACAAGCTAAGGGGATTGGCTTATCGTACCAAAACAGGGTTCTTGAGCCTGCAAGATGGCTCATCAAGAAAAAGTACTTGTCATGCAGGCTCTGTGGCCTGAGTTTGATTCCAGAACCTATGGTAAAAGGAGAGAACTGACTTCTAAAATTTGTCCTCTGACCTCCGCACTGTGGAGGTCACATATTGTAGGAGGTAGGTGTGTGAAGGCTCGCCACAGCACAGTTGCTCACACAGGCCGGTGTGTGCACTGAATAAACTTAAACGTTTTAAATAAAAACTAAACGAAAATAAAACTGGTCTCTTGGTACTAGATCTGCTGTTTAATTTTTATCCATAGCCATCGATTAAAAAACAAAAACAAAAACAAAAAAAACAAACAAACAAAAAAAAAACTTTCTGGAATTTATCTTTCTGGTATTTGGTTGTTGATGTCGCTTAGAATAAATACTCACTTAGAATAAATCCTCTGCCTGGGGATTTAAGGAATTATTCTTGCTTTTCACCTTCAACTTTCCTGCATTCACCACCCCAGGACTTCAGTCTAACCTCCTGCAGATTTGAAATGTCACAGTCCTGATGATTGCAAGAATTCAGTTTTCCTTATAGTTTGATAGTATTTCAATTGTATTCTTTGTGTGTGTGTGTGTTCATGTTTGTGAGGGGAGTGTTTCGTTTGTGTGTTTGTCTGTGCACCACATGCCTGCAGTGCCTGTGGAGGCAGGAAAAGGGTATAATATCCCCTAGGTCTAAAGTTAGTTGTGAGCCACTAATCGGAATTCAAACTGAATGGAACACAGGTCCTGTGGAAGAGCTCTCAGCCTCTGAGCTATCTCTCCAGCCCCTCAGTTCTGTTTGTCAGTCTTCAAGAATGACTGGAACTTGCTCCATCCAACCATCAACACCATGGTAAGGAAAATTAAGTTTGTCGTCCACATCCACCTCCACTCCCCAAAGAAGGGGGAAAAAGTTGACTTTTCATGTTAGCATAATACATTTAAAGGGCTTTAAAATATTGGGCTAAGGAGATGGCTCAGCAGTATCTGCCACAAAAGCATTGAGGACTTGAGTTTGGGTCACCAGCACCCATGTGACAGCTGAGTTTTGTCAGGGCACTGAGGATAGAGGTGGATCCCCAGAGCTCACTGGGTACCAACTGGTGTGATTCAGGTTCAGCAGTGTCTCAAAAGATAAGGTGAGGAAGCATGGAGACACAAAATGCCATCCTGTCTACACACTCACATCCATACACATACGAGCACAACAAAAAAGAAAGCATGCTTGCTGTTAGAGTCTTAGTCTTGTTCCTGTCTCTGGTATTCCCCTGCTAGGTTCTCTCTGGCTTTCCCATTTGTCCCTCAGATACAGACCCTTTGGGGCTGTACTTTGTGGCCTTTCTAAGAGGCAGGGTGGGCACATGGGACTGACCTCTTGACCCCTGCATACTGCTGCTGCTGTTACCTTCAGTTCCTGTCATTTGCTCACGTTGTCTTGATATATCTCTGTATACCCCTTTCCTGTGGCTAAGTCTCCACTCCCTGGTGTGATTTTAATTAACAGTCCTGGAAGGCAGGGATTATAACTCTATCACATTCTGTGAAGATTCACCCTAGGGAAAAAAAATCAAAGAAAAAATAAAATAGACGATTTGTCCTCAAATGTAACTATCCGGGTAGTTTGTTCATTTATTTGTTTCATAAGCATTTTTTTTTTTGAGTATTTGCTACACTGGGAATACATAGTCAGGGCAAATACTATGGACTCACATTCTACATCAGATTACTAAATAAATTGGGACACTCCAAGTCAGGGCGACAGGTGACTTGAAAGAATAAGATCCGTGTGATGAATCAACTGTGGCGCTTGGGGCTGAGGAGATGGCTCAGCAGGTAAAGCACTTGCCAAGCACTGTGAAGACCAGAGTTTGGATCCTGTATCTACATAAGTTCTGGGTAGGTATGTCAGCCCACCTGTAATCCCAATACTCGGGAGACCCAAACACATCCTGGAGCTCTCTGTATGAGCAAGCTCCAGATTCCATCAGAGACATGCCACAATGGATATGGTTGGAAGTGATCAAGGGACATACCTGACATCCGCCTTGGGCCTCCACATGCATGTACATACTTGTACACTTGCACCCACACAGGTGAAAACATCATGCACACAGACACATACAAAGAAATACGTTGTCGTGTATATGTGTGGTCTGTGTCTGTAGAGAAGGCTTGGAGCTTTGAGGTATCTAGAAGATGTCATTTGAAATCAGTGGATACCTAGAAAGTACATAAGGACTGTTCAGATTTAACAGGAGTAGGCAAGATTGAGAAGATTAGATTAGGGTGTCAGATTATAAGAAGACCAACCATTTAGCTAGCCAGAGGTCAAGGGGGTCCATTAAAGCTTGGATCTTGGAAGTCTTGAGGGGCTGTAGAGATGACAGGGATCTGGGGTGGCCTCTTATATCAACTGTTTTAGCATTCTCTTAAGAACAAAGGGCTTTTTAAAAACACGGGGCCACTGTAGTTAGGAGTCCCGTGACTCTGCTGGTGGGGACAGGGTGACAGCTCTGTGGGCAGGGCTTATTCATAGTCTACTGAGTATGGAGGGAAGAGATAATAGTGGTCCTAGCAAGCAGGGGTAGGGATTTGGGAGATGCTGGCAAACTCCCTGATGGTTACTTTTCTGTGGGTTTTATTATTGTTTTAATTATTTTCTCAAAGCACTGGGAATTGGACCTATAGTTTTATACCTGCTATGCAAGCAAACCAGTAGCTGTTTTTTTCTTTTTTTTACTTTTTTGGGGTAAGATAATAAGATGGTTGCTAAAGAGAGAGAAGAAATCACAAACTGGTGAATAAGAATGGCCCATTAGAGCCATATATTTGAATGCTTAGTCATTAAGCCCATCAGAGGTAGCCTTTCAGGTTTCAAAAGCACATGTCAAACCCAAGTCTCTCTCTTGGCCTGACATCAGGAAGTAGCTCTTAGCTACTTCTCCAGCCTGCTACTTCACACCTGCCTGCCACCATGTCCCCTCCCAGGATGGTAATGAGCTAGTCCCTGAGGCTGTTAGCAAGTCCCCAGTTAAATGCTTTTTCTTCTAGAAGAGTTACCCTGGTCTTGGTTTCTCTCCATAGCAATAAAACACTGACTAAAATACTGTTTGACTACAAATGTGTGTAGGGACACAAAACCTCCCTCCATTGCTTATGTATGTCCTCCTTGAGTCCAAGATCAAGATCATTTCTGAAAATACTGGCTAGCTCATTTATTGATCACCAATTGCATTCCTCTCAGAGTTCTCAAACTGTTACTCCTGGAAAAGATAATGTCAGACACAAACTAGAACAATATTAGGCCATTTTGTGTGTGCTACCGTGTATACAGCACAATCTTCTATTGCATATTTTAATAGAACTTAGTGTGCCATTTCATTGTGTATGTTAGATATATTAGAAATAGGTTGACCTTTCACATTAGGACATGTTCAGAATGAAGGACATGAGGCCTATCGTCACTTGACCTGACTTGTGTGCTTTTGCTTACTGTAATTGTTGTGTCTTGTAAGAAGTCATTCCGTCCTGAAATCAGTTTCAAAAGGGGGTTCTTAAGAAGATTATAATCACTTAAAACTCTATCATAAGATGTATTCTTCCTGTGGTGATATCCAAATGAGTTTATTTTACCTGCATCTAACTTACCTGTTCAGTTATAAAAATGGATGGTTTTAAAAGCTTCCTGTTCTGCTCCATGCATTTTAAATTTGAGGTATATCTCTGGACACCTGTGAGCCTGGATTGTTGTTTTGTCCTTGAGGTCACCTCCACAATCTGTCAGTAGCCAGAGGTTTTGCCTGTCTGGTGGAGATAAAGCAAATGCTCTGCATTCTCTCTGAATTCTTTAGCCACCTTTGCTATGGCTCTTACAAAAGAGATGCTGGAATTGCAGCCCTTATTTTCCTTCTGGTGTGCAAGATTGAAGGTTGCTTTGCAGTTGCCCTTTGGCGAATTCTCCTTTGATATTTATTTGGTCAGTAAGTGATGGCTACCTTGATTTGCCTAGGATCCTAGGAATCCTAGATTATAGTCTCTAAGAAGTGAAGCACTGGGTCTAAGTTATGCTTAGTAGGAATTTATGAGTTTGGGGAAAGCAGTAGGAGAGGAGACCAGGACACCTTTCAAGGAATCCTCCTTTTCTGTCAATGGATGGTGTCTTGGAAGTCTCAAAGTCCACTAGAAAGAGCACTGGGGGGTTTTGTTTGTTTTGAACCTTGCAAACAGCAATAAATTTTTACCACTTACGGTCCTCACTCTCTACAAAAATTTTCAGTTTACCTGTATTTGTCAGTGATGCTGATTGCTAGACCCACCGTATTGCAACAAGCTCAATAGTGATTTCTAAATAAGGGTCATTGCAAGACATGTCTTCATGTCTACTACAGCCCAGGTCCAGTATGAAGAACAATGCCTCCTATGAAACAGTTCTTCGATGTTTTAAATTATATTTATTTACATGGGTGCTCTTGTGACACCTTGTCCCCGTGGAGGTCAGAAGACAACTTGCAGGAGTCTTTCTGTCCATTCTCTCCTTCCGTTGAATCCTGAGGATTGATCAAGTCCTTAGGCGTGGCCTCAAATGTCTTTACCGGCTGAGCCATCTCACCGCCCCAAGGAGAAAATTTAGTGAGGTGACTCAGTTCTCAACTCTGACCACTGCTTTTGAACCGGCCAGGAAAAACATACTGGTCATTGTTAGACTGAAAACAACCCTCAGAAGGATGGCGAGGATAAGAACAGTGATAAAATTTGGCCACAGCTACGTGTCACACAGGAGCATCAAGGCTGAGGGGGCAGGGCACTCAGGGTGTCCCAGGCGCCTAGGAGGAGCACGAGTCTGGAGGCGTGGCCGGCGAGGAGGGGCGGGGCCCACGAGGAAAGGGCGTGGAATGGGGCGTGGCCGGTGAGAGGGGCGTGGCGTGCGGGCAGGCGGGCGGCTCTGGCGGTTGGAGGTGGGTGGAGCTGCCCTTGGAGGCGGCACCGGCCTGGCCCCGAGGCCCGCCGCGCCCTATCGCGCCAGAGCCGAGTGGCCCCGCGGAGCCCGCGCGCTCCCGCCTGCTGGGGGAGGGCAGACAGGGCGCGGGGGACCAGACAGGCCGCGGCGGGCGCTGTTTCTCTTTCGCTTTCCCGGGCTCGGAGGCGGGCGCGCCGGCGGGCTGAGGAGCGGCGGCGGCCGCTGGGTAGGTACCGCGCGGGGGCGGCCCGGCCGCGCGCCAAGTTTGCGCCGGCGACCGCGGCGCCCCAGACACCTGCCGCGCCGGGCGCTGGAGTCGGAGCCGCCGGGGGCGGGGCGGGCGCGCGGGGCTTCGGGGCTGCGCTCGGTGGCGGCGCGGCCGGCCCGCGGAGACCCGTCGGATCCCGCGGTTCCCGTGCGAGTGGCCCCGGCTCCTGAGCCGGGCACCTGCCGGGCGGTGAAGGGCCCGAACCTCCGGGACCCGCGCCGCCTGACGCGGAAAAGTTGCCTCCGGCCGCGCGACACCGCAAGCGCTCGCTTCCTTTCCGCGTCGGGGGTGACAGGGCTCTGGGCTTGGGATCCGGACTGCGTTTCCCGCTGGTTTGCCTCGAGCGCTCTAGTAAGTCCTGGGAGTAAGGAAAAGCGGAGAGAGGAGCGGAGACCCAGGCGAGGATACTAATGCTTTGCTGAAGGTCACGAAGGCCAGAACCCCGACATTGCAATTAATTAAATTACACTTTCTGTCATATCCTTAACACTTATTTCCCCACGGGGCAGACGCTCAGAGCCTATACCCTGAACGTTCACAGTGGGTGTGTTCTGATGGAATGATGCCTTCTAGACTTTTCCAGTGATTTTATACTCGCCTATGAGCTAACAGCCAAGATAGTGGAAAAGTTTCTGCCTAATAAGTGAGCTTAGTGTAGGATGGACTTGCTGAAATCGGCATCTTCGTTGATTTCTAAGGGTATCTTTCTTGTAGGGAATTTGCCAAACTTTTAAAAATAACCTCGTAAAATTGTAAGAAGAATTAATGGCATTTCTTCAGTTTTCACTGTGCACTATCTCACTTAATCATCACCTTTCTAGGTAGCCAGAGCTCTTAAATTTTTGTCTTACAAATAAAGCAACGAAATAGATCACTACTTGAGACTGTCTACTAACTGTGGCTGGTATCTGTTAAAACTTTATGTCTAGTAGAGGAGAAGAGTGACTGTTGGTAGAGTGCTTGCCTAGCATGCACCGTGACTGAGTTTGATCCCTGTCCCGGGTCACACCTGTAACCGCCAGCAAGCTAAAGGAGGAGGCAGAAGGATCAAAAATTGAAGGTCATCCTGTCTAAATCAGGAGTTCTATGCTAGCCTGGGCTATAAGAAACCCAGCCTCGGAAAACAAGAATGAGTGAATGAATGAATGAATGAATGAATACTAAATCAAAATGAAAGAAAGATGTAATTGGGGAGAGGTAAGCATTAACAAATAGGGATTACAGTGAGGACAGCATTGGAGAGGGAGTCACAGGGACAAGCAAGGTGCAGTTGTCAAGAGTAAAGGCATGTTGGACAGAAGATAGGAGCCTGCAGAGTCCATAGTGGAAGAGAAGTGATCCCGTCAGTGTACCTGAAGGAAAGGTTAGAGTCAGTTTGGAATTGAAACCAATTAGGAATGTGGTTTACATCCCATGGGACAGGCTAAAAAAAACTTACATTTTCTGTTTGCAAAGAGGAAACACTAACTTTTTTTTTTCTGTTTGGAAAGTACTAAATGTAAGGGTAGAATAAACTAGATAGCAGAATATAAGATGCCCTGCCTGGAAAGCAGCATCTGTTTGAGGAAAGAAAATGCACATCAAGTTGATTTGACTATTAACTGGATGGAGAGTTCAAAATGGAAATAGGGACACTTTGATAGGGGGGCTAATGACTTCAGTTGTGAGTCTTTGTCACTTGTATTGCCAGAGACTGGTAGAAAGTTGGCAGGTAGCAAAAGCCCAATACTGCCGAGGAACGATATTAACTAGATTCAGTAGCTTTGGGTGCCGTGAGTTGCAGTGATAGTTGAAGCTTCAGAACTGGGCGAGTTTTACTCTCAACTAAATTATAATAGATTTACAGGTTAATTGTACAATAAAGGTTGTGTCCTGCTCACCAAATTTCGACCCTGATGTACTGTTAATGATGGTAAATACAGTATAAGAAAGTTGATGCCTTCTCTCTGTAATTTTGGAAACAGGTATGCAAAAGCAGGACTGCCAAGAGGAGTAATGCCCACTGGCCTGTGCTCAGGCCCGATGCTCATGCCCATGCCTCAGGACACCTGCGAGGACATCGTGCCAGCTCCTGGGACCAGCTTTTTATCCCCTTAGTGCCCCTCTTTGCTTGAACTGCTAAAGCCAGCTGACCACGAATGGCTTCCCAAAGGAAACACTTGGTGAAAGATTTCAACCCTTACATCACCTGCTACATCTGTAAAGGATACCTGATCAAGCCCACCACAGTGACAGAATGCCTCCATACATGTACGTATTTCTGTATCTTCTGCTTTCTGTGTGAAACCAAATTTACCTCTGCCTTTGTTCCTTTAAAACTGTTGTACTCTGGTTTTGTCTGGATTTTTAAATTTTCCAAAGTAGTCTCAATTACTTTCAAGTTAATTTTCAGAATATTTGTCACTGGGATGTTAATGGCATGAGAATTTCCTATCAGGTGAATCCTAATACATGTTGACTTTTAAAACCAGATTGTAAAACATTCTAAAAAAAAAAAAAAAAAAAAGGATTTAATTGGTTATGAATTTGCAGAAAGTAAAATATTTCAGGCTTTTAGTAATTTCAAAAATGACCCTGAAGGAGTTGAATCATGCTTATTATCGATTCCTTCACCAGTCGGCATGCCCAGAGGAACTTGTAGAATGCATGCCTGCTTCCTGAGGGGTTCCTGTGCCAAGCATCTTTCTTTTGAGGGGTTGGCTTGGTAACTCTGAAGCATGCTCAAGTTTGAGAATGTTGTAATATTGCCATAGCCGAGGAATTGCTAAGATTTCACTGTCTCATGCCTTACAGAGGGAAAGATGTTTTTGTAACCACTTGTATGAGTATACATACTTTCTGTGCTTTCTGTTATTACAATTTTATACTCTCAGTTTGCTGTCTGTCATATGTTCTAAACTAGGTGCTGTATGTACTGAGGTCATTTTAGCTTTTCAGTAATCCTGAAGCAGTTTGCAGTGGTTATAGGGGAAAGAGTATTTAGATTGTCCTAATTTTACATGTGTGAAAAGTAAGTTTTTTTACTTACTATGTCTCATGGCTGCTGAGTGAATTTGAATTCAAATTCAAAGCTGGTCAGTTTCTCATGCAATAGCAATGCCTTTTTTTATAGCTTCCGTTGAGCCCCCCAACCCTCCCCCTGAATGGACAGATTTAATCACAGTTTTAAACACAATATTTTACTGAAAGCTGTTTGAAGATACTGACCTGAGGGTCTTGTGGCCAGGTCTGGTTACATGTACTGTGGAAAAGCTGTCTAGTGGTACTGACGGATACTCCTCTGGATGTTAACTGGTTAACTGTTCAATTAGCAGTTAGCTATGAAATGTTGTCGATGGTTAATTTGTCCTTGCCTTGTATTTAACTTGAAGAATTAATAATTATAATAATTAACTGTCATTGAAAACATGTATTGAATGCCTACTATGTGTCAAGTACAGTGCTCAGTACAGACGATACAAGAGTTCTCAAAATCATTCTCTGATCCTTTGGAGTTTACATTCTAGGAAGGGAAACTTAAATAAATTAAATATTTATTGGTGAGGAATGGCATGAAAAGGAGCAGATTGTAGGCAGGGACGGGGTTACTTTATATGGTATCTCTGTGTGTGTATTTCTGTTTTAACAGAAACCTTAGGCGATTGAGCTCTGTAGGAATACGGAAGAACTTTCTAGACAGAATAGCAAGTAAGTCCAGAGACTTTGACCCTGGAATATGCTTGGCAGAATCTAAGAACACCTGATCGGTTAGAAGGGTGTCCTACCATAGGTCTGCTGCGCGCGCACGCACACACGCACACACACACACACAGAGAGAGAGAGAGAGAGAGAGAGAGAGAGAGAGAGAGAGAGAGAGAGAGAGAGATCTCCACAAAAACCCAAAACCAGAAACCAAAACACATAAGCAAAAGTCCAATAAGACAAAAAAAATTTCTAAACAAAGCAATATTAGACAAAAAGTCTAGAAAAATACCATTGAATTTGTTTTATGTTATTCATCTGCAGAGCATGAGGCCTATTCTGGGTAATATACCCAGCGAGACTCCAGTGGAGGAGACTAATTTTCCCTTTGCCAGTGGGTGCCTGTTGTGGCTAGCTTCTTGGTTAGGGGTGGGAGCTTGTGTCTACTTAACTCCTCTTTTGAACCTGTACAGGCTCTGTGTATGCTTCCACAGTCCCTGCATTCAAATGTGCATCAGTCCTGTTGTGTCCACGGACAGTTTCCAGAGTCCTCATCATCTCTGGATGTCTTTTTTGCATAGGTCCCTGAGCCCTGAGGGGAGAGACTGGCAAAGGCTTCCCATTTAGGATTGAGTGCTCCAAAATTTCACTCTGCACACTGTCCAGATGTGGGTCTTTGCTAGTTCCCATTTACTGTAAGAAGCTTTTCTGATGATGACTAATTGAGGTGCTGATCTATTTGTATGACAATGCTCTCTGGAGTCATTTCAGTGCTCTGCTCCTTTAACAGAACAGGAGTTTCCCCCAGGCTCCTCTTCTCTATATTGAATGAGGTCTGTAAATACTGGCCTAAGCAATAGGGCCTTACTGTCAGTCCGTGGAGAGCAGCCGATAGCCCTAGCAGTAACCTGTTGAAATAGTAGTTGACAGCTTAAAGACGTAAATAACAAACTGTACAAATCATTCTGGTATAAACAGTTCTTTAGCAATGGCCTGGCCACTTTACTGAGAGTTGAAGTGATAGAATTTTGATGAAAATAAAAAGGTAACCCCAAATGTGGACTCTCTCATCCACAGAGAACCCTGAATGGTAAATGACAGAATCAGGTATTTGGCTTGGTGCCTGAGATCTGAGGATTCTGTAGCACATAGAGTGAAGGTTATTAACTCTTGGAGTTTTGGATTTCTCTGTCCTGAATATTTTTTATTGAGCCTTTAGGAGAAATAATCATATTTGCAAAGCATTCCCTTGTCTGCTTTGATAACATAAATAGTACCATAAAGTGGCATCACTAGACTTCCATGGGCTGTTTTGATGTGTAGTCATATCTGGGGTCTGTTTCTTCTGCTAGAGTTTTTCACATTTAATAAAACAGGACAGTACAGTTTTACAGTGATTTGGAATGGGGGTAAAATTGAGAAAAGCAGCCAAGTGGGAAAGGCAGAAATGGAGAACAATTAAGTGACATTGTGGTCCCTTGTGGTTTTAGATGTTGACTTAACTTTATATGAAGAGTTTATATGAGGTTATATCTGACTAAAACACCTGCACAAAAACTGCTGTGCAGTGATTCCTGAGTAAAGAGTGAGCACGGACTCATTCTTGCAGTGGGAGCTTAGACTGTGTCCCATTGGTCAATCAAGTGAGAAAAAAAAAGTAAAGTTATGTTATAAGCAAAACCAGACATAGAATCTGCCCCCACCAGCTTAGCTAGTCCCATTGGTGATTAGTGAGGGAGTAAAAAAAAAAATGTATGAAGTAAGTGCCATGAAGAAAATGGACACGAGAGAATCACAAGTGTGGGTCAGGATATGAGAGCAGAGTAGAATTAGAGAATTTCTGAGAGTCTTGAGGCCTTAGACCTTTCCAGGTTGGGCCAGATACCCTTGACCTGGCTGTAACAGAGGTGCTTTGACATGGACAAAGTTACCTCAGCCTTCTCTCAAATTACTATATATGTATATTTTACCTCCCCTTTCCTCATCTTCATTTTTTTAATGTTTTTAGTTGAAATAGAATTTTCCCCTTCCCTCCTCACAGCCCCTGCTAGGTACCCTCCCTCCCAACTCCTCCATGACCCTTCTCCCTCAGCTCTTTTTTGATTATTGTTATGTACATATGCACACATATGTATATGCAAATAAATAATACAACCTGCTGAATCCGCTATTGTTATTTGTGTGTATGAGGTTCCAGGGATGACCACTCTGCATTGGACAACCAATAAGAAGGCTCATCTCTGGGGGAGGCTAATTTTCCCAGCAGTCATTCCTTCTGTAGTTCTTTGTCTAGTGGTGGGAACCCATTGAAATATTCCTCCTTCCACTTTGATGTCCAGTGATACTCTCATCTTTCCAGTCATTCCTAGGAGAGATTGTTTCACAGTAGACTTCCTAGTGTTCTGGCTTTTCACAGTCTTTCCAATCTGCTTCCCCAGTGTTCCCCAAGCCACATATGCAGGAGTTGGGCCATAATTTACTGCTCTATGCATTGTGTCCATTTGTAGCTTTCTTGTGAGGGCTGATAGCTACAGTTATCTGTAGATCTAAGGATAAGATTTAGAATGAGTAAGGAATTACTATGCTGGTCTAGCAAAATGATTGTAGTTATCAGTGGCCATGAGCTCATTATTCCCAGGAAGCTGGGCAGGTGTTCACTACTAGGCATCCACCCCACCATTGTGTGGATCTTTGGTTCAGTTAGACAGCTGTTGATTGGTTCTCTTTACTCTCAACAAAACTGTGACAAAGTCCCAGTCCATTTAGCTCCAACCCCTGATACTCGACTCCCCTCTCCCACTGTCTCATTGAGACTTCCTTCTCACCAGACCCACTGTAGTACATTCTTAACCAGTATCAGGATGGTTAAGTGAAAGACATAATGTATTTGTCATTGTCACTTTTCATCCTGACCCAAAAAACAGTCTCAGTGGTGTGCTGCTGGCTCCAGGATACTTTACTTTAAAGCTGTTTACCTGTGGCTTGTTTGCCCTGCTTCTCCTTCTACCTCACACACAATGGGGAGACACTTGGTTCGGGTACTTAGACTCTCAGTGTGAATGTCTTGTGCTCTGTTCTCTGTCAGCAGTCATTGATGCTGTAATATTCATTCCCTTTAAGTTCTGTCTAAAGCATGACACACATGTAGGTTAAGTATCACCTTAGTCTCTGGTGTATGAGAAAAGTGCAAATGCACAGCTGATTGATCGCCATGGCTTTCCTTTCAGCAGTTCAAATGCAGTGCTAGCTAACTTGAAAGACATGCACAGTGTTGGCTAGGCATTATGAATTAGTTTTTTTAAAAACTATCTCCTAGAACCACCATCTGTGAATATTTAAGAAAGAGAGAGACTCAAGAGTAGGGACTGGTTTTTGGTAGCCAAGACCAGAAGCTTTCCTTTGTCTCATAATAGGTCCTCTGGAGTGTGTGGGAGCTATCTAGGGTGTGACATAACACCTGTGATTGTATATGTTGTAGATGTAACAGGCTTTTCACTTAAGTCAGGGACAAAGAAGCTTCATTCCAGCTCAGATGTGATAAATGCAGTGGTTCTTAACTCTTTTTAGATTTTAGATCGAGACTCCTGTGAGAATATCCTAGTTCTTCCGGAAAAAAAAAAATTGTGTTCATAGACATTAAATTCTGTGGTACAAGATTTTTTTCTTTCTACTCTTTCAGAAATTATGGCAGTAATAATCCCTTGGAACAAGACATACAAAGAAGACAGGTTCACTGATATAGTTGAGGTTACAATGAAGAACTTGGTGATTTTTGTCTCACAACATTAAAAATTGAGTTTATTCAGTGGGTTAATATGTCTGCCACCAAGCCTAAGTTCAATTACACACACACACACACATACACACACACACAGTCACTCACACAGAGACAGACAGACAGACAGACACAGAGAAAGAATGTAATAGAATGTAGGAGTGGCTTTTAATCACAGCAGATTTTAATTGCTAATTCATTGGTTTTTGTCTTAGAGAGTTATTTTTTAATTGTACATATGTGTTTGTGTGTTTGTGCACATGAGTGTAGGTATCCACACAGGGTGTCAGAGCCCTTGGAGCTGGAGTTTCAGATGGTTGTGAGCTGCCCAGTGTGGAAAGCAAAACCAAAAGGTCCAGTGCACCTGTGTAAGAGCAGCACACACTCGTAAGTGCTGAGCCAGCTCTCCAGCTCCAATTCATTGTTTTTGAACAAATATCATAATCTTATGACTACGGAGGGGCTGATATTTAATGCTAAAATCTTACGCCCCATACTCCTGCTCTTCAGAGTACAGTCTCCAGGCTAGCAGCATCCATGAGCAACAGTCACCTGGGAACTCATTAGCAGTGCAAATTCTTGAGCTTCACCGTAGACCTGCAGAATCAACCTCTGGGAATAAGGGTAGAAATCTGTATTAACAAGCTCTCTAGGTGATTCTGTATTATACTAGAGTCTGACAAGCACCACTCTAGGCTAGACCTTTGTCATCCTAGCATCCCTTAAATTAGACAGCTTACAGTTTAATCATACTATGATTACAATAAATGCAAAGAAAAATTGAAGTTGTAGCTATTGTTTATTGAATGTCATGGGGAATTGGAACTTTCTTTTCATTCATTGTCTTATTGAATCTAACCAAGACCCCTTGTATCTGGGCAGTATTATTTGATCACTCAACAAATATTTATTGGCACTTATATGTGCCAGGGATTATTCTTACCACAGGAAACAGACATGACAGGCCCAGCCCATGACCTCCTAGAACCTCGGCTCTGATAGGTAGACCAACAACAGGCAAGAAAAGAATGAAGTTTCAGGTTCTGTGTGTAACAAATGTTGTGGGGGAAACGAAGCAGAAAAAAAGGTCTTTCTTGGTAGTTGCTATTCAGCAGAGACCAAAGGATAGAAAGATACAGGCTTAGCGAAGTGTATTTCAGATCCTCATTCCAAATTCTCACAGATTAAGGACTGAGAAACACTAAAAATCACCCAGTAAGTACCAGAGCAGGGTCATCTGTTCTGCTCTTCAGCTTAGGTACATCTGCAGATGCACTGAGATGTTTCCCTAACTCTCTTCTTTCTTCATCCAGTTACCTTTATTTTTAATATTTCATTAAGTAACATTAATTACATGTGAGAGAAAAAACTGATTTCATGAGGTATAAGGAACTCAATAAGGATATGAATCTACTATTAGTTCTGAATTGAATAGCTATTCTGCTGAAAAAAGACATTATTTTTGATGAAATTTTTGATGTTTTCTTTATAAGGTGTTTAGTTTTGGAGTAAAAATCTGTTTTTAGAAAAACACAACATCCAGATTAAAACTGCATTACCATAAGTGTACATACAGTGTAATAGGTTGCAGTAGAAATGAAGTCCATCCTGACATTAAAGCTTCATTTTGATGAACATCGAAGTAAGAATAGTTGTTGATTTCAAATAGTCTAGGTACTAGCTGTTAAAATGTTAAAGATGGATTATGTTAATTAAGCGTTTGGATTTTTTAATTTGGAAACTATGAGATAGTGAGGAATAAACCAGTTAGCATGCGTTTCGTAGGAGACACAGCTTTATACATACTGATTTCAACAGTATTAAAAAGTGAGTAAACAAAACTTCATTAGAATACACAGTTGCTAATTAAGAAATGGTTTCTGTTGGAATGGGCATATTTTTATTGTTGCCGCTAAGCTCAGAGTTCCTTCCTTTGCCATGTAGGCTTCTTTCTGACTTGACTACAGTGATACAGTTGTAGGCCTAGAGTCTGGGCTCCCTTTAGTATCCTAACACCTATGGCTTCCTTTTGTCTGTACATATTTATGGAGCCTGTTATTGTTCAGATTCTGGCCCAGATACTTGGGGCGTAGTAGGCAGTAGAGTATACAATAAGTTAAGAAATAAGTGTATATTAGAAGATTGTCACTCTCTACTATAAATAAAGGGAAGGTCAGACTGGGCAAGGGGAATTGGACAGTCAAGAAGGTGCTACAGTTCATAAAAGTCTGTGTCCAGAAAAAGCTTCAAGTCAGCCACTTTTGAACTTGTGGTAGAAAAGCTATTCCATCAGATACCTGGAAAGCCTTCCAAGCAGAGGAAATAGCAAAATCAAAGATTTGAAGATGTGAGTGGTGGCTAGACAGCAGTGAGTGGGTGAAAGTCCAGAGGTGAGGTGGGGATGGCTGTGGGCCACAGGTTTTGCACATTTAAGGACTTGGTTGGCTTGTTTTTGTTTTTTTTTTTTGTTTGTTTTGTTTTTTTTGTTTGTTTGTTTTGTTTGTTTTGTTTTGTTTTGTTTTGTTTTATGAAGGCCCGTTTCACAGATGGATTTGAGTAAAGACTAATACAGACTGGATTGTAATTAAAAGAGTCACCGAACTATTGTAACGAAACTGGAAATGTTAAATCTTACTACAGTATTGCAGGAAAGAGATGGTGATGCCTGTACCAAGGTGGTGATGCTGGTAAAATGTCAGATTCTGAATACATTTTGAAGGTAGATCCACACTTGTTAATGAATTAAAGACCATCAGCATATAGAACATGCATAAACAATGAAACCATGAAGGAAATGAATGTGGATTGCAGAGTAGAATGCCGAGGGGCGCTCTACAGCTTTAACCCAGGAGGGTTACGAGGAGCCAAGGGATAGGAGGACTCTGGGTGTTAAGAACAGGGGGATTGGCTGAGCTTCATGTGTTTGGTAAGTTAGTAAGAACAGATTTCGCTGTAAAGATCCTTTTAAGAGCAGTCTAAGTGGAGGGGAGGAGAGAAAATATAAGTATTATCTGGGAAGACAGCAAGCCTTTAATTTTCTAGTTTGACTATGAATGACACATTTAACTCTTTTTTTTTTTTTTTTTTTTTTTTTTGGTTTGTTTGGTTTTTTGTTGTTGTTGTTGGTGGTGGTGTTTTTTTTTTTTGGTTTGTTTTGTTTGGTTTGGTTTTGTTTGGTTTTTCGAGACAGGGTTTCTCTGTATAGCCCTGGCTGTCCTGGAACTCACTCTGTAGACCAGGCTGGCCTCGAACTCAGAAATCCACCTGCCTCTGCCTCCCAAGTGCTGGGATTAAAGGAGCCGCCATCGCCTGGCCACATTAACTCTTGTGATACTGGAAATTGAACCCGAGGCCTCACAAAAGCTATGCACAAAATCTACCAATGAGATACATCTAAGCCCTGTACTTAACCTTAGTAAAGGCAAACAAGAAATGAAAAATAAGTTTTGAAAGAGAGAAAGAAAGAGAGTATATTGTTATCAATTTCCAGGTTTTTTGCAGAGGAGACCAAAGCAATGGAGCAATAGCTGGCGAGGGATATAGAGTCAACAAAAGTTCATTTTTGTGTAAGGAGATGGCATGCCTGTATGCTAGTAAGAATCTTTAGTAGGGATTTATATATCCTGTGACAAGTATTGGAGAAGTCAGCACATAGGGTTGAAATCACAGAGCTATGGTCATGAACGTTTGGGGAGCAGGTTAGAGTGGAGATGCTGGTGGAGGAGGACAGGTTCTCTTTGATTCCATTATTTTCTTCAGTAAACTAGGAAGTGAGGTATTCTGTGAGGAGTGGCGGTGGGGGGGCATTTGGTGGGGTTGGGAAGAGACTAGCAAGGAGCACAGTGGACTTGGGGACATTGAGTGTGACTGACTGGCAGATGAAAGCCCTACTTTGTAAGGTTCATGCTCATAATTGACAGTGAGATCCATCAGCATGGGTTCATGGCTTTCTTCCACAATGCCCAGCTATAATCTTATAGCATTAGAGTATGTGAATTTGAATATTATCAAGGTTCTAGTTTAATTGAGCTAGTGTAACCAGAGAGAGCATTTTTAGTCAGCCTAAGAGGTTTATTTAGCTCAACTTAAGAGGTTCAAAGTGAAAATCCAGGACCTATTTAGTGGAGCCTCTGGTCATTCTGCAGATGCCATCACACTGACTTAAGCATTTGCAGGAGCAAAAAGTCAGACCTCAAATCAGGAAGCAGAGGCTCAAAGCTGGCTCTTGTTTTATCAACTATCTCTAGTATAGAAACTCCTAATGAGTAGAGCTTCCTTCCCTTTCAAAGGCAGTGCCTCCAGCCATGCAGAGACCTTGCTCTAGGCCCCACCTTTAAAGGATGCATTACCTTACATCCTGTATCCCTGCATCATAACACAAGGGACCAAGGCTCTGCCATACAGATCCTTAAGGAGCAGACCTCATCCAAACCATAGCAGGGAGGCACAGGAGTTGGCATGTGAGGACTTGTATATGTAAGGACACATTTGATTGGTAAGGAAAGTGGTGACACTGCAGCTTCTGCTGAACTTTACCTGACTCTTCCCACTGAATCTACTCATTGTTGAAGCCACCTACGGAGGTGTCACCTTTTCTGCTTTCCTCAGCTTGAAGGGTCCCCTTCCTACTCAGTGCATAAAGTCTGCCCTGAGCTGTTCAAAACCTCTCCCTTGATACTTGTTCCTTTGTTCAGTGGGAAAGGGACATAGCTGTCTAGGACATAGGAAAAGCAAAAATGCTATTCTGATGTACGCCATGAAATTGTTCACTATAGGGTCTTGAGGCAAGCTCTATGTAGCAACATGGGAGAAAAAAAAAAACGAAGCTCATGGAAGCAAATTGTAGCTGTTAGAGAATTTTTAAATCAGTATTAGTTATGCATGTAGGAATGTGTTATGAGAAGCAGGAAACATACCTCTTCTGCATATAATTACAGTCTACTTACAACCTGTTAGCAGATAAAAGTCCTCAACACAAAAATGATGAAAAATGTTTCCCACAGTAACCTATAGAATTAAGATTCTAGTTCAGTGGTAGAAGGCTTGACCTTTAGCCTGCAAAAATAAAAAGAATGGCACAAAGCCAGACATTGTTGTATGGGTTTTAACCCCACACCTGGGAGACAAAGGCGGACCTCTGTAAGAGTTAGATAGAGACCAACCTCAGGCCATCCAGAACTGCAAATGGGGCTGTTTTTGTTTCTTTGATTTTGTTAGCTTTTTTTTTTTTTTTTTTTTTTAAAGAATGGCACATATAACGATACCCTTAAAGAAGGAAGGGAAATGTTTTGAAGTTGGCTAGTAAGACCAGTACACCTAGATGTTTCTAATGTCATCCCTTGGGCAGTTTAATAAATTGTTACTACTGGATGGCAATGTTAAAGATATGAGATAAAATTTGATTATTATTTTATGGGTAGTAATGTCAGAATTAATGCTCAGAAAGAGAAATCTGAGTTACTTTGTGCTATCAAAGTTGAGAAGCTTGGGCTCTGATAGGTAAGATGTGGGTAGACTGCATATCCAAGATAGGCCAGCAAATTGCTTTTTTCAGTAGATTCCCCCCAAAACCATGAAAATAAGGAAATGAGATAGCTCTTGAATAATTCAGCTGTGAAATCAATGTATAATAGTGTATCAGAGCAGTTTCTTCAGAATGATTGGGAAGAGACTGTGAGCTAACTTCTAGCCCAAGAGGCAATACTAGAATGTACTGAAATGAAGTTTAGGGGAAAGTGTCTAGTGGAGAAGTGTTGGGTAATATTGGACAAGAACCTACCCCACCCCATTTTGCCTCAGAAAAAAGAAGTATCCTACATGAGAAGATAGTTTTCATGGAGGTGAATCAACGTGTCTTAAATATCACATCTGAGTTACAAAGTAGAAATGGTTATAAGGTATTAACCACAAATTGATAGACATTCCAATTCTAGTGGCATGCCTACCTGTTATGGATATATCAAACCAGTCATGGTCTGATAGTATTCAGTGCTTTATGTTAATTACATTAATTCTGACAGTTTACTCACCCAGTAATCTAATTTATAGAAAGAGCTGACATTTAAGTTACCAGACACTATAAACAAGTAATTACATTTGGTCTCAATAAAAACCAACTAAGGTAGATACCTTTTTGAGTCTCCCTTATACACAGTTCCAAGTAAATAATTTACCTAATGGCAGGAGTGTGTGAAACTGAGGTGTGGGCAGTGTGGCAAGGTTACCTCAGTGACTGTGCTCCACTACTTTGTCTTCTCGACTTTGCACCTAACCCCATACTATTTGGTTATATCTTTTCCTGTGACAGTGATTTATCCTTGGGGTTAATGAAGTGCTTCTGATTATAGTTTAGCAGAGAGCCGAATCCTAGAATGGGGTAATCCAACAGATTCTAGAGAGGAAGATGTTTGTGACCAACTTCTCCCTACCATTCCTCATCGTGGCCAGGGTTTCCCAGTTACCGTCTGGCTGCCCTGGAGAGGGAGCTTCACCAAGTTAGAATCTTAGGGCAGTTGAGTTAGTCCAGAAGGGAATCTGCAGATGCTCTCTTTAAAAACTGTCTGCTCCAGTCTGTGCTGCCCATCTCAATTCAGAAAAACTATTAGATAGCATAATAGCAACTCCTGTAAATGTTTATATTTGGCCTTGTTCAAAAATTCAGTTATTACGTTTTTTTTCATTTTAATGATGTTTTTGTTGCTCTCATGATAAATTAAGGATACAAAATCTTACCTTCTGAACATTACTCAGAGACCAGTTGAGTTATCCAGGAAAACATGACCATTTACAGAGCTTGGAGTTAAATCTTTAAGGTTCCTTAAGGTATGCTTTATTGCTAGTCCATATCTCAGTTTATAAACTAAGTCACACAGGTAGTGTCCTAGTGATGATGTTTTTAACCACCAGAACCCAGTCCCCACCTCACTTCTTTCCATTGTCACTCAACTGCAGGCCTGGATTCCCTCAAGCTCTAATTTGTGTAATATACACATGGTGCTTATTTATTTAGCACCGTATAAAATCCAACAGAGAGGTGTATTTCCACCAAGAACATCGAGGATTATGGACATAAAAATGGGGTATTGTTCTACATCTTTTTAAAAAAGATTTATTTATGAGTACACTTTAGCTATCTTCAGACACACCAGAAGAGGGCATTAGATGGTTGTGAGCCACCATGTGGTTGCTGGAATTGAACTCAGGACCTCTGGAAGAGCAGTCAGTGCTCTTAACCACTGAGCCATCTCTCTAGCCCTGTTCTGCATCTTAAATTTTCTTTTTTTTAAAAAAAAAAAAAAAAACTTATTTTAAAATTTTAGTTAATGTTTAATGCTAGTTTTGAGCGTTAACCTCTAGAAAGAAACTTTCTAATTCATGTCTTAAAGCCTGCATTCCGTTGGTCATCAAAGCAGACCCACAGAAACTGCTTGTTTTTTCATTTGCAGAAATGAGTAAAGTACTGTACCTCAGATATCCCAATGGAAGAGAAACTCACTCCTTGATTGGTGCTCCTATCCATTTAGAGCAGTACTCTTTAGTAGACATGACTGTGATCCACAAGCAGGCATGGTGGCTCTTACCTGTAATTTCAGTCGTTCAGAGACTGAGGCAGGGGAATGATAAGTTTATAGTGTGCCTGAGCCATACAGCAACCCAAGATCACTCTGAGCTACTGAGACTCCGTCTCAAAACTAAACCTTTAAACAAGGCTAGGGATACAGTATACAGTACATACCTACCTTAAGCAAAGCCTCCCCCAAAGCAGCCCACATGCATAACTGGAGAGGCTGCTCTTCTGCTGGGGGGCGGGGGGGACCTAGATTCTATTGACAGTACTGACATGGTGGCTCACAGCCATCTATAACTCCAGTTCCAGGGCATCTCATGCCTTTCTCTAGCCTCTGAGGTGCACAGATACATGTAAATAGCACACCCGTCTACACAAAACAGTAAAAATTAGACAAAATATCTCATGGTCACATTTAAAAGGAACAACTTTAGTATTGAACCCAGTATATCTAAAATAACTGTCATTCCAATGTCATAAATATTATTGCTTATTTTTGTATTAAACGTTTTACATCTAAAGTGTATTTACAATTACAGCACATCTCAATTTAACCATGTTTCAAGTTCTTAGTAACAGCACATGGCCAGTCACTGTCATTTTGAACAATCCAGATCTAGACTTTAGATAAGTATTCCTCATCAGCATTCTGGTACTGCTGCTGCCTTGTGCTTTGTCCATAAACAACTCACACACCTTATTTTTAGAACTCTGTGTGCCTTTGGATGCATCAGCCTGACATGTCTTTGATCAGATAGCTTAGCTTGTCATTGGTGTCCCTGAAAGGGTAGGGTTGGGTCTAATCCTCAGAGTCTGCCCTAATGAGGATTTGCTGTGGGCATGCCATGTACCTGTTTGGTCAAGGCTGGTAGACACCATGGATTGCTGAGTTCATTGAGAGAACCACAAGAATACAAGCTCCAGGTTAGTATTAGCAGGATCAGGCTTTGCTAAAACCCTTTACTCCTGTTTCTTATCTGTCTTAAATTTCAGAGGTAGCTAGTGACTCTGGGGAAAGTGCACATACCAGGAATTTTCTAAAGGAATTCCATCTCTCTTGTTTTCTGCTTCAATGTGGCTTAACAGGGCAGCCCTCTCAGATTATGTTGACTTTTGAACAAATATTGAGAACCCTTTTGGAATCTGGGTGTGGCGCTTACCTGTAATCCCAGGTTCCTGAGAGTTGGAAACAGGAAGGTCAAAAATAGTGAATTAGGACCCAGCCTGGGCTACATGAGGCCCTACATCAAACAATTTTTAAAATAAACTCTTGAGGGGTCAGTATATCTTGAAGAACAAAACAGACAGTTCTGTAGTGTATATTGGACTAACTTGTATTATCTTAGTTTTAAAACATGCTTTCTGATGTTGTCTTTCATGAACTTAGATTTCAGGAGAATTAAAGTGAGTAGGTTATGGCTCTTAATGTTTGGACAAAAGAGAAATAGTCTGGGACTCACGTGCCCTCAGAGGGCACAGAAAGGCCTGTTGATTTCAGCTTCTTATGAATCTGATCATGGCATCTACATAGCTGCCATACACCAAAGCTCTGTCTCTACCTTCTTAAGGGGAGGGAAGACAAGGCTACCACTTATCATTAACTACAGTTTGCACGCTACTTTTTAAGGATGGGTTATTCCTGCATTGCCAGGTCCTAGTCTAGTGCCTATCATTGAGTAAATGAACAATTAAATAAAATACGTGATGTTAATTCCCAGATTTACCAAGGAATTTTAAACTGAAATGCCTGGCCATGTTCTGTTGTTGCTCTGGGCAGTATGCATGAGATGCTGCGTTTTCAGACCTAATCTCAATGGTAGGAATCTTATTGTTTGCTCTTGACCAGTCATTTAGATAAATGTTTACTTCTCTCAGAGCATGTGGGATATATAGAGAGGGAAGGGAGTGCAATTGTAAAATGAAGGGAAGCAGGTATATATCCAGAGAAAATGTGGAATTACATAAAGAAATACTATGGAAAGGGAAGTTACTGAGATAAGGATTGAATTGCAGTTTTATAGTTCAGGTGTTGAGGTGTTGTATAAGACACATTTGGGCAGAGCAGTTGGCTTACAAGATAACAGAGTTTAGGTAAGGATGAAAGGAATTGATGATCACAGAGGTTAGGATTTTTGAGAGGAATGTGGGCTGTGTTGCAGTATGGCTCTGAACTTGTCTTTATTTAGAGTCTTTAGTTAAGTTCTAATCACCCTTGCCAGTTCTCAGTCATCTCCAGTTCCCCTCTTGTGTCTTTGTGTCCATTTCCTATACACTGTGCTTTGTGACACTGTGACACCTGTGATCACAAATTCATCTTGTTCTTCAGGTCCAGAAATTCTGTGGTAACTGCTGCCTTGTCTTAGGAGCCACCCTGGTGGTATAAGAAATCCAAACACGTTGAAAGGTTTTGTCTCAGGCTGTATATTAAACACAGGGCCTCATAGACAATACACTTTATCAGTGAGCTACATGTGCAGTCCCTCAAGTTTTATTGAGAACTGTTTATATGGCATTCAAATAAACTATTAGTGAAGGAAATAAAGCAAAGTTAACAATTTTTACTTTTCTCTGTCCTGCTTTTTAAGTAAGAGACCCTTTTCTATATATAGAATACACTTTTATATGAGTAAAATATATTTAGTTTATAAATATATTAATAGAAACAATAAGTAAATTGGGATTTTCTTTTGATATTGTGGCAGTGGGCTTTGATTTTGGTGGTTTAATTCTAGAAGTTTGTAATTTTAACCTACTATCTTGTCTCTTCCTAGTCTGTAAGACCTGTATTGTCCAGCACTTTGAAGACAGCAATGATTGTCCAAGGTGTGGCAACCAAGTTCATGAAACAAATCCATTAGAAATGTTAAGGTAAAGAAATATATTTCCTATTTGTCTGATCTTAATTAATTGTATACATTTGAAATCTTTGTCATTTATTATGCTATTTGAACATATTTTAGGTCTTAGGCATTTACAGTCCTTTTAAAGCATTTTATCTCATTTTTAAATCTTTTAATAAAAGTTTTAAATAAGATTACATAATATTTAGGAAATATATCTGCAGTTAAAATGACAACTTTCTCTTGGGATTCTCAGAGTAACTTCAGTTATTTTCAGATGGAGGTGAACTAGATTATATAAATGTATTAAGATAAAATTATCAGGAAGGTAATAGTAGGAAAAAATGTGTGCTACAAAAAGAGATTGACAGGTGATGGGACAGAAGAAGGAAGGATGATGTGGGGTGATTAAGAAGGGAGAGATGGAAGACAGACTGAGAAGTTGCTTTCATAAGGCTGGTAAAAGGAGGAGTCAGTGCTTTCACTTTGAGCCTATTTGGGAGTGTTATAGTACCATCAAAACTTTAAGAAAGCGAAACAGCTGGGGTTTTCTGCACCACTCTGGAGGGATTAGTAAGACAGTCTTGACATAAATGGGCAAAAGGAGGTGGCTGAGTTGTTCAACATCTCTTGGAAATACAGAACTAGAGCTAAGGTGTGAGACAGAGCTAACTGCCCACATGCTGAGTTTCAAGCTACAAAACTAGATGAGGACCCTGGAAATAAGGCCCATGGAAAAATGAAAGAAGGTAGGGTAAGGAGAGCAACAGGAAGTATTCACCCCTCCACCCATGGACTCTGCTTCCAGTGGATATGGCCAACCATCCATCAGATACATTTGCAAGAAAAATTGCTTCTGTACTGAACATTTAATTGCCATTAGTCACCAAACAATAAAATACATTAACTGTTGCACTCACATTGGATTAGTATATGCAGACTACAGCTGGTCTGAAGCTGTGGAAAGATGTGTATTAGGTATGTAGTCATACAGTGAAGTTTCTATAAGGAACTTGACCATCCAGATTTGATATCTGTGAAAAAACCGGGAACCTGCTCCCCAACACTGGGATCTGAGTTTCGTTGGATAAAAAACTATTTAGTCACATAGACAGAGGGGAAAAATTCAAATAAAGGAGGGGAATCTCAGGACATTAGTGTTATACCATGTTGTCAGATTGCTGCTAAACTATACTGGTCCTAGGGACTAGTTAATAGGGAGTTCAGGAAGGTCAAAGCAGCAAGTACCAGTGTACAACAGAGTACAACAGAAATAATGAACTGTGCTCTTCAAAAATTTCAGGTTGAAAGAAGATTAAGAAATAGAAAGTGTCTGTGTATATGTGTGCCTGTGTGTGTGCGTGTATATGTGTGTGTGTCTACAACAGGTAAGTGCAGAATCCAGAAAAAGGCATTAGATCTGGAGCTAGACTTCTGGGCAGTTGTGAGCCATCCAGCTTGGGTGTTGGGAACTAATATCCAGTCTGCTGCAAGAGCAGCAAGTATTGTTGACTGCTGAGCCACTTCCCCACCTCCAGCAATAGCTTTACAAGACACTTAAGGAGAAGAGTTTGCCCATTTAGATGTTTGATGTCAAAGAGCAATGTTGTTAGCAGGATGAAGCAAGGTGTTGTAGAGAAGCAAAAGAATGAGCCGAGGAAACAAAGTGAGGAAAAGAATGTAAGAAAAATGCCAAGATGAATGTGCTTTTATTTATGGAGCTAGAATGGCCAAACTGACTATTTCTCGGAAAATGAAATAGCATTCGATTTTAGAAAAGAATACGAATTGTAGGGATTTGAAGAGTGGGACCATTAGCTGTTGCTGCGTGACAAGGCACTCCTGAGTTAACGCCTCATGGCAGGCACCCTCACTCTTCACATTGCTGTGTGTGAGTGAGCAGTCTGGCCTTAGCTCTGCTCACTCCTACAACTGAGTTAACTACTGTATTCTGCCATGTGCTGGGATGGACTGGCATTGCAGTGACCTAGGGCCACCTCAGGCAGTGGAGCTCTGCCCTAGCTGGTCTGCATGGAGCACAGAAATGCAGTGCCCTTAAGACCTAGGCTAGGTCCAAGCTCAATGTCATTTGTCCAACACTCTCCTTTGGTCTAAGCAGTTTTCCAGGGTAGTCCTTATTCTCGGGATTGGGAGTTCTCAGAGATCTGGGATTCACCTCTTAAGCAAGGGAAGGACGGGAAAGGCTGCGAGTGTGCATCTACAGAAGGCTGGGGACTTTGGGACTATTTTTCCCCATTATTGTATCACCAGAGGAAGACTTGTAGAAGTACGTGTGCTCTGTGCAGGCAACAGTGGTATAGTGAATACACTAACATCATCTGCCTGTGTTTCATAATATGTGTAAAAAATCTAGACCTGTTTGCATATTGGGTTTTGATATCTTCATTGTTTATTCCAACTGCCTAACCCCTGAAGGCTGGACAACACATTGGAGGAAATTATATTTAAGCTGGTGCCTGGGCTACGAGAACGTAAGTTCCCTTTGGGTTCTACAAACTTCTTGTTTGTTGTGTTTTGTATTTCCATTAAAGATTGCATGTTCCTATAGTTTTTATATTTTTTTTCCTTGAAATTAGAAGAACTTCAGCGTGAGTTGGAATTTTGGAAGAAAAATAAACCTCAAGAAAATGGGCAAGGTAACTCTATGTGTTTCTGACAGCTTCTCTCATTGTTCTGGTTTTTGTTATGTTGGTAGAGTAAAGTCTTTCCATGCTCACAGTTTTCCTGTGCAAGACTCATGCAACCCTACATGAGATTTTATCTATATCTGTGCAGAACTGCATGACTCCTCTTGAAAGTAATTGGACAGAGGAAATTGGACTTTGGGAAGAAAAGGAAAGAACAAACTGAATAGATAGTAATAGCAGTAGTTTCAGAACAGAAAGAAGTCTGAAGTAAGAAACAATCCTGGTGTGCACCTCGATTATGCGAGCATTTCAATTTTCCTTCCTTCTAACGGCACTTTAATAGGAGACAGAAGTGCATTGTGGCTGAGAGCCAAGTCAGGATGTGTTGCTCTCACACTCTGAAGGGAACACAGGTGGATGCCAATGGCTCAGGCTTAGGTCAGATCTGTCAGCAAGTGTCTCTGTGTACTCATCAAGAGGTTCCCATCACCAGGCCCAGTGTCCAGGTTTCTACCCGGGGACCCAGGTAATAATTAGTCATTTCAGCAGGGCTGGGAGGGAGGGAGGGAGGGAGACAGACATAGAGTGGGGAGAAAAAAGGGAGGAAAGAGAGAGAAAGCTCAAGTGCACATTGAGTAAAATGCTTAGCTCAAAAGCACAAGGACCTGAGTTTGATCCCCAGAAGTCACATAAAAAAGTGAGATATGGGCCAGCAAGATGCTCAGGGAGTAGAAGTGTTTGCAGACTCTTTGGTCCCACAGTCCCTCAAGATGACAAAAGAAAACTGACATCAGAGATTTGTCCTCTGACATTCACATGTGTACCTGCACACAGTTTTTATGTAAGCACTGGGAAGGCAGAGATAGGTTGATCTCTGGGGCATGCTGGACATATGTGCATATGTGAACTTAGTCTTTTAGACTTGATTTCTTTCATAAAGTCATGGAATTCTCATAAAGTCTCATAAAATCATTTAAGATGGATGAGGAAGTGCTGGGTCTCCTTTTTCTCATGTATATTGAGGATTAGTAGACTTGACTCATAGAAGGAAAAGCTTTTCATTGATCTAGGTGTTTGGTTCATAAAAGACAGTGTCTGTCCATGGGTTCTGTGTAAATGAGGGTGAGGAAAGGAGCCATTTGCCCACTTCTGTTAGGTATAGTGTAAGGCTTTCACTGTCTTGAACAAGGACTAGCCTTTGATTGGTAGGGGAACTTTATAATGGACGCCTTGGCTAGCTGATTGTCATATTTGGCTTAAGTAGATAGATTTCATGTGGAAACAGTCCTGAAGCTTACAGTCACATATTTCATTTACCCTTCATCCTATACTTTCCCTTTTTACCTTTTCCATAATGATGAGGATGGTAACTCTTTGTATTTGTTACTGTCTCATTTCTGTGTCAAAATACTTGACAAGAAGCAAACAGGAGGGGATGGAAAGGGAAGGAGAAAGGAAATCGATTACTCTGGCTGACAGTTCAGGGGCACTGCCATGGCAGGGAAGGCATGGGAGCAAGAGCAAGAGCCTCAATCACATTGAATCCATTGTCACAGAGACCAGGAAGTGGAGCTGAGCCATAAAACCTCAAGACCCACTCCCAGTGACCCACTTCCTCCAGCAAGGCTCTACCTCGTAAAGTCTTGTAACCTCCCAAACAGCACCACCATTGAAACCGGGGGTGGGGGGGTGGGGGTCCTGTTCAGTTTCCATGCCTTTAATTGTTATTGTTACCTCAGACTAAGCACACTGCATATCTAACACGTTGTTCAAGGTATTCCATAAATGCATCAATAAATATAGTTGTATTCATGTAACCTTTTAAATGAATTTTGTTATATGAAGTATATTCAAAATTTTTTAATGGAATTTTTAACATATTAAGTGGCTACAAAGCATTTTTTTAAAATCTAATTATTTTTCCTGTAGTTGGTTTTATAAATAATTTGAAATTCTGAGAACTTAGGATGCCAACTTGTTTTTAATTTGAACACATCTGTTATTGAATTAGGAAGAAGTTTGTATCCTATTTGCCTTCTAAAGTAGCCTAACCACTAATTGCGGTTTTTGTGACCAAATATAATTAATCCAAAATCTTTCTTAATCCAGAATCTTAGACTGTGCATTAACAATAGTGAGAAGATGGCTCTTTCTTTTCCCACAGTTACACCGAACCCATGTACAGGCACGGACTTTTATAAACCAAACGCCTAGCTCAATGAAACTCACCCCAAATTAAAGACCAAATCCAAAATACTTTGAAAGGATAAAATAGGAAAAAGAAGATACAATTCATAAACCAGGATATACAAAATGTCTATATAAGCCTAGAAATCTTACACTTTTTAAAATTTCTAATGGCCTTTGATTAATATTCCATCGTTGAGTTTGTTGGAGGGTTTCAAAAAGTATTGATATTTTTAGTCTTTAGAGAAGTTATGAAATATTTTAGGTTATTGTTTTGGGGAGTGCCATATTGTTGCTTGACTTTAAACTTTGGGTTACGTGAGTCTTGCTTCAATTATATAGATGACATTTCGAAGGTTGACAAATCTAAAGCAGATGAAGAAGGTGATGAAAACCAAGATGACAAGGACTATCATAGAAGTGACCCACAAATTGCTATCTGTCTGGACTGTTTACGAAATAATGGGCAGTCAGGGGACAATGTAGTGAAGGTGAGTGGGCAGAAGTCATTTCTTTCGCCGTTTTTTGTTTGTTAATGTAATGCAATTGAATATCATTCTCTAAAATTCCAAATCTGGGAATAACCAAACCCTTGATTTCCAAGTACCTTCGCCACCCACCCTAGCCATCCCAGGCCAATGCCACCATCTAGTGGCTAATTTTTAAAATGCAGCAGCCAAACCTGATTATTCTATTTAAGCAATGTCTCCAACCTTTTTATTAATTATCTTTAAATTTATTCTTTTTAAAGGTTAGTTTTATTTTATATGTGTAGGTGGTCTAGCTGCATGTATCCCTGTGCATCATGTGTATGCCTGATGCCAGCAGAAACCAGCAGAGAGTGTTGGAACAGGTGGTTGTGAGCCGCACTGTGGGTGCTGGGAATCAAATCTGAGTCTCTCTGGAAGAGCGCTGGTGCTTTTACCACTGAGACATCTCTCCAGTCCTAACCTAAATCATATTCTGCAGTCTTCTAATTTTGTTTAAAGTCTGAGGGTGTTAGTTTTCTCTGTACTTTGTTTTATGCACAAGTTTATATTTATTTTTTGTTTCTAATTTTCTTCATCTGTGCTAATCTATAGGCCTTTTGGGTTGAATTTCTTGGTAATTACTAATAATGGTACTTTATATTGGGGAATTAAAAACAAATAATTTTAGCTTCGATTTTCATTTTATCAGCATCTTGCAGAAATGAATATATTTGAGCATAGTAAGCAAATGAATTCATTATGTGGTAATGATATAATTAGTAAGAAAAGACCTGTCCTCTGAAACACATGAGCAGTTGCTAGGTGGGGCGTAGGAAAATGAAGTAACTGCTAGATGCTCATATGTAAAGGATTTCTTTGGAGGACAAGAAAAATTTTGGAATTGGATATTGTAATTGTTGAACAACTTTATAAAAACTACTAAATTGTTCATTTTAGACAGTGACTATGGTATTATATTTCAGTTTAATAAGTTAAAATTGTGCTTGTCAATTACTCTGATTGGTAAAAATTAAATCATAACACTAAATACAAAACTAAAGAATCATTGAGTTGTATCCTGGAACTGCAGGTCCCTCTGAGCTTACAAGAGAGACCACTGCAGATTTTGTATTTGATCTTTTAACTCTTCAGAACCAGAGGAAAACAGGATCGGGCTTTTATTTTATCCTCTGACAACTCTTGATCACTTCTGCCTCTCAAGTTGTGAGTTTGGGCGCCTCAGACACGCACTTTCACATCGTGGCCTCAGGCAAGCAGCTTAGGAAGGAGACATTTCTGAATTCTATAGCTTCTGACTTGGACAACAGGGCAGAGGCAGGGTATTGTGCTGTGGGAAGGGAAGGTAACATTCTGAAAGCCAAAGTCTTTTTTCCATACATTATTTCTTCAGATATGCAGATATACTAGACAGCTGAGTAAGGTAGGGTTAGATACAGACTCCCCCAGCCAGCCCTTGTGAGCCCCTGGTGTGCACCACAGTACTTCCATTTTCCATGTCATAATGAAAAGAAGCTCTGCTCCTACCTCCTCTCCACAGTCCTGTCTTCTGTCTAGCCCCCATCTGTCATCGCCCTCTGTCTAGCCAGCTGTATAGTAGTTCTCAGGTGCACACAGCCAGGAAGCAGAGCAAATTTCATTTGGTTTTATTATAAAGTATTCTGGGAGAAAGTGTTCATTTTTATATTCTAAGTATTTTCAAATCAACTTTTACATAATACAGATTGGAATTTTGTTAGATTTGTGTCAGACTATTGAATTATGAATTCTAGAAACACTCTTTTGTAGTGTCCTGAAAATGTTCCCTTAACTATTTTGACAACTCTGAATTATTAATAACTTGTGGAAGGCTGTGCAGGTCAGGGGGTGGGGAGGAGCTCTGTTCAAGCTTGAAGAGTGAATCATGGGACTAGAGAGATGGCTCAGAGCTTAAAAGCACTAACTTCCCAGAGGTCCTGAGTTCAATTCCCAGCAACCACATGGGGCTCAAAACCATCTATAATGAGATCTGGTGCCCTCTTCTGGTGTGCAGGCATACATGCATACAGAATATTATATACATAATAAATAAATCTTTTTAAAAAGTGAATCAGAAGCACTGTCTTTATGTAAAACAAGAGACACATCAAGGCATACAGAACTTAGTACAGTGACATGCAGTAACCTGTCCCTGGGGAATGCTTTTTCCTCAGCCCAGAGCCCACACTGCACAGCTTGCAAGTGCTAAGGTGGGCTGTAGTTGTGGATGGAGCAGATGCCTTTCTGCAGTGCCCAGAGCTCTCCCAAGTCTTATGTCACACTGCTACTATCTCTGAAGTCATTTATAGGTTCTCCATCATCCTTAACAAGTGCTTCTCCTGCTTTCAGAAGTAACATCATTTAATAAAATATTGATATTTTGTGTCCTTTTACTTAACTCTGCTTTCTTTATAGGAAAAAAAAAAAACATGTTAGAGAAAAGCAGATTTCTTGACAGGGTTTTGCTAAGTCGCACACTAGAATGACATTCTTGAAGAATGTCGTGTAAATAATAAGTGTAATTAAGTACATTTTTACTTATGAGAATTGAAAGGTTTTGTTTTACATTTAGAAAATACTCTATATAGTGAAAATGATGGTTGGCTTTGGTTTGATTTAGTTGGTTTGAATTTGGTTTGGTTTAGTTGGTTTGAATTTGGTTTAGTTTAGTTTATTTGGGGTGGGTTTGCCTTCATTTAGTTGGTTTGAGGTGGGTTTGCCTTAGTTTATTTGGTTTGGGGTGGTCTACTGAGACTGTCTTCACTTTGCAACCGAGGCAGAACCAAACTCAGGTTCTGCCTCCTCCTTCTGAATATTGGGAATACAAGTATATGCCTCCATGCCTGGAAGAACTGAAGGTCTTAGTAAAAAACAAATGAGAGTCTTTAACTTGTCAATTTGTTTCCTTTAGGGTCTCATGAAAAAATTCATTCGCTGTTCTACACGAGTTACTGTCGGAACTATTAAAAAGTTTCTAAGCTTAAAACTAAAACTTCCAAGTTCTTATGAGGTAAGTAAAATCAAATCTAATTGTGATTTTGATGATTCTGATTTGTAGCAAAATTCTAGCAAAAGAAGTAAAATAAGAATATATTTAAGCTAACTTTTATAGAAAATGTTTATTTTCATGTTTAAAATTAATTTTTAGAATGTAAAATTTATGTAACGTTTTGTAACAGGATATCCCATGTTCACATTGATGCATTTGTAACTAAAGGAGATATTTTTAAAAATTTGTTTTAATACTCAGGAAATACATCTAGCTAAGTGAGTTCTTTGTTTTTTACAATGTCAATATGCTTTAAGATGTGTCACTTCTTAAATGTTCGTTTTAATGTATAATGGATTTATATATTTATCCAGTGAGTTTGAGTTGCTTTCCCACCTGCTCCCTCTTGTCACCCCCTCTGGTTGGAATCCTTCTCAGTGCTTCTACCTTTAAACCTTTTCTTGTTTGTCATCCACTGAGTTTAGTAAGGGCTTCTTACCTGAGCCTGAATAAGAGATTATTTACTGGATCAAGGACTGCTTAACTTGACCTCAGCACCTCTTCCCCCAAACAGCCATTAATTGCTAATAGTCATCCAGCCTTTGATGGGGCCTCATGGACCCTCTCCCAGCTATGATGAAATTTTATTCTGCCCAGCCTTGTGCAAGTCTTGCATGGATAACTGCAGCTGCAGGAAGTGCATTAGTGTGGTGACTATGTCACATCCAGGCAATTTCTTTTTGCCGCCCACCGCCCGGCGTCCTCTGGTTCTTAAAGTCTTTCTGTCTACTTTTCTGTGATGTCCCCTGAGCCTTGGAAGATACAGCACAAATCTCAAGTGGCAAACAGGAGATGGATCCAAAGTATGGGCAGACTTCCATTTGCCCAGTGGTAAGCTGGAGCAATCGTCAAAGTACAGGCACACTCTGGAGATATGAGAGTCTATGTCTAGATAGATACAGATGTATTTAACACTCACTTTCCCCTCCACCCCTGAAATAAAATCTGAACCGGTTTCTTTTACTAGAAACTAGAGGACTGATTTATAGGGATCTTTGGTACAGCATTCTTTATGTATGCTTTGTTGCATTAGTGAACCACAGACAAAGTTTTTATGGCCTTTTGAAGCTTTTTTTTTTTTTTTGTTTGTTTGTTTGTTTGTTTCCTAAAGCCTAGAACAAAAGGGAGACTTTGCAGTACAGTTTATTTTGACATTTCATACAAGTATCCACGAGCACATGCGAGAAGCCAGCTAGCCCTGAACACATAGATCTGTGCCATAGTTCTAATGCCCTATTTCTTTGATCCCAAACTAAGGAGAAAGTAAAACTCTTTTTCATCTTGAACTTCAGAGGATTCTGAGATGTGGATTTAGAATGAGCTTCCTACACTTTCCTTCTCATTCAGTAAGAGTGGTCCCACATACGTCTAAAACCTGTAGTTGTAGAAACATGAATCAGGATAGTTAGCATTGCATTTATAAATTGTGCATTAACTTGAGATGCAGTTGTGTGGTACAAGATAAGTGCTATTTCGTGTTACATCTGAACTTCTGACAGTCTGTGACAAAATGGGTTTAATAAAAATATTCAGTTTTCTTATAAAATTGGTACTTTTCTATTGGATCTTTTAAAATTTGAAAATGTATAAAAATGTATAAGTTCAAATTTTCTCTGCATTAATATATTTTAATTATTTTTTTAAAGTTGGATGTGCTGTGCAATGGTGAAATTATGGGAAAGGATCATACTATGGAATTCATCTATATGACAAGATGGCGACTAAGAGGAGAAAATGTAAATCACTTTTATATTTACCTATGTGTATATTTAGTTATGGTTTATTATATAATTCAGATTGAACAATATTATTTAGGAGCATTAAAAAATTAGAAGCATTAGTTTGGGAAAGAGAAGAAACGAGCTCCTTTTTATTCTCTAGCACTTAAAAATCTACCCAAGTACAAGACCAATATCTGTGTTAACTATTTTGAAGGTGAGTTTCTAAGTCCAGCGGTAAGCATGTCCAGGATTCTGCTAGCCTGAGAGCAGAGGAGACGTGTGTACTTCAGGCTTAGTGTCTGCTACAGTCTGAAAATGGGAGTGGGGTCAGGAGATGCCATGCCGCCTGGAGAGTGGACAGCACCCACAGGGGTGCAGTAGGGGGGAGGACTGTTGGGTCAGGGAGGGATTGCATGATCCATCACTAAAAGGGTAATGTCAGGCTTGAGGGAAAGGGACATAGTGAGGGAGTCTCTGCTGCCATAAGTAGATTACTCTGCCTTAGGCTTTAGTGATGAGGGAGAAAATGTTTACAGGAGAAAACCTAAGATCAATACCCCCCCCCAAAAAAAAGGAATGTTAAATGTCTTTGCTTGAGTTAACTCTTAAGGGTTTTTTCTGTTTTTTGTTCTTTGTTTTTCGAGACAGGGTTTCTCTGTATAGCCCTGGCTGTCCTGTAGACCAGGCTGGCCTCGAACTCAGAAATACACCTACCTCTGCCTCCCAAGTGCTGGGATTAAAGGCATGCGCCACCACTCCCTGGCTTGGGTTAACTCTTAAGCTTAAGTCTACCTGAGCCAGGAATATTAGGAAGTTTGGGGCACCCTGTATACTGTGGTACAAGCCCATCTGGGAGTCAGAAGCACTGTGGTAATGCTACCAGCGTCTGTCTCCTGGTGCGCTTAGTGATAAATGCATGGAAGGCTGATTCCAGAGCTGTGGTAGTTAGCACTCATGCTCACCTAGAAGTTTAATGCTTGTAGTCAGTATATCATACATTAAACACTGATGTTTCTACCAGGTTTATCATATTTTCTTATGAAAATGTTAATTAATTATGAAATACATAACGTTGAGTTGTTACCTCACACAATTTGTTGAGTTGTTACCTCACACATTGTCTGTAGAATTTACAGATAACGAGGGTTGTCACGCTTCAGTAGTTCAGAGTATATTAATGTCCCATATAAGTAACATCTGTTGAACTGTTGGAAAACCTCCCAAAAGCCTCATGCTATATGGTGGCTAAGATATTTGTCTGTTTTTCAGAAGAAAATGTGATGATATAATAATAGTAAAACATCTGAGTTCTTAAATCAGAGGGGTTTTGTTGTTTTCCTATCTGGGTTTTTACATGGATAAAAATCTTCTCTTTGAGACACAGTACTCTAGCAACAAGCAAAAATATCTCAAGACCCAGGAGGGAAAATTACATTCTAGTGTCAATCACTTGCTAGTTGTGTGTCCTTGAAAAAAAAAAAAAAGAGAATGCGTGAGACTACATTTGGGTTCATCTTTTTTTTTTTAAATATAATTGTATTGCATAATAAAGTGCCTTGTTTATAGGCATTAAGGGCTATGTGTGTACGTACTGCCTTTATTTAACTTTTAAGCCTGAAATGTTTCATATGCCAGGTGCACACTCCAAAGGGTAAGTCTGCAGTTAGAAAGCAGATACTCTAATTCTACAGAAATAGTTTTGCAGTAAATGTAATTTTGTCTTTCTTTGCTAGTTCAGTGGGCATGTGAATGATGGACTCCTCATTTGTGGATAGACCAGCCTAAAGGTTTAAGATCATTCACTGGAAGCCTTCCCCCAGGGCACTGCCACGAGTGCTCCCCTGAACGCTAGCTACCCATGGTGTTCATTTGCATGGTCTGGATGGGGGAGTGTTTTAAAGGAAGATTTTAGTAATTAGCCCAAGCTGGGCTGGGCTCACTGTAGCACTGGCTAGCCTGAGACTAATATTCTCCTGCCTCTGCCTCATTAGAGGTATGGGCCAAGAAGCTTGATATTGCCAATTATTTTAATGTCAAAGCATGAAAGAGGTGATTTGTATAAGCTTTCTACTAACAGATTGCTAATTAAATCAGTCTTTATGCAGTTACATTTCTGAAGTTTCAGGTTTTAGGTTGAGATATACTTGTATTAAAGTTTTTTAAGATGGGCCTGAAGGTGGCTTATACTTCTCTAATCCTGTTTTTTTGCTAGTGTTCCCTGTCTGTAGCTTTGGGTTAGTCACCCCACCCACACCAGAGGGAGGCTAGGATGCCTACAGAGTCACTACGCTACTGCTGGTGTTGCTAACTCCTTATCCTTGAGATGGTCTCAGCTTGCTCCCACTCTGATAGTTACTGTATGTTCTCTTACTTGCTTCTAGTACTCTGTTACAGTCAGCATTATAGATGCATAAGTATATACATATATCTGTGGATGTTTCTGGACATGCTTTTTAACAGGTATTATTCTGAACTGTACATAATGCAACTTTTATAAAACTCCTGTGTAAAACCTTTCTTTCAATTGTCCATTTTCTTTGAAGTCCTAATATGTCTTCTATAAGGCCAATAGTTGGGCCTTCTAAATTGCTTTATAATGTATATTTGTATCAATGAGACAAAAAGTCTATTTTTAAATCACGTTGCATTGCTTCACCTTTCTCTCAGATGGGCTTCTGAATTAGTCTCTGATGGGTGCTGGGCTGTATTTCTGGGTTGCTTTGGCTGTACTTGGCAGCTTTGCAGATTTTTATTCTCATCAGTGTTGTAAGATGTCGGCTTATGAATCCTGCACTCAAGTCTGTGACTCTGAGTAGTTTCCATTACTTCCACCATGGAAGAATGGCAGTCCTGAATCTCCATCTGAGTCCATGGCCTCAGGCAAGGGCATTCCATGTGTGTGTCCCTCCCTCTTGCTGTTTGCCGGTCTTGGGGAAGAAAGTTTCTGTCTACTTCTGCAGTGCTGGAGTATCCCTCTGCACCAGCCAGCTTCTGTGGAAACGCTGCCCTTTTCCCAGGTCACTCCCCCTTAAACAAGGCGTCGCTTCTGCCCGTTCTAGACCTTGTCTCCATCATGATAAAATATTTTTAAATCTTTATCCTTATGAATTAAAGCAAACACATGGTCACACAGCTGCTGTACATTTTTGTAGTTCATAACAGTGTTTTGCTTGAAGATTGCTATACTGAATGTTGAAGTAGATCTGTTGTTCACGAGTAGTGGAAATATTAAACAGTAGTAATTCTTAAGTCTTAGTGCAGATACAAATGATCTAGGGATGGTGACAAAGTACAGTTGTACTCAGTTGGCTTGGGGCAGGCCTTGACTCATTTCTGAAACGCTCCATTCCTGTGTGAACACTTCTGATGTTTAAGGTTTTGGAAGATGTGATCTGTGACCAGGTTTCTTCAGTGACTTCTAAAAGTTCAGAGTGTGGAACTGATTCATGTTTCAGTCAGTGAGTAACTCAGTCATCTGATGTTAAGTCAGTCTAATATCTCTTCATAATGCCAAGCCAGTGGGCCTAGAAGTTTTCTGAGACATAGATGGAATCATATATACTGCTAACAACTTTGTTCTCATTTGGTAATATATATTATAAAAAGCAATTACATTTTAAAGTTATTATTCTTTTTAGTATATTGGTACAATTCAGTTTGTGTGGCTAGCATAATTTAATTAGCTATTTTGGTGGTCATTGAGGTTGTGTTTAATCTTTAACATTGCAAGCAGTCCTGTATCTATTCCAAGGCGTGGACTTTGCAGATGCACAGCATATCCAATGCCTAGATTGCTGGCTTTACAATGGACTGTTTTACACTGTGAGAGGTAGTCAATTGTCCTCAAAAAAAGGTTCATACTTTATAGTCATACCACACAAGAGGGCCCATTTTCTGACTTCTTGACATTTGTATTAACAATATAATATCTGTGTGTGTTCATATTCATTACCCTATTAATAATGAGTTTGTCTTTTCTTGTTGACTTCTAGAAAGTGCTCGTGTGTTCTGAACACTGCCATCTTGCTATATATGCTGTAGCTTTTTTTTCCCTCCCACCTGTGTTCTGCCTCCCTTTATTTTTCTTGTTTTGGGAATCCTTAAAATTGTGATAGTACTGTGTAGGAAAAATTAGCAAGGATTAGTATATAGCTAGAGTACTTAGCAGAATGTCTAACCTGACAAATGTAAGAAAGTACCAGTGTCTGTTAAACTGCATTGGGACCACAGTCCACTCACTCGCCCTTAGCACACTTAGCACACTGCTGTGAGCAGCTTTCTGCTCAGCCTCAGCCTTGTTCCCTGCCAGCCATGGTCTTCCTGCCCACCTCCTTATGGGTAGGTCAGATACCCTCAAGTCTAGTCTAGTCTGCCTTTTCCCGGTGCTCCTCGCTGCTTCCACCTCTTCCTCCAGCCTCAGCCACACTCCAGCACCCTTCTTGCCTCTCATTGCTTGATTTACAACCTCTGGCAGTCTTAGGGAAGCAAACAAACACATGTGTTTTGACTGGTACCAAAGAAACTAATAGAAAAAATTAATGAAATCACTTCTTTCCATCTTAAATCTGTATCTTTGTTAAATAATTTTTACAGATTGCATAATCAGACAAAGTGTGGCAGGTTAGAGCTTGGGGCTGCGTCTGAGTCAGTAAAGGACATCAGTGCTAGGCTGTCTGAGAGCATGGTGATGAACACTGTGCAAAATCAAGGACCAGCTTCCTGAGAGAAAACTCGTGAAGATTGGTAGCCGTCTAAAGTAGACCCTTAAAAAGTCTCCTTTGGGAAGTTAAAATTTTCCTGACTAATTGGTTTTGAGATTTTTTTTTAAACTGTTCTATCTGCATGTATGCCTGTGTACCAGAAGAGGGCATCAGAGCCCAGTGTAGATGGTTGTGAGCCACCATGTGGTTGCTTGGAATTGAATGCAGGAACTCTGAAGAGCAGTCAATGCTCTTAGCCATCTCTCCAGTCCTTCAATTTATATTTTTATGTATTTAATTTTTCACCTATTTATACATTTATTTTTTCCATTTGGAAGAGTATGCAGTGTTAAATATATGAATAACTTAAAGTATAAGTTGTATAGCTATTAAGACTGCAAACATGAGTATCAAACAGACTCAAGAAGCTCAGTAGTGCTATTAAAACAGGCGTGGAGACTTAAGAATCTAGCCTGACCAGTATGAGGTAAAAGAGCAGTGGATCAGTCCTTTAGGTTAATGAAGTTCTGCATCCACTCAGTGCTCTGATCTTAAATAACTCTCCTGTCAGAGTAGATGAATGGGAAAAACTGATCTGAGGAACAAGTAGGAGGAAGATGGTGCCTCCTCTGTACTGAGAGGAGAAAGATGATGAGACCTTCTATACAAAAAGATGAGGATTCCTCAGAAACTAGCATTCGGAAAAGAAATGAAAGGTAGGATACCATCTTGGTAGTTTTAGAATATTAAAAACAAAAAAATCTTCATAGATAAATGCTAAAGTTACTTAACACTAAAATTTACCAGTCACCAAGTTATTAAATATTTCCCCTCTAAAAAACCCTACCATTCCTTAGTGTTTATTTAAATTACTCATGTTGGCACTTCCATTTGAGTTAAACTACTTTAAATGTGTCCCGTTGTGGATGCCTCTTATCTGATGGGTTCATCTCCTCCGCAGTTTTGCTGTCTGAACTGTTCAGCCTCGCAAGTCTGCTCTCAGGATGGCACTTTGTACCAGGTAAGAGGCACTCATGACGGGACATAGGCCATCACAGTGCCCTATGCTGGCCACTCCCATTCCAAACTCAAGTTCTCAGACATGTCACTTTATAAAAACAATTTTTAAAATCTTTTAAACTTAAATAACAAAAGTTCCCCATTATTTTAGTTCTCCCAAGTTAACCATTTTACTGAACTAAAAATAAGATTATGTCTTATTATTTATGAATCCAGAATTTTAAATACTTATTCACTTTAGCCCTTGAGACGTCGCTAATCTTTAGCCTTGAGATGAAATGTCAACTTGAATTACTCTAAATGGGAGGTATCAAGCTGGCATCTGTGCCCGGCCAGCCCCAGCTGCTCCTCTGGGACACGGGAGTGACTGTGAGATCACTTAGTAACACAGGGAGCTTCGACTTGTGTCTAAGGAAGGCTTGTCTAATAAGAACACATTTTAGAAATGTGGAAAATGGGCTAGAGAGATGACTCTGCAGTCAAAAACTACTGTTCGAGTCCCAGCACCCACATCAGGTGGCTCCTAACTGCCTGTAACTCCAGTTCCAGGGCCCCACAGACACCCCACTAATGTGCGCATGCCCACACATGTTTAAAAATAAATATTTTTTTAAAAAATAACAGTCTGATGCAGTGTAGTAAAGCATTACTTTATTACTAAGTCCAGAGATAATATACCCAGTCTTAATCTCATAAATAAGTCATAGTAATTTCTAAAAAGTAATCTTTTTCCCAATAATTAAAATTACCCATCTACTTTCTAGTAGTAACTAATAAAATTCAGTATTCCAGTTTCCAGGTTAAGACAAATTAGTTTACATTATGTCTTAAAAGAATACTATAAAATTCTAATAACCAAAAATTCTAATGAGCGGGCTGGAGAGATGGCTCAGTGGTTAAGACCACTACTACTATGGGGAAAGGGGATGGCATCTGAAATGTAAATAAAATATCCAATAATAATTTAAAAAAAAAAAAAAAAAAAAAGAACACTACTACTCTTCCAGAAGTATTGAGTTCAATTCCTAGCAATCACATGGTGACTCTCAACCATCTGTAATGGGATCCGATACCCTCTTCTGGTGTGTCTGAGAATAGCAACAGTGTACTCATATACATAAAATAAATCTTTTTTAAAAAGAGTTAAAAGATTAAGACAGTATGTTGTAGCAAATATAACCTTAAATTTCTAAAAAAAGAAAATTCTAATGAGCAGTGTATCTGGAATGTTGCTTAGTCTTTTGATTACTACTGGATAGGGGAAATCTCAGTTCATCATTAAGATATGAACTTTTTGATGCATACTGTTTAAGTCCTACCTCCTTGGGAATGGAGTAACATAACATACATCTAGACAGGCAAAGAGAAAGGAAGGAAGGTGCTCTCCTTTCATTGTGCAGAGGAGGGTGAGGGCTGAGCAAATGGTTTAGTTGACTTAGTGATAAATTACAGTGAGGACCTTGTGCGTAGCTGTAACCCAGGATACATGGGCTTCCACTTTTTGTCTTTGTGTTGATGTCTGTTTACTGAGAGGTGAAGTTGTTCTTTAGCTCTGATCCTTAGTCATGAAGGACACTAGAATAAGACAAGTCTGCAACTGTACCCTCACTTCCTTTTCATTCTTCAACACTTTATTGTGGATAACAATATTGTAAGAATGTTAAAATTAAAGTTCTCCCCAAATCATTTCCCCATGGGAGCATCACTATGTCAGGAAAAGGTGACAAGAGGATTTATTAGACAGCTGGCATGAGGGGCAAGAGTGGTGGAGCAGCATTAAGTGTGTGTTCTTCCTGCAGAGGACCCGAGTCCAGTCCTAGCATCCTCATCAGGTGGCAGCATGGCATGGACACCCTCTTCTGGACAATGTGGGCACCTGTACTCACATGTCCACAAGCCCACACACAGGCGCGCGCGCGCACACACACATACACACACACACACACACACACAATTTTAAAATTAAAATCTTTTTTAAAAAACTAGAACCAAATTTCACTTTGAATATTTATACAAAAATATTAAATAACATACTAAATAATGTACTGAAAGATCATACCAAAAGGGAAATGTACCTGGTAGGATTTTTTATCAGAAATATAAGAATGATATAATATTGTAGGGGAGACAGACAGATAACAAACTAGTATTTTGTATGAAATTCTCTAAAATAAAAACACTATATATTGAAAAGGCATTTGATAAAATCTAGTGTTGGTACTAACTTTTCTACTAGCTTCTTAATTTGACATTTTAAAATTAAAAACTGAAGCAATTACCTAAAAGATCCTTTACCTAGATTTACCAATTAATATTTCACATTTTCTGTCTCCTCATTGTCTGTTTGTATGCATCTTAGTTTACTTTAAATAAATTGTTAAAAATAAATCATATAATGACAAGTGATCACTAATTTTTTAGTCAGTATATGTTTCCTCAGAACAAAGACCTATGTATGTATATCCAGAATTCTGTTTTCACAAAGTCTTTAGCATCTTAAAGAAATGTCAGACTCTGCAGTTTTAAATTATGAAGTTAAATGTACCTTTCCATACTTTTACAAGATTTTATTTAACCTAACAAAGTTAGCTAAACTGTTGTTAATCAGGAAGTAGGTGCTGCGGGTCAGTCAGATTTTCAGTGAGTAACAAATGAGACAGGATCACTGCAGCCCGCCTGCCCTTGACAGTGCATCTCGGAGCTAAGAGCTCCAATGGGTCAGTGCTCCAAGGGTTGAGGCAGAAAGGCTCCTTAACAAATACTGTTGAGCATGTTCAATATACATGGGGCACTCTTCTACCCTGAGGCTATGGAAGTAACATCGAACACAGCTTTTTTTCCTCAGAACTTGATATGCAAAAAACAAGGGAATTTTGGTGTCAAAAGGAAACTTAAAGTAGATAAATATAGTTTAGTTGGCTGGGTAGATGTCTTAGATGGTAATGTGCTTGTTCTGTAGGCATGAGAACCTGTATTCAATCCCAGAACCCATTTTTTAAAAAAGCTGGGCAGGTGTATATTTTATCCATGCTGGAGGCAGAGACAGGTGGATTCCTGAGGCTAGCTCCAGGTGAATGGGAATTCCTGTCTCAAAAATTAAAATGGACCATTCCAGAGGGGAGACACACACACACACACACACACACACACACACACACACACTGGGGAGGGGACAAGAGGAAAGGGACATGTACAACTGCAGCCCCCAAAGTCTGACTGGGCTTCAGACTTGCAAGTCTGAGACTTCTGTGCTTGCCCATTGGGTCCTCAGTGGCACCTTTTTAGTCTTCAGGTGACAATGAGGCCTAGTGTATTTTTCCCCACTCTCCTGTCCTAGCCGGAAGTTAGTACGTAGCAGCATCACGTCTTCTCAGTGTGTGACATGCATATGAGTGCTGAGAGTGTGTCTCAGGACTGGAGAATCTCAGTCTTTCTAATTAAAGAATATGTTCTCTGTACTGAAGGTTTCATACCCACCTACCCAGAGACAGGGAACATTGGTCAGTGGCCATCTCCACATTTTCTTGATCCCTTGATAGTTCGATCATTGGATTTCACTTTAAAAGTGGGAACATGTAGATTTTAGGACAGGAAAACTGTTGGTTCTATAGCCTGCTTTCTGATTATTTAGTTCTCTGGTAGTGAAGGTGAAGTTAAAGCAGATGGAGGAGTGTGGTGCCCACCTCCATGTGCAGGAGGCTCTTTCCTCCCTAGAGCTGTGGTAGGTGACTGGGTGCCAGAGGTGTTCTACATAGAAGAACACCAAGGCAATGGGAAGCTCTTGATTACGTCATGCGCTGACTGTGACACTGAATCCATATTGAAAGGAGGCAGTCGTCATTTCATGCAACCTCAGGTACATGTTTTAGTGCTTTTAAAGAGCATCTTAAACACTACAGGAAAGAATCAAATGTGTGAACAGGGTGTGGGAACTCCAGTTTCACTGACGTGCAGAATAAGACCTCTTACTCAGCCCCACAAAGCCGCTGGAGGCATGCAGTGTGTAGTCAGTCCTCCTTAGGCCCTTTCCAGGAAGGGAGGGGAGGGTAAGGACAGGAAGGAAGGGAGAGCTGTACTGGTAGTAGTTTGAATCTTGAATGACAACTTACATTTTAACTTTTGTAATCACTATTATCAGAGAATATTATAAATCTCCAATTCTTTAAGGCTTTCTGTAGAAATCATTGTTTTCATGTAAACACATATATATTCTTACTCATACCTTTGTTTTCTTTTACAGTCATACCCGATGGTATTGCAGTATCGACCGCGAATTGATTTTGGGTAGGCCCAGGCCCAGGCTGCACTGAATGAATCCTGCACTATTTGTTTACTCGTCGACAGATTGCACAGTGAATGATGTGTGGACTTGAGAGACACAATCTGATTTTCAGCATGCACATAAGGCCATTGTCTGTCTCTAAGTTGTCAGTGTCCTTCATGTTCTGTCTATTAGGAGCGATCCAAGTGCCCTTCTGCTACTGACCATCTGCATAAGATATCCGTGCCGTCTCAGTGTGCAAGGCTCGGCTGAAGTGAGTTAGGTATCCAGCCGTGACTCTGCTTTCTCAGTGTTTTGCTTGCCTGTTGCAAGATTGTTCTAATGTTAATTACACTAGTAAAATGGCTCAATCCTTGTGGTGTTGCAGTTTTCACATACTTAATACTTTTATTCTTACTAAAATAGAGTACTGTACAAGAACCTAGTATAATTATATCTTGAAATTATTTTGTATAAGAATATATTTAGAAAAGTGGTTTCTGAGCCACTGTCCTATTCTTGGTAAACTTTTACGTAAAAAAGAATAAACAACCAAAAAAAAAAAAAACAAAACCAAAATGCCAGCTTATTCTTGAGTGTGCAAGTCTTTTGTGAAGAATTCCAGTTATTTTTTGACCAGAGCACATTGCAATTATGGATGTCCTAAATATCTGGGTAGTCTGCCATTGCACGGGAAATCGTGTTAGGCCTTCATGTTGAAACATATGTGACTTGGACAACTGAAGTTTATAATGTTGGCAGCTGATCATTTTGACTTCTAATAAAATCAATGTGTAAGTACATTAGCGTCTGTTACTGTCTTAGGCAAGTGAGTGCTGTCTAGCCAATGTCATGTGTACGTCATTGTATCATTGATGCCATTTTATGAAAGCATTGCTTTTTAAGTTGGCCTTAGTTGTGTATTGTGGAATGCAGAGGTGATTTTAAATACTAGGATTTTTAGATCACATTCACCCTTTTATGGATTTCCAAACAATCTCAGATTTTTAGCTGCATATCACATTTCCAAACCATATGCACAAAACAAAATAAACACCATGTAGTAGATAAATATACTAACCAAAATTAGTGGTTTGGAAATACTGTTATTTTAAATACTGTAGCAACCAAGGGAGATAGGGTTATTGTTTTGACTGAGTGCATTAAAGATGAGTGGATTAGAAGTCAGAATTATGCTGATGTCCTTGATGTTGCAGTTGGGTTAAGTCTTCCATTCATTTTGAAATTAGCTGGCAAGTCAAACTTTAGATCTTCAGTCTAAAAACATAGTTGTTTCAAAACAGAAAAAGAAAACTGGAATGTGTCTGGTTGCTTAGAAACAAGCTAAGTCCTGAAAAGGAAGAGGGGAATTAGGACAAATGGCATGCTTTACACATCAGATAGGAGGGAGCATCGTGTGATCCACAGGTCATTGTCACACCGTGAACACAGGTGCTCGTGCTCTCCAGGAACTGTTTCACAGGTTAATGCCTTCCGAATTCCAGAGCCCGTCATAGAAGTGAACCTTGTACAGCTCTGAGAAACAAACTGCAGCTCCATCTTGGTTATTTCATAATATGAAAGACTGGAAATCTATTATTTTTTTTTTACATTTTTTCAAGTCAAAAAGTTTGTATTAAAGTTGTTGCATTAGAAGGCCACAGCAATTCCTTAACTTCATCTTGTTGGATTGGGTGTTTCTGGAAGAACTCATGAGCGGGATTTAAAAGACATTTAATTTACTCTAAAGTGTAGCTGAGACTATAATACTTGACCAAAAAACTGAATTTATTATCTAACTACAGAAATTATTTTACTGTTTTGCAAAACCTAATTCCTAGTTATCCATAAGAAAAATGTAAAGATCTTACAATTCATCACATTTAGATAAGTGTGTTTTCCATATGAAGGTTAATTTTAATTAAGTCAAAATCAGTTTTGAAAGCCACATGCTAAGAGTTGGCTATTTGGCTACTCAATCAAAATTTAAGGCCATGGGTGAATTTTATGTACAAGGTCTCTTTAAATTTTGCTTGTTGCCTGATCACATGTAGTGACTATTTTCCAAGGAACATGTAGGAAACGGTAACCAGAATGCAGTTTTATAACAATTCCAAAAATGTTGTTGCACTGACATTTTTACTGAGATGCAGTAGACTATGTGCCAAAGCATAGCGTTAAGGACGTCTGGCGTTGTAAGGGAATAGGAGTAATGTGTTGCCAGTGGGATCAGGCTTCTTTAGCCATCCTCGTCTGGTGTAGTGTGCAGAACTTTCTTGTCTGGTGTGACATGCACTGAACTCCACTCAGTTACCCTTGTCAGGAACCCACAAACAGGCACTGTAGCCAGCATTACATATACAGGGTTGCTAACAACCCCCAACCCCCTGAGTTTAAATAATCTCCAGGAATAACTGTCTGAATGTATAAATGCAAGAGTAAGTCAAAGTTATTCTTCAGCCTGTTGTTCCTTAAGCAATAAACTAAAGAACTCTACTCCAGAAAAGATTTTGTTACCTGTTTTACCTGCCTTAAAAGTCAGACAGAAAAGGGCCATGGAATCTTGGGTATAAAGAATGCCTGTGGTTGATAAGAATCCCTTTAAACTGCAGTAATGACATCTCTTGATAGATAAAAATGTCCCTTTCTCTTAGAAATAAACTAAAAGCACACTGATGAGATTATATTAAGTCTGAGGGTTGGGTGACTAGAATTATGGTTTTTGACAGCTTTTAAATATTCTTTATTCATTAGGCATATGCCCATACTAATATGCCACATTGTACAAATGTAGTGACTTAGCACAAATATTAATTTAAACTGAGTCCTTACAAAAAAAAACAAAGTGTGTTATTTAATATTGTGAACTGTTAAGCTTTACTGACTATATAAATGAAAGTGCCTCATTGCTGAAGTGCATTTCTGTTTTAAGTTTCCTGTATAAGTCTTCAGTTATCTGTACCTGTCTCATAAATGGTTTCATATTGAAATAGGCACTTACAAGCTAAAATAATCTTTTTTAAAAAGAGTTTTGTAGGAATATAGGTATCACCAAAGACATTTTACTGTTAGTAACCATGATAGAGACAGTTTGGACAGTCCAGAAGATGGAAACTGTTACATTGTATCCTGATTGTAAATAGGCAATAGTAACCTTGAGTGGTTACTAAACTATTACCAATGAAGACACTGCAGTGAGTTTTCTTGGTGGAACGTGTGTCTTGCTGCAGTGGGCATGTTTCCCTTCAGATCCGTTCACTGGTTTGGTTTTTGTTCATTTTCAGGTAGGTCTTAGAAAATCCTCAAATATGAGAAAAACAATGCAAATATCCTCCCCATGAAAAATGGGAGAAATACAAACTTATAAAAGAAAAATTGAAATTGAGATTTTAAATTTTAAAAAGCCTTTTATTTTTTGGAGGTGGTGTGAAGGAAATTCTGCCGGCTTAGCTCCAGTGAAGACAAGTCCTGACAGGCCTGCCTGTGTGGACCACTGTACAACAATCGGCTGGGTTTACAGATCATAGAAGTGCTGACAAGCCTGTGTAGAACACAGTACATTCTACTGTTTTACAGAAGTCCTTGTGTTGGTTTTAAAAGTGAAACTCTAAGGGCCTGTGATTTTCTCTTAAGTGTTTCTCAGCAGTCACTTCATTGTTACTAAACTTAGCCATGTGGCCAGGTTTTCACAAAATGGAGCACTGAAAAATATCCCAGTGTGCCATTCTTTGTTTTGGGTTGGCAGTCTGCTTTGCACTGCGCTGAGATTAAAATCAGCCTGAGGTATGCCTCTGCAGAGTTGACAAACAATCCCAACTGTCCTGTGTATGCAAGCACTGTACAACTGAGCCTCATCCCTCAGCCATTCCTCTGATTGGGTAGGAATTCTCTAGAAAACTAAGCTTTATACCAGTAGAATATTGGTATGAATTTGCCAAAACTTCTTTTCTGGATTAGAATCACAAAAACTTGAAACGTGACTACCATTGTTTCCAGCATGTGACTCCTGGAGAGCATAAAGGACATGTGTGCTAGGTCTGGTTCATGACACATGGAATAGTTGTCAAATGCACTACAGACTTAGACACAAAGATTATAGCTTCAAAGACCAGAATCACCAGTTGTCTGGATTTACTTGATATGCTTTGCTCAGTGTGTTTTAATTAAAAAAAAAAAACATGAAATTAAGATAAAAAACAAAATGTCTTTACACAGTAGGGACCTTATTGTTTTATGTTAGTGTTTCTCATGTCATTGGAAAGTCCTTCTCTTCTTGGAATATGATTTTCACAAGTAACACGTTTCCTGGCCATCGTATTTTCTAGTAGGACTAAAATGTTTGGGCATTTTTTCAGAAAATAATAAAAAGTTACACTTCAAAATAATCACTGTAAATTCTCATGCAAATGTATCTATCCCCAGGCCATTCTTTCATGATACAAAACAGCAGTTTTCCAGAGAGATGTTAAATTCTAGGTCTAGTTTTCTTCTGTTTTGTAGCACTTGCTAGAAAAAGAACCAACTGTAGCACAAAGGAAGACTAACCATTCTGGGGGCATCTATACAAAGTCTAGTGTATTGACAGAAGTCGGAGCTGGAGCTCTTTGTACACATTCACGTCGTCGTTGGAGGTCAGCCTGGCTCTGTTGGAGGCCATTTTTCTTTTGCAGTCTTTTTCAGAATGGGGTTGGGGGCCTAAGTGTCCTTATGAAGCTGTGGTCCAGGACAAGAGCGTGGGGGTGGGAGGGTATGTGTTCCTTCACTTTCCTGTGTCTGGCAACTCAACAGCGATCATTTCTTAGAATAGCCCTCACGGTTATTAAGTGTAGCACAGAATATATTGTAAAGTTACGTTGCTAATTTTATTTTGAAATATGAACTATTTTAAGCTTTTTGTCAAAAGTGGTTAACATCTTAATACAAATAAAAACCTTTTTGTGGTTGTAAGATTTAGCTTATGAATCATTCAAATTGAAGTGAAAGAATTACCAGGTCATTGTTAATGACTTAGTCTATTAAGAATCTATGTATTTTTGTAAAGGAAAAGCACTCATAGGTATTTAATCAGTACAAGGTCTATGTCTGTTTTGCCGGAAGAAAATGCTGCTTAGAGATTCTCTTTAAATATTTTTTTTTATTTTTGTGCTCATGTATTTTCTGTTGATCTTCTGAATGTTCTGTACAAAATGGTATGACTGTACTGTTGAGCTCAATACTTTTTTTTTTAACTCTGGGCTTAGCTGTGTATATTTGACCATGTTGAAAATAGTATCTTTGTTATTAAATTTTTGATTGCATATTTATTGTTGGCCTGTTAATGTTTACTTGATGTAGACCACGACCTCTGTTAAAAAGGTTTTAGTGCCATTTCCAAAGCCAGTTTTATTGAGATTAGAAATAAGACTTTAGATTAGTGTTACAGAGCTTTTCTGAAGATGAGTCTGCCCCTTTACTAATACTTAGGTGTCTACACACACACACACACACACACACACACACACACACACACACACACCAAATTATTCAAACCCAGGGGATCTTTAGAAAAAGTAATTATGCATCAAAGAGTCTCAAAACATTTGAAAGACTTCCTCTGCCAGTTAGAGAACTTGGCTTTGAGTTTTCCTGGGCTAGTTTCTTGGGTGGGTGGTTGGCTAGCTAGCTACCTGGTTGGTTGGAGGCAATTTTTTTTTTAATGTCTTAAAAGCAATGCTTAATGACCTAAGGGTTCTAATAGCTGGTGACACAAAGCTTGACTTGTATTTAGGGATTATACCTAACGTTTACCTTCCTTTGTCTGGTGACAACGCAAGGCTTACAAAAAGATAAGGATGACAATGGCAGCGAATGTTAAAATGGTTCTTGTGTGCTGTTGAAGTCTCTCATGTGTTAGCTCATTTTCGTTCTGGTAGAGCCCTCTGAGATATGTTCTGTGTCTGACTGAGGAACAGTGGGACTTGTGCTCAGTTGCCAATATTCAAGCCAGAGGATTCAGGCCTATGTGGTCTGACCTCCAGAGTCATTAGGGCCGACCTTTAGCTGTGTTTCGATGCACACTGCATGCCACTTGTTTCAGAGAATCATGTCCAACAAACACAAAGTAAGTTAGGATACAATGAGAGAAACTATCCTGTTCTTTCAAGCTACCCTCATTGGGAAGATCCACTGTTGGTATCCAGAGCCAGCTTGGTAAACCTGCTGCAAACTCAGGAATGCCACACGTAGGTGACATCTGTTGCCATGACAACCCTGCATACCTTCTTAGAGCCCACTCCTCATACTTACCCGAGAACAGCCTACATCACAGCCTTTTAAGGCAAACTTCTCTCCACCTTCAACCCTTTTCCCTTGTCTTTCTCTCCTCTTTGTCCCTGTTCTTTCCTAACAAAACCTCTGCCACGTGGAGCTGCTTTGGCCTGGTGTGGTCTATCCTGAGGCAAGCCGCCTTTACAACACAGCACCCCGCTCTTTGTACCAGGCTCTGCTTTTACAGGCCAGTTGGGGTTTCTCCTATTTCTTCAGACATCAAGCTCCTCCTTATAAGCCTGTCTTTCCTGCACAACCCTACACATTGTTTCAGCTCTTCCTCTCCCAGGTCTTCACCCTATAAAGAAGTCTTCAGATAGTGGCCTGTACCTCTTAACGGAACTTACTCCGCCCCAAACTCATAGCTCCAATTCACCTTACAACATAGTGAGAACAACTTGGCCTTGCTTCTCCCAAAGCCACAAACTTCCCTTAGAGTCCCGTCCCATCTCTCAGAACCCCACTTTTTATCCTGCTCACCCTGCAAACATCTATCCTGAACAAACCCCAGCCCATCCTCAAAGCCTCTGTGGAGATGACAGGGCCCTGCATCTACAACATCCTGCCTGAGCAAAGCTTGTTTCTTCCTTGAAGAAGATGGTTCTCATGAAGCCTGCTGTAACACTCTGCTGATCCTACAAGCCAGGCTCCTCTTTCCCACACTCTGTTACCTCACAAAATAACATAGCCCTCCTATAACGCCCTGCTTTTCTCCCTGATCTGTTCCTTCTTAAGTTGCCCTTTTCCACTGGGAAACCCACCTGTCTCCAGAAACCCTCATCCTTGTGAAGAGAAGACCCTGCTGTCTGCAGCCCTCACCCCAAGTCTTTGCTTCTCTACATCTATGCTTCAAGTAGCCCCTCCACACAAAGCTCAGTCCTCATACTGAGCCCTGCTCCGCACAAATGCTGGCCTTCCTGAGAAGTCATGCTCCTGGCTGAGCTGTGGGATCTGAAGGCCACTACCTGCCACCTCTTCTGGAGCAAACCAGGAGACAAAGGTAAATGCGAGTGAGTTTGTCCATGATTTGGGGCCAGAACTGGGAAGAGAAACTTTCTTAGTTTGTGTTAGCTACAGTAGTGTTTCCGCTTAGAGAAAAGATGTGAATAAAAAAGCCAGGAAATAAGTACATGTGCATTTAGTCATGTGTGAAGTCAGAACTGTCTATCCCGAAGGCTTCCAACATGTGCCCAGGCTGTAAGCTCACCTTGTCTGTGGGGCTTCCTGAACTTTTCTTCAGGTTGAAATTTTATAAAACCATACATTTTAAAGTTATACTTTGTCTACCCTTATGAAACTGCTGTCCCTTCTTCAAAGCCTCTGTGCTCCATATAATACCTGTCCTCATGTCTCTGTTCCTCCTATCCTCTACCTGACTTGCACAGAGTCTACAAAATCCCATGGCTCCTGTATGTCCTCCTAGGAAGCCCTGCTCACATGCATGGCCCAGGCCCGTCCTTACAAGCTCTGCTCGCTATACAAACCATGGCTGCTTCCTAGAAAGCCTTTGGTCCTTCTAGCAAGTTCTCACCTGCTACAAACTCCTGTACTTTCTACAAAGTTCTGCTCTTCATGAGCCCTGCCTCTCATGAGATCCAGTCCTCCACCAAAGCCTTGCCTCTCTAACTCCCCACCAAGCTCTGTTTCTCCCTACATGCCCCTGATCCTGTTGAAATACCTGGGCCTGAAGAAGCATGCCTGCAGCGACAACCACTTAGAAGCGTGAGGCAGAATGACTGATTGAGCCAGGAGTTTGAGACCAACATGGACAAACCCTGAATGAAAGAAAAAGACTAAAAACCTCTCTCCTCCCTAGAAGTCACTGCTTTTCCTACAAATCCCTGCACCTACTTACACTGCCCTGTTTCTCCTACAGCACAGCTTGTGTCCTGCCAAGCACACTTGGCCACACTTTGTCTTCCTCCCATAGCACCTCCCTCAAAACCACTGATTGCTTTTCAGTAGATTACGAGCCTAGACAGGTGTTGTTCATGTGACATATAGAACTGGTGTGCCATAACCGGAAGTAAGCAGTAGTGAGTGACGCTGATTTCAGGGTGAATAATGCCCACAGGAGTCTTCAGCACTGTCTGTTTGGCTCTTTTTTCTGACGTGGGCTCCATCTCTACTTGAGAATTTCTATGTGGTCTGTATGAAAGGTGCATGTGAGCATCTCTTCAGTTCCTTTAGGATATGATTTCTGTAAGTGGAGTGGAGGCAGGATCTGCCTTCCTGCTCCCACTGTTCTCCAAGCAGAAAGAGGGGGCTGGAAAGATGGCTCAGCCCTTAAAAACATGTGTTGCTCTTGCAGAGGACACAGGTATGATTTCCAGCACACACATGGCAGCTCATGGACTCCCATTTCTCCACTTCTAGCTGATCCAGGGCCCTCTTCTGACCATTCCAGCACCAGGAATGCCACGATGCACACTCCTAGTGGAGTACTCCAGCCTAGAAGACACAAAAGGGTTCAGGCAATGTCAGTGAGACCCAAGATGAATCAAAGTGTGGATGGAGGGAGGAGATTTCTTTGACAGCTCACAGGAACCACCAAAACCACAGTCATCACAAATACCACCTCCACACCACCCCCATCAAAATTGTCACCACAACTACCACCATCATACCACTCTGAACACTACCATCATCACACCAAGCCCCATCACCATCCCCTCCAGCCACCATCACCTCCACCACCATCACTATAACCATCACATCCACCACATCACCATTACCATGTTACTACTGTAACCATTTCCGACATCATTACAGCTATTATCACTACCACCATCATCCCAACCACCGCTATCAAACACCTCCATCACCATTTTCATTACTGCTACCTCTATCATGATCACTATACCACAACACCATGCAAATCATCTCCAGTGTAATCTAATTTACTAGGCTCCAGGTAAAGATTTAGATAGGAGGTAGGGAAGATTCAGACCAAGAAGGTGGGAAGGTGACATGAAACCTGAAAGGGGCAGCTACAGACACAGCCACATTACTGCTTTGGGAAGCCTGGAGGGGCAGGGAGCTGGGTTCTACATGAAGAAGATGGAAGAGAAGATCTTACAAAGCCTTCTCTAGCCTTGTCCAGAACCTGGTGTCCAGAGATCCCCACAACACCAAGGGTGTGGGGAGCCGACAGAAGGCGGCTATCATCCTTTCAGCCATCTTGAGCCATATACCCTGACAAGAGACTTAATTACAATAGCCTACAACAGCTGAGCACACTCTGATAACATCTTGTTTTAGATACCCAGGATTTTCCCTTGGGTGTGTGAGACTTATAGGTGTGTGACTTAAGAGTGTGACTTAGAGATCAGATTTAGAGACAAGACCTAAGGGCATGATTAAAGGCGTGACTTAGAGGCGTGGCTTAGAAGTGAGACATATAAAAGTTGAAAGGCAGACAGAAGAGTAACAGAGAATCAGACACTTCAGAGAGTACAACTTAAAACTAGGAATTAGGTTAGAGAGTACAACTTAGAGTACAACTTGGAGGAAGAACTTGGAGTTAGTTATTAGACATTAGGCACTTAGCACTTGGAAGAAGTAACTTGGAATTTAGAGGCACTAGGCACTAGGGACTAGGAACCAGGGACTAGGAACTCAAGACTAGGGACTTGGAGAGAAGAAGAGAGACTGAAGAATAAATGGGATTGAATCACACTCTGTCTGGTCTCCATTCCTCTTGTCCATCCTCATTCTCTCTCTTGCTGAACCCCGACCCTCGGACCAGAGCAGCTTGGGGAAGTGCGGGCTCTAACAACTTAGCCCCCAAGGCTTTTGGCAGTGCAGGTTCCAACATTGATAGAGCAGTCCCTGACATTCTAGCCCCCAAGTGTGGGGCAGAGTGGTTCTCAGCACTTTGGCCCCCTAACGTGGTGCAGCTCAGGCCGCAACACAAGGGCTCTGCCGAACACCTCCCCTGGCCCTGCTCTCAGGTAGCTCCCACCAGAGGCAACCCAGAGTTGTGGCTTGAAGCTTGTTATAGTAACAGAGCAGGGATTCTGGAGTCAGACCATGGATGGCTTTATTTTTCATGTGACCACTCCAACTGCATGGTCTCCAGTAGGTCACATCTCCTCTAGTCCTTTCTCGGCTTCTCCTGCTACATCCTTTCTGATAAACTGCTACAGTTGCCGTGTTCCTCCTGTCAGCCAGGATACACTGCAGTGTCTTTAGCACACAGCTAGTCTGTAATGTTTGGCTGTCAGTCCCAGCTAGAGCTTTGCCTACAGTGGTGCTCACCAAGAAAAAAAAAATCCTAAGCAAATACAAAGAGCAGTAACTCACTATGAACACATAGCATCACCTCCACCAAGGGGAGCCACTGACCTGTTCTGACCTGAGTCTGCTTGTGAAATTTTCTAAAGATGCCTGTCATGGGCACCATACCACCAGGGCATGTCTTCTCCTGTTTTTTTTTTTTTTTTTTAAACTCTTATAAGGACTAAAGAGATGGTTCGGTTGGCAAAGTGCTTGTCATGCAAGTATGATGACCCGTGTTCAGATCCCCTGTACCCATGTCAAATAAATCCTGACATGATGGTGCACATCTTTAAGCCAAGCACTAGGGGGCAGGGGACAGAGACAGGCAGGCTCTTTGGACAGGCAGTCTAACCTAAAAGGTGAGCTCTGTCTCAGAACACTAGATGCCAAGTGACTGAGGAAGACATCTAGTTTAGACATCTGTCTACAATACACATGCATGTACACACATATGCCACATACACAAACACACAAACTTTAACAAACAGTTGGATGAACATCAGAGGAAAGGCGAATGCCATACAATTAGGCTCCTCTGACCAGAGGTGGTTGTTGGGATGGGGATAGAAGCTTCCATTCTCTCATCTGAGAAGCTAGAGGATAAGGCAGTGCTTACCTACAGTCACACACCCAGAATCATCCCCAGTTCTCTCCCCTTGTGATCTGTAACAGTTGCCTTCCTCTTCGAGGCCAAAAACCCTTGATGGAAACAATTCAAAGAAGGAGACATTAATTTGGGCTCACAGCTTCAAAGGTTCAAAGCTTCAAAGCTTCACTGTCCATCATAGTGAAGAAGACATTGGGGATGAAGTGGATCCATAGTGACAGGAGCACACAACGGATGCTTCTCATTGATAGTCAGCCAGGAAGTAAAGGACATGGACAAGAACCAAGAGTGAGTGTAACTCTCAAATACCCCCCCCCCCCAGTGACTAGCTTATATCAGTTAGGCCCCATAGCATAACAGTTCCACAACTTCCTAAAACAACACTGTAGTCTAGGGACCCAGTGTTCAAACACATGACCCTGTGGGTCAGATTGGTGAGACGCTAACAAACTGCAATACATTCTGTAGACAGTCACATTCCTATCAGGCTGTTTGCGCTCTCCCCAAAAGGTCATTTTGCTGATACTTTCCTTTTATGAATCTTCAGCTCTGTGTCTTTCCTATGTGTCTGTCTCAGTCAGGGTTCTCTAGAGTCACAGAATTTATGGAATGTCTCTCAATATTGAGGGAATTTATTATGATGACCTACAGTCTGAAGTCCAACTCCCCAACAATGGGCAGCTGTGAATGGGAAGTCCAAGGGTCTAGTAGCTGCTCAGTCCCACGAGGCTTGTTGTTCCAGCTGGTCTTCTGTAGAAGTGGATTCCAACAGATGTGCTGGCAAGTAAGTGCAAGCAGGTGAAGAAGAGAGAATCTTTCTCCTTCCAAGGTTCTTATGTAGGTCTCCAGAGGAAGGTGTGGCCCAGATTAAAAGTGTATACCTGCATGCCTAGATCTGAGACTTGTGTTGTCCCAGGCTGACCTTGAACTCAGAGATCTCCTTGCCTTAGTCTCCTGGAGTGTACTACCTTGCCTGGGCCTACGCTTTTCATAGCCACTATGCCTCAGGATCTCCAGACCAAGATCCAAGTCAGAAAATTTCGTCTTCCAGCCTCAAGATCTGAATCGCAGGTGAGCCTTCCAATTCTGGATTGTAGTTCCTTCCAGATAAGGTCAAGTTGGCAACCAGGAATAGCCATTACAGTGTGCTACAAATTACTTCACTCTCAAATAAATATGATGTGCATGCTCTTGTATTGCGACATTTCAGCTGAAAAACTTTAGCTTACAGGAACACTACCACAATGGCAAGTATGTGATATAAATGTAATTCACAATGGCATTGTTTGTAATAGCAAAGAGAACAGAGACCCTGTAAACGCCCACCTGAAGAGAATTCATAAATTCACATTGTGGCATCTTAAAGAATGTCACCGATCTGTGTTCCTGTGAGGGAAACTGTACCTACTGTCTGGCTAAGACGAGGGAGCAGCTGCAGGGTTATGAATACATCACGATTCCTCTCAACCATAGCCTATTAGTACATGCTGGAGAGAATCCTTACAGTGTGAGAATGGTTGTCTTTGAGGAAGGAGTGCAGAGAGCTTACAAAAGTGATTTTCACCTTATAGTCAAAGGGCCTATGGTTTTTCAACCCCTTTATCTCAGAGCCATTATGTGGGTACATGGGTGGTGCTTATTTGGTATTCCTCTGGATTATCCAAGTTGAAGGTATGCAAAAGTGTGCCACATCTCTGACTTTAAATAGATGTGCAACAGGAATGGAAAGATGGCTCCAGAGTTGAGAGTGCATATTGCTCTTCCAGAGGTCCTGATTCTAGTTCTCAACATTCACCTTTCCTGGCTCACGACCACCTGAAACTCCAGCTTCAGAGGACCCAGCGATCTCTCCCAGACTCCATGGGTATTTCGCTTATATGCACAAATCCAAACTCAGGCACACACATACAATACACACATTATTATAAATAAGAATTTTCCATTAAAAACCACAACAGTGTAAATGAGATGTCTGCTTCTCTGTCTGGTTTCACTGGGATGTAAACTACATGTGAACAATGACCTTATCTCTTTTCACTGTCACAGAGGCTTGGATTAGAATAGTGACAGGCACACAGTGGCATTTAGTACATAGTTTTAGCCAAAAACAAAACAACATTTAAGTGGGGTTCTTGAGAACTTTATATAATATATTTAGATTATATTCACCCCAACTCTTCCCCTTGACTCCTCCCAGATCTCCTCACCTCCCTCTTTCTCCATTTCATATTGAGAATCTTTCTCTGTGTCTCTGTGTCTGTGTCTGTGTCTGTGTCTGTGTCTGTGTCTGTGTCTGTGTCTGTGTCTGTCTGTGTCTCTCTCTCTCTCTCTCTCTCTCTCTCTCTCTCCCTTCTTTGTTCCCTTCCTCTCCATTTTAATAACCCATTGATTCGAATTTGTTCTCCACATACTTCTTAGCGTGCTGCCATCCACTGGAGTGTGGTCCACCTACCTACCAGAGAAAGCGGTCTCTTCCTACCCCAGAACTCATCAGCCCTTGGTAGCTTCTCAGGGGTGGGGACTCATGAACTCCTTCCCAGTCAGAGCTGGAATGTTGACTGGCCTGATCTTGTACAGGTTTGTGAGTTTATATGAGCAGCCATCATCCTGTCATGTTGAGAAGACGCTGCTTTGCTCCAGTCCTCTGACAGATGGATGGTTAAAGAAAATTCTATTTTAACAAATCTATCATGCTTATTCCTCTTAACACTCCAAGGTCTTTATTGTTGAACTGAAATAAAAATAATCAAAATTACCAAACGAGAAAGCTTTATGTCACAAAGCAAGGGTTGTCTTAAGAAATCTGGATGTCAGTTTATAGTTAACTCACTCAAAATGTGAGCTGCCACAAAAGGACATTTGAACACGCTGAGGAGCCAATGAGGGGCGAAAGCTTGCAATGCATATAAAGCAAGCTCAGAACAGATAAAAATCTGTGTTTTCTCCTAGTGCAATCGTTAGCATTGCCCCAGAAGCCCCCGGGTTCCCTTTTCCTGGCTCTGACAGCCAGAGACTGTGTGTCTCTCTCTAACAGTTCCTCACAAAAGCACCCTGACAGGGTAACAACATCTCGGTTCTGAGCTATTGGACAAATGGAAAATATACAGGGAACAATGGCATCAGAGAACAAAAATCTAAACCATAAACAGGGCTGAACGACAGACTGGAAATATTGTCAGCATGAGAATGAACAGATGATTATAAAATTTCAAGCAATGTGTTGCTGTGTGAAGAAGCCAACATACAAAATAAACCAGGTATGTGTGAAATAGAACGTGGCCAGAGACCAGGGTGTACATCTTACTCTGCCATTGACTTTGGGCTTCTTATCTGCTTCTCACAGGCCCAGATTCCTCATTTATCAAATTGATAAGCCATAAGTACAGTGTTGATATGAAGAGTACATGAAAGTACTGAATTTAGAAATAGCTACCGTCTTTTAGTTTTTATGATATACATATGCTGTCTAGAGTAATAAGAAATTATGAAATAACATACAAATGTAAATTATTGATACTTATTTGACAAAGGTTCTGGGTTGTTTTGTATATTACTTAAGAAAAGTTCATAGTATGAATGATTCAAAATCAGAACGAATAATGGTTGGGCATTAAAACTAAATCATTTGCTGTGTGAATTTCCCCAAATGTGCAAGTGTGCGTCTCTTCCAAATGCCCATAACTCATAAGAGTTACTAACTCTTCTTGGTCAGAATTCTTCCATTTCTTGTAATTGAGTAGAGAAAAGTTGAAGGAGACCTCAAGCTTTCAGTGTCTCTAGTCATGGGAGTGAGGTGACGTAACTGTAGACGTTTTCCTGTGACTGTCCTAGCTCTAACACGTTAAAATCCAAGAACACCTTCAGTCCCATGCATGCTGGGGGTGGACAGCCCCTCTTCTGAGAATCCGGCTCCTTCTGTTGCCTGCACTCAACTCACTTTAAAGCCAGTGTCGATTCCTAACCTTGGTAGAGTTTGAAACTAGCATTTGACACTTGGGAGGGTTTTTTTTTTTTTTTTCAGATGTGATTAGAGAATAATACAGACAATGCAAATGGAAGAATAGGGAAATGGAATTATCATCACCCATAACTGAGCCAGACTTCAGGTGATGTAGGGACTAGCTTAAAAAGAAGGTTGTGCGTGCGTGCGTGTGTGTGTGTGTGTGTGTGTGTGTGTGTGTTGAGGGCTTTATTGTGCTCATAGGGAAGAGGGAGAGGGCAGAGGGAGAGAAGAGACTAGGAAAGAAACAGTATAGTCAAGAAATCTGATCTCAGCTGGAGTCCCAAGAAAATGCAGGAAAACTGGGAGGCAGCTATAGATGTGAAATTGCACCACACAGCTCCCCAACCCTGTCCTGCAGGGGGCGCAATCAACCCGCAATAGTTCTATTGCCTTTGGAGGGGAACAGGAAGAAGCAGATCTACCTTGAGGGTGTAAAATCAAGAGATGAGATACAGCTCTGGGAATAGGGTATGCAAGAATGAGGCATTTACACCTCAGAGGCCAGCCTGAAGGTCCTTGTAAACCCCAGCAGCTGTAAGCACCCCACCCTGCTCGGACTAAAGTGCTTCATCTCTTTTACTTTGCCAATCTCCTTTACCTTGGAAAGAAAAAGAGACATCATTCCGGCAATCAATCACTACCAGACCTGCGTCCTTGGGAGAAAGAACTCTGAAAAGCCTCGGAACGCGTGCAGTGCTGTGCCCAGGCCTCCATGAAACTCAATTGTGCCCCTGTCAAATGGCTGCATCCATGGGGGGTGCCTGGAGCCTCTGGGTCACCTGCTGGCATGAATGTGGAGCTGATTGCTGATTGCAATGCCATGCTGATTGATATGCATTTGTTCCATTTGGAACATTCTGCAAAAAGCACAGTTTCTAAAGGAGAGAACTTTGTGTGGGCACAGGAACATTGAGGGCAAGATTCCAAAACCCCCAGGTGGGTTAGCCTTCTTTCTCTGCAACAATGACCTACAGCAAGAAGAAGAATGATTTCCTGCAGCCCATGGTAATCTAGGAACACCCTTGGGGAAACTTCAGAGTTCTCCTTGTCTGTATATCTCTTCGGAGAATCAAACACTATAGAAACTGGCATCAGAGCCATAACCGATACTTACCAGTGCAGCCTCTGAACAATCTACATGAAATCTAGACCTTGGTTAGGTCAGTGTAGTTGTCAGATAGAGTTACAAGTTGTGAGCCGCCACCAGATACGTGTGCTGGGAACCAAACACTGGTCAACTGCCAGAGCAGCAAGTGTTCTTAACTGTTGAGCCACCTCTCCAGTGCTCTCCCATATCTTTTTTAACCATGTGAATTTTAGTAGATATTCTCAAAAGGTGAGCTTTATATTTCCTTTGTAGTTTGTTTTTATTAAACTAAAACTAGCGCACACAGAGACACACAGGCACACACACACACACACACACACACACACACCTAAAAATCATGACTATTTACGAAATGCACAGACCTGAGAGACAAACAGAGGGACCACAAATCAGAATGGGAGCAGAGCCCAGGCAGTGGCACTATCTGACGCGTTCTTCACAACTTAAAAGGAAGCATCATCCGTGGAGGAAAATAGCCACTGCAAGTTTGTACCACAACATAATAAAGGCTGTATCTGAAAAGCCCACAGCCAGTACCATACTGAATTGGGGGTGGTAGGTGGGCGGTGGTGTGAATGAACGTATTTCTTCTAAATTCAGGAACGAAACAGAATGTTCCTGGGTCAGCAATATTCACTACAGTAACTGAAGTTTTAGCCAGGATGAGACAATGTTCAAAGAATGCCAATAGAGGAGGAAGAAGTTACGTTATATTTGCAAATGACATGATTCTATAGTTAGAAACCCTTAAAGACGCTGCAGGCCTGGGGTGTGGCTTGGTGGTAGAGTGTTTGCCTGCATTCATGAGGCTCTGGGTTTCGCCTCTAAGACCAAAACAAACCCCACCAAAAGACTTTTAGAGCTGGTAGGCAGGAGATGAAGCCAACATGCCAACCTCAGGGGTTCCTTTCTATACCAGTAACATCCCTCCAAAACGAAAGTAGTCACATTAACGACACCCTCAAAAAGAAAAGGATACTTAGGGATGCACAGAGCCGCGGCAGTGACAACATCACCACAAAACACTGAAGAAAGAAACTGAAAAAGAAACCAGAAGATGGAAAGATGTCCTATGTTCACAGAACCGCCAGGTTTGCTATTGCGAAGGACCTACTGTGTCTTGTCTCCAGTGAGCTCTAGGTTTGGTGTAATCACCATCAAACTACCTATGACTTTCTTCCCAGAGACAGAAGAAACAATCCAAACATTTACACAAAAGTACAAAAGACCTTAAGTTTCTCAAACAATCCTACATTAAAAAAAGGAAGGGGGAGGGTGTGGCAACGTTTGAAGTATCACAAAACCCAATTACAAATTATACTGTAGAGCCACAATAACAAAACAGCCTGGTGTTGACTGAAATAAATGTGTGTGTGTGTGTGTGTGTGTGTGTGTGTGTGTGTGTGTGTGTACCGATGGAATGAACAGAGTGCTGTGAGGATTAATTTTCATTGTCAAGTTGACCAAACTTAGGAAACAAATCACTATGTCTGTGAGGTTGTTTAACTGACGTAGAAAGAGCATAAATATGGTGTCACTAGTCCATGGGCTAGAGTCAATAAAACCAACCAACCAACAAACCAATGATCAAAAAACAGGAAGTGAGAGCATTCCAACATTCCTGTTTTGCTCTGGCTGCTGAGATGGCTCAGGGGGTAGAGGCATTTTCCTCCAAGCATGAAGACCTGAGTGTCATCATCCTTGACCATATTGTGAATGAGAGAACTGGTTCCTGTAAGCTGTCTGCTGATCACCACACACATGTAACATGCACTCACACACATACACTCGCAAAAAAAAATAATAAAAGTGTTCTTGATACTTCATGATGGTCTCTTGGCTGGGATTTCAACATTGCCATGTCTTCCGGGTCATAATAAACTGTATACTTCAAACTATGAGTTCAAATAAAGCCCCCCTTTTTAAATAAAAAGATTTATTTGTTTATTTTATGAACATGAGTACAGTGTTGCTCTCCTCAGACACATCAGAAGAGGGCATCAGATCCCATTACAGATGGTTGTGAGCTACCATGAGGTTGCTGGGAATTGAACTCAAGACCTCTGGAAGAGCAGTCAGTGCTCTTAACTGATGAGCCATCTCTCCAGCTCCAAGTCTTTGGAGCTTTGCTGATGGGTCTTTGTCTTCTGAGCTTTAAGGGAGCTGATGTAGGATACCCGTTTTCTTGTGCGCCTGCCCTATTGTTGGTAAGATGCATCCTGGTGATGTCTGCAGCTCCTGCTCGTTCTCATTGCTCTGTGGGATCCCCAAGTGTGAATTTTTAATGTCATTTTTACTTACATAAAGTAGGATAGGGAGCTGGAAGACATAGCTATTTATTCTCCCAGTAACAATCAGTCCTCGTGGTAGAAGCTCTAACTCAGCCACGTTGCCTAGAGCCTTCCACTAGAGAGTACTTGGTCTTAGGAAGACTGAAGTTCTACCCAGATTATTTGTTGCTCGACTCAAGTGAAATTACGAGCGGCTTCCTCCTTCTGAAGGAAGAAAAACAACCAATGACCTCCTCCCTGGCCTCCTTCAAATGGAGTCTCTGAAAGAAAAACCTGGCACCGTTTTCCCTAAAATTGGCTCTCTCCAAAGCCTCATCAGGACACATATTGTTCATCTCAGCAAATGGCGTTCAGTGACTCTCAGGGCCAGTAACCCCTGGCTGCAATTTGTATCATAATACATAATACATAATGGGAGACAACATTCTAATTTTTATCAAACAATGAAACAGTAATGTATTCACAGGGCCAGCCTGACAAACCTTGCTTCACCAGCCCTGATAGTGACTCTTTCCACAGTCTCTCCCAACACCTACAGATGCTCTCAACAGCTGTTTAGGCAATATTTACCACCACAAAAAAAGTAAGAAAGCTGCTTCAACACTGCCTGACACCTGAGTTCTTCGTATCAGACTCAGCTCATAGCTGCAAGATCAATAAAGCCTTTCCAGTATTGGTGCGTACTGAAGGGTGATGTGAGGGTCAGATTTGCTCTCATCTCAGTATGGTCAGTCCTGACTCTCACTATATTCCCCTCTTATATTTACAAGTTGAGATACCTTTTTAAAATTTATATATATATATATATATAAAGCTAACTTTTTAAGCTTGAACACTTCCAAACTATGACCTTTAAATCACCATAAACTAAAGGTTTCAAGAAGAAAGAGTTCATATCGTCAAAACTCCATTTTCTTCTCATACTCCCCTGACTTGTCACTTAGACTAGCTGCCACCCAAGGCCTGTGACAAGCACATGACTATCTCTCTACCACCACTTCTCAGCCTCTGTGGACACAGGACCAAGATCCTTAGACTCAACGGACAGTAGCTGGACCGAAATATATCACTGATTCTGAGGTTTTGAGGCGTGGCTCACATAAAAACTGCATTTAAGGAGAAGTAGAGATCAGAGCTATCATTCCTCTTTAGGACTTTCTTCTCTTTTATACAGGAGGGGACTCCAGCTTCCACCGCTCACCTCTTCAGTGTTCAAGAGGAGATTTAGATACATGTTTTGAAAGCAACATGAGTCCAAAACAAACCGTGTAAAATGCATGTGTGAAAATAGGCCAAGTTTTATTCTTATAAAACGGGGACACAGTTCGATTAGAAGAAACAAAGAGAACGCAATATCAAGAGTTTCCTCATCCATTGGGGATTTTACCTTTTAGATAACAAGATATGAAGTTCTGCTCTGTGGGCAGTCCTTGTTCATGATGTTTTCAGGAGAAAAAAAAAAACCTGTCTTTATGTTTCATTGATAGTGATTATTTCCCATCACCCACCCCCCAAGTGAAATACAAGGAAGTGGACACCGTTGATATCTCTAATCTTCGAATTCCTACCCAAGATCAAAATTCTAACCTCAGCACATACTGGGTGCACCTGGAACCTCACAGAGCCAGGGAGCCCTGATGCTGTAAATGCTGCCACCAGCCTCCCAAGGCTGGCCTCTCAGTCCCTACCAAGTGTTTGACATTACTTAAGTCCTATCAATTTCTTTTCTTAACAATGCATGATGTGACTTGGGAGGCAGAGGCAGGCGGATCTCTGAGTTCGAGGCCAGCCTGGTCTACAGAGTGAGTTCCAGGACAGCCAGGGCTATACAGAGAAACCCTGTCTCGAAAAACCAAAAAAAAAAAAAGCATGATGTGGCTGGGCGGTGGTGGCGCATGCCTTTAATCCCAGCACTTGGGAGGCAGAGGCAGGCGGATTTCTGAGTTCGAGGCCAGCCTGATCTACAGAGTGAGTTCCAGGACAGCCAGGGCTACACAGAGAAACCTTGTCTCGAAAAACCAACAACAACAAAAAAAATGCATGATGTGGTATTGGTTAGATAATGCATGATGTGGTATTGGTTAGATGTAAGTCAATTCTCTTTACACATGCCCAGTATTTCTGAATATAACAGAGCCATAATTCTGAGGAAGGATGATCTAGCACAGTGTTAACCAGCCTGTCCTTTGTGGTTGGAGTGTTCCTGACACAGAAGGCTCTCAATAGTTACAGAAGAGAGAAACAGAAGAGGCATGCCCACTTAGCTGGCAGTCAGCCTGGACGTTGGACACTTCTCTAGTTCCCTTAAGTTGTTTGCAGTTTACTAACAATGTATACGGATGTGAGAGATGGCGGTGGGAAATTTGTTTATTTGAGGTAGTTTATAACTTTATTAAACTTTGCGTCTTGCTTTTCTTGTCCAATAACATCTGTCAACATCTGCTCCCTTCCAGGTAGAGTTCTAGACAAAATACAGAAAGTAAAAAAAAAGTGTGAATCAGTCAGTATGTTGACTTTTTTCCGCCCAGGGGTGTGCGAGAGTCATCCCAGAAACATCTTGATGGTCAACCCCAATGAGACTTATGAAGCTTTTCTTCTCCATGATCCTTCCTCAAGTCTCAGAAATTCCCAATTCTCCCTCCCCCCAAATTATTCGGTTTCCTAAATTTTATTTTTTTTTCTTGGTAACTTTGTACATAATTACAATGTAGTTAGATCAGATCTACATACACCTACCCTCAATGCTAAAGAAAACTGGCTCTCGCTCCCCGGTGGCCATCACCTCCAATGGCCAAGGAGCACATCCCTCAGCTGGAGATAGGACCTCATGAACCCCTTCCCAGATCAGACTGTAACGCTCACTGGCTTGATCTTGAGCATGTCTTGTATTACCAGTCACAGCTGTGGTGAGTCCATGAGTCCATGGTTCTGTCATATCCAGAAGACATTCTTTCAAAACATTTTTCCCCAGGACTCTGCCACTTGGAATCTTTCTGTCTCCTCTTCTACAAGCGACATTGTTTTTCCCACCAGCTTGGTCATTAGTGCTGCACATTTTATACGTTTGGACTAGACCATGGTTTCGTGACTCATGGAGCCCTAGAGGCTAGGACTACACACGTCACACACATGTCAACCCACAAGTAAACAGCTGAGATATATGTTTCTTTCTCTTTTTTGAATTTAGAATTTAAAGGTAAAGATGGGAAACCTGCAGAGAGTTTCTTCCCTTGGGACTAGACAGAGAAGACGAAAGCGGGAGAGAATTCAGCACTTTCTCACAAAATGGGTGGAAGAAGGAAGGGATAACCATCCTTCAGGAGAATGTGCCTAGCAAGTAGAAGCACCTGGAAACTTTTCCCAACAAGATGTGTTTAACTACATCTTGTCCCCTTGAATCTGGGCTTCTGTAAATGACTCAGCTGTAAGTAAATCAAGGTAGCAGAAGCCATGAGACGCAAGCTCTGGGACTGTCAGAACACGCAGCCTCCGCCATGTTCCCTCAGGTTACTTATTCTAGGAGAGCCTGGTCTTACTCCCATGCAAGAACCCTATTGACCCTGGGACTCCTGTGCCTCTGCCACAGGAATGGGCTTCTGGCCAACCGCTCAACTGAATTTCCAGTCAACAGCCGGTGCCAATTGCCAGCCACATACAGGAGCCAACTTGGATATCCAGTTCCATCAGCCCATCCGCCATGTGACTGCAGCCTCACAAGAGACACTAAGTTCTGCCAGACTGTTTCTAAATCTGACTCTCACAATGTAATAACTAATCTCAACCACTAAATCTGGGAAAGCTAACCTACAAATTAATCATAACGTGGTCCGTTACCTCTGCAGGTTATTATTCTACAAAGCCTATGAATTCTGCTTCTCTGTTCCCTAATCAGGGTATTGAGTCCTTTGTCACTTTTCATAGCCAAGGTACAGAGGGACCAAGTAGCACATCACCCCTCGGTGTTTAAGTCTGGAGCCTGCACATGCATAGCCCACCGCGAGGAAGGAGGCAGCCCCTGCTTAATGAAGGCAAGAAAGACAAAACCTGCCTAAATTAAGAGCTATAATTATCAGAGGCGTCCGAAAAGTGTTGTTTCCTAGTTACTGAACAAAGACTTGGTTACTAGAAAGGTGTTGAAATTCTTCTCCTCGGAAAGGAAATGAGGGGGGAAAAACCTTCACGGAAACATCTTGTGACTGACGGCAACTCCGCCCCCACACCGGTCTGCAATGCTGACTTCATCCCCTGCAACATCACAATGACTAATTTCTGACAATTACTCCAAACTTCTGAATATTCCCCCCAGCCAAGACAGCAGTAGGAAACCTTTCCATATGGCCAAATCTTTCCATAGTCGGTAGTGTTTACAGGATTCGTAAATTAGACCTTTCACTTGTATAAAGGGAGGGAATTGCGCATGGAACCGTTTGTCCTCCCTCACTTCGTTCCCTTCCATCTGAATCACGCTGCGTTCTTCGCGTGTGCCTGTCGTTGTCCAGCTGCAAAGTGGAGGCTTCTTGGGGTGTGCCCTTGTTGCAGACCCTGCTTTTTGCCATTCAATCATCGGCACTCTGGATTTGGTAGGAGCAGCTTGGACTGAGTGACACTGTTTAGAGATCTGTGCTATCATCACAGGTCATTTTTCTCCACAGCATGGCATCCTAGACCAGGGCACCCTGAAGCCAGGAGCTTCCATGACAAAGCTCTGATTCTCCGAGGGACTGCTAGTTGGCAGCTTCCTATGGCTATTCCTGAAACTCTGAACTGTACTTGGGCACCATCACCACCCCTACCCCAACCTGAGCAATCTTGTGGAGAAGATGTGTTGGAAACTCAGAGGCGACGGCTTGAAAACTGTAGTCAGAGAAGCCACAGAGACACACCTACAGGTTACCACAGAGAGTAAGAGTTGGGTATTGAAATGAGTGGCCCTTCAGCACACCCCTCCCACCCACACACCAACCAGAACACCTCAACTTTTTCTTGGTTTGCCTGTTTGGTATGAAATATTTCATTTCCAGATCCCCCCCCCCTAAAAACTGTTTGCAAACCCCTGCAGAGTAGAAAGAGGAGGAACTTTGGAATCAAGGGGCAGTGGTTCGAAACCCCACCCATTACTAAAATCTCACTGACTGTCTTCTCAGTCTGACTGATTCTTCTGTATCATGGAGGTAACGATGCCAACCAACTTCACAGGCACAGAGAAGATCAAATGAGATGTAACTGAACTGCTGAGTATGGTCTACTAGTTAGGAAATACTAAAATTCAGAGCTTTGAATGGGGCCAGTGTTTTGTTTCTTTGGAGGTAGGTTGTGTGCTGTCCATTCAGCTTGCTCCCATCGTCAGTGTTCCCCACCCCTCCCCAGCGCCCCCACCTCCCACCCCCACACCTTCCTCATTCCATGCTTCCTCTTGCCCATTCCCCCACTTCCAAAACATTCACTGACCTGACCTGCCCAGAGGACATGCACTTTCCATTATCCCCCTTCTTCCCTTGAAAACTAATCTTCCCGTCCTAGGCCCTTTTCTGTCTGTATGTCATAGATAGATAGATAGATAGATAGATAGATAGATAGATAGATAGATAGATAGATAGGTAGATAGATAGGTAGATAGGCAGGCAGACAGACAGACAGACAGACAGACAGACAGACAGACATGATGATTTAAACTGGATCCAAATTAAAGATCCAAACATCGGATCGTCAATCATATGGAGCCGGGAAAACCTTTTTCCCATTCTGTAGGCTGGCTCTCCATGCTATGGATGTTTCCTTTGTTGTCCAGGAGATTTTTGATTTCAAGTGATCTCATTTGTTAGTTCTTGGAACTACTTCCAGTTTGTTAGAATCCTTTTAGACAGTTGTTGCCTCTGCCTAAACCTTCAAGTGTTTCCCTCCTAGCAGTTTCAGGGTCTTGGGTCTATAGTAAGAGCTTTGATCCATTTTTCGTTTGATTTTATGTTGGGGAGGAGATAGAAATCTACTTTCACTTTTACGAATGTAGATTTCCCAGCACCATTTGCTGAAGAAGTCTTTTCCCAGTGCACAGTTTTAACATTTCTGTTAGCAGTTAGGGGGCTATAAGTATAGGAGGTTATTTTAGAGAACTTTCGTCTATTCTTTTGCTCTACATGTCTGTTTTTGTGCAAGTACTAGTCTGGTTTTTGCTACCACAGATCTACAGTATACTTTGAGATCAGGTACAGTGTGGTAGCTTCAAGAGTTCTCTTTCTGCTTAAGATGGCTTTGGGCATTTAGGCTCTTATGCGCTTACTCATAAATTTGAGGATTTTTTTCCTAGTTCTGTGAAAAAATATCACTGGAATTTTAGTAAGATTGCATCAAATCTGAAAACCACTTACATAAATATTGCTGGCTTCATGGTGTTAATTCTGCCAACCCATGAGCATGGGAGATCTTCCCATCTTCCAGTACCTTCTAGTGTCTTCTTCAGTGTCTTTCTTCGGTATTTTAAAGTTTTCATTGTAAAAGTCTTTTACCTGCTTGGTTAGATTTGTTCCTGGGCTGTTTGCTTGTACTGATATTGCGGATGGGATTCTTTTTTAATAATTTCTTCCTCAACATTTTCATTATTGATATATAGAGAAGTTACTGATTTTTGTGTGTTGATTTTGTATCCTGCTATTTTCTTGAAGTGCTTATCAGAACTAAAAGTGTTCTGGTGGAATCCTTAGGGCATTTTAACTGTAGGATCCTATCAGCTGAAAATTGAGATAATTTGACTTCTATTCCTACTTTTTTAGTTATATTTGTTAGTATTCTGTCTAAACTCCACCTCCACAGTTACCTGGCAACAGCCAGGTATGCTCCTCCCTACAGTTACCTGGCAACAGCCAGGTAGGCCTGGCCCACTATAAAAGGGGCTGCTTGCCCCCTCCTCTCTCTCATAATCTCTTACTCTCTTGATCTCTTGCCTCTAGCTCCTCTCTGTCCCCTCCCTCCTCCCCCCTTCCCTTTCCCCTCTCTCCACATGGTCATGACCGGCCTCTACTTTTCTTCTTCCTCTCTCTTCTTCCTCTATTCCATCTTCTTCCCCCCACCTTTGCCCTATCTCCTGAATAAACGCCCCGCCCCCTTGAACCATTTGGTCTGGAGTGGTCTGTTCTAAGCTGCACGCAGACGTCTAACACTGTCTAACAATATTCATACCTGGTTTTTGTATCAGGTGGTGCTGAGAATGGGTTTCTATTTTATGGAACACTTTGAGAAGTGTTAGCATTGAGTCTTCTTAGAGGGAAGGTCTGGTAAGACACAACAGTAAATTTGAGTCCTATGCTAGTTTTTGCTATTAGACTTCATTGCTGTTTCAATCTTGTTGCTTGTTTTGGATCTGTTTACTTGTTTACATCTTCTTGATTTAATTTAGCAGATTACATGTGTCTAGGAGTTCATCCATTTCTACTAAAAGTTCCAAATTATTTAGAATATGAATATTCAAAATATTTGCTAATCCCTCAGATTCCACTAGACTCTATTATAACATCCTTTTCATCTCCAATGTTATTGAGTTCTCACGCTCAGACTGGCTGAAGACTGATGCTATTTCTTTTTTTCAAAGCATCAGGTCTTGAATTACATCTCTGCAAAATTAACCAAGGGTCAGCATTATCCCTTTTCTTCTTCCCACATTCAAAATCCATTATTAGAAGGATTCAAAATGTCTAAAGATAAAATCCCCAAGGAGCTAGCTGTTTGCAGGATGAGATCTAGCTCTGTGCCAGCCAAAGGCTTTCAAATATTTTATTCCAGAGTTAAATCTGTCTGCCCACTATAGGAGGTAAAAAGTTACTGGCTTCCACCAGAGCAGGAGCTTCTTTGTAAAATGTATAACTCCTTTGCAGAAAAGAAAATCCTAAGTAGATATTTGTAAGGAAAGGGATGAATTATATATACACACTTCATGAAACTTGCTAAAATATAAGTTATTCATAACAGTTACAAGCCACCCAGAGCTGTCACATATTGATATGCATGTTCACTGCACAATTATAAGTGACACTACTTATTATGCATTTTTTAATTGCTTTCTTGTCAAGTCTGATTTGGCCATGTAAGGGACAGTATGACAT